>NC_092825.1:28874258-29188008 GCF_039878825.1 Excalfactoria chinensis
TCCTAGTGGTCATTTTCCCATTGTTTCTCACTTTCAGTGACTGGCTGGTTTTCATAATGCACTCAAGGACTTTCATCATATGTCTTAACTTTAGGTTGAATCTGATAATGTGCTGATGTTTGCTATGACTGACTAAGTGAAAGAATTTAGGGACTTTTCTTAGTTTAATTTTTATCTAGGCCTGTATGACAGTGAATAGGAAAAACATGGAAGAAGTCTTCATTGAAGGATCTACGTTAACTTTCAGCTACTTCACGTCACATTCAAATGTTGACATACAAAGACAAAATGACTTGGAAAATCTCAGGAATTCCACAAGAGTGGCATGTTTTTTGATATTTGTATGTTTGGGTGAATGCTGGCGGCTCGCTATCAAGCTGTTGCTGTGTGATGTTTCCATCCACCATAACCAGTTTTATTGCTTACAATTGCAATCAGTATCTGTGGGAAATCAAGGAGGGCTGTCTTCTGGCCAGCAAGTGACTGAAGTGCAAGCCTACACTGGGAGCATCTCAGACACACACTGACATACCTTGGCGTGTTCTACACAGCAGCGGTCACCATGCACTTAGAAGCATAGCTGTTGAAGAATTCTGTAGTCAATGGCAACTTTGTCCACTTAAGACTGAGAACCTCTCTCTGCAGGGGCCTTCTGGTCACCTCATAGTTCAAAATGAAGTCTAAAGTTAATTGGGCTCTAATTTCTCTCCGTGCCTTTCTTTGGGCACTGAATTTACAGCTAACTTGCTTAAAATTGGTTTGTCCTCCTTTCTTTTCTGTGAAGATCAGTAATGGTATTGTTGGTAGAGGGTGCTGGAGCAAGTGAATGGACTTAATTTATGTCAGGCTTTTGACTGTGGAATGTATATTCATCAGAGGAGCTGTGCAGCTACAGCGATGGCAACTGGCATTTAAAACCCAGTGCTAGTAAATCACGGCGGATAAAACAAATGTGATGTATTAGTGCAGCTAAGGAGTGACATTTGACCACTGTATTGTTGCTCTGACACTGAAGTTGGTAATGCAGTTCTGTGCCTTAAAGCAGCCTGTTCCCTTGAGCAGATCATCCCCATTTCTTTTGGCAGAGAATTAGTAAAACCAAGACAGATTTTTGAAAGTTATTTAATTCTATAAAAGCGTACAGCCAAAGTTTGAGTCTGCCGCTCTGTTGTGATTTCCTTCATAAAACAAGACCAAGAGCCAGCAGTGGAAATCAGCACCTCTTGGTTAGGTAACAGGGCAATTGAGCTCCCAACACCTTTTTAGGATCTCTATTCAGGATCTCTATCCAGACAGCCTCCAACAGGTGAGGAGAGAAATGCTTATCCTGGACCCGAGGTTGCTCCAGTGTGCAGCAAGGTCCCTGCTCCAGCACCACAGTCTGAGATGTGTTAGCAAAGGCAGTGCTGAGGCTCAGCTTTTCCTCCCTTTCCCTCTTGTGTTCTACATAACGTTAGCTTTAAGAGGTTGCTAAGGCAGAGAGGTGCCCAACAAGCACAAGTATCTGTGTTATTTAGAGCCTCTACAGAGTTTGGTTTCTATTGAAGTTCAGAATTTGAGGCACCTAAACCCTGCCAAGCCCTAGGATCCCAACAAACATCCCTCACAATACTTTACAGGCGTGAAACATATATACTTTCCAATATCACGCATAGGAAGTATCTCAGATATCCGACAATACGGTTCAAGGTCACCCACTGGGCCGTACCTTTGAAGTCAAAGTAGTACATTCCTGCTTTTAATTGTAAGATGCCACCAGTCTCTGTTAGGTCTCTCCAAAATACCAAGCCAGACGCATTCTGCTCCCTACACCTCCACAGCATGCCTGTCATGAGGTACTTAAAAACACCTGCAGGGGATCTTGCATAGAATTGGTGTTTTCTTCGTTCTTTTACAACTTGTGTTTATACACTGAAGAAAACAAGTACATACAACTTGATCTTTCATATGAAAATATTGCCACTGTAAATCTCACTTATTTTCTATGTTCAACATTTACCAACATTCCATAGGATAGACCAAAGGGAAACTACTTTAAATAGCTTAAAGCGAGAGTAATCAAGGTTGTAAGTGTTACGGGTTAAGTCCACTTTAACTAACTGCATCAGAGTGTTTTATACTTAACTCAAAATTCACAGGTGCATTTTTAAGGTTCTGAAGAAAGCTTGGTAAGCATTTTTATGTAAAGAATACTTTTATGTGTTGAAACTTTCTTCTAGCTTTGGAGTAGGTATACCAGGAGGAGGTGTTAGAGATGATGGAAGCCTGGAAGAGGTGTTTTAGCAGGGTGTGGTGAAACCAGATCTTGCTCTATTTGAAAGACTTATCACATTGTAACTGTGAAACCAAGTCAGCATGAGCCTTGCTCCACCCTTGCCTCAGTGAGGTCACAACCTGCCCAGCACATCAGCTGGAAGGTCTGACAGCCGTTCCCGTTCAATGTTTATAACATCAGCAGCTGAATGAATTTCACTGGGAGGACTTTGAATCCCATCTCCTCTCTCCATAAATCTGTTTTGCTTTTAGCAGTGGCTCTTGATTGACTTGTGGGAAATATATATATACATATATATATATATATATATATATATGAGCAGCTGTAAAAACTGCTCTCCATGAAAAGGGAGATGGAAAAAAAACCTAAAAATTTCCCATGCCACAAACCAATTTTCTCTGCAATGGGAAGCGGGCGTACCTCCAATCGGTGCTTTGATGACATTTTGGACATATCTGTATGCCTTTCAATCTAGGTAGACACCAGCAAATAGCATTTCCTAAGACTCTGGCCCACTAACGCTTACTAGCCTTTCAGGTAGGAGCTACTCAAGCAGGGCAGGACTATGATTTCCACAGGAGAATTAGAAAGTAAATTCATCTTCATGCGTGGATGTGAATTTGTCCATCTGTCCCTAAAGATTTCAGGCAGAGCATGAGTGAGTTGTAGGATTTCTATTGCAGAATGGAAATAAATTCTTCACAGTACTGAAGGACATATAACACAAGGTATACTACATGCCTCCAAGAGTTCTGCTAGGGTAGGGATGTAGACAGCTTATAGGAACAAGGGTTTACAAACAGAGGATGAAATGACTTCTGAATTCTTCTGTAGCGCCTTTTTTTCCTGTAAACAGAGCCCAGAAAATCACAAAGAAAAAAGGCAAAGAAAGACATATCATGCGAGACCGGGACAGCAGAGCTGAGCACACTGAAGGCACACCATGCACACAGTGGGCTACAAAACTCATCTAATTACACACACAGTTTATGATACAAGCTTTGCCATTGCAATCTCAAGTTCCTTAGCTGCAACTGTATCTAAACTTTACCTCCCAAATAATACCATCTAACAAAGGGAGTAGTGGATGATCCTCCAGAGGTTAAACATTAAGTAACAACTGGATGTTTTTCTGGAAGATACACGATGCAGCTCAAAAACTTTTGAAGCTCAAAGGCAGGAATAATTCGATACATGATGAGGAAAGCCAGATGAAAGTATCATAACCATCTCTTTTGGCTATCTGACACAGATGAAGTTGTCCTTAGAAAGCCAAAATGTTCTCCAAAAGGTTTTGCCTGTAGGATAAAATACTTTCCATTTTTATTCTCAACAGATGCAACCATAAATGTAATGTATGATTAAAGTAAACAAACAAACAACAATTAAAAGCTGCCCCTTCTACTCCCATTTTGAGCTCCAAAGCCTTTCAAATGAAGTAAAGTTGATTGTTACCTTCCAAAGTGATTTCCTTCAACTGGATGACGCAAGCAACTCATTTTAAGTTGAGTAACTTTAATACTACTATTTCAAGCTACACAGAATGCTGTCCTGCCTTTGATACAGATGTACGCTGACATGTGTTAATGGGTACCAGTTTAATGAGGAATAAGTCAAGAATCAGACAACTGTAGCATGCCTTCTCCTTCAGTACTTCTCTAAGAGAGGCTGCAGTGGTAGACTTTCCAATTTTAGCTCTCTTGCCTAGTCCATTTGGGAAATAATTCTGCATATAGCCATCATAGTTTTGAAATACAGCACAGATTATGAGAGATTGCACTAATAATCTGACAAAGTCCGCTGAAATTGAGTTGAGAATGGTTGTGGTTTCACCCACAGGAAAAAAAATAAAGGAGCCGGTGAACTGTATTTCCCAGTATGCATCCAAATCAATGTGGTTTAAACACAGTCCATTTTATTGGCTGTTTGTCTTTTTATTGCATACTGTCCTATGGTTATCAGCTGATGTGTGACTGTGCTATTTACAACTAGCTGGATACTGATACAGGTGAGGACAGATGGCAGAAACATACTAAAAGTGCTTACATATGTCTAATACACACCTACTGTGTCATATAATCAATCTCAAAAAGAACCCAAAGCAACTTATTATCTTGAGGGAAACAGGGCTATTCTCATCTCATGCATAAAATAAATGGCTTGGTCTAAATGCAGTGAGAGATAGAAGTGGTTTTCTATCAGTGTGTTTTAATGAAAATCTATACTCAGTGAAGATGTTTAACTCAGAGCAAAACTTCAGCTTCATGCTCTTCACTTTGTTTTACTTACCATCAATTTCTATTTCACATTTAAGGTCATTAAAAGACTGGAAAAAAAGACATGAAAAGACTGAGTATTGAAAAATATTTCTTAAATCATTAGTCGTCATTTTAATGGTGTTAGACTTTAGCAAATTCAGGAGGCGTAACTAGTTAGCTTTACAGTGTCCAAATATTGTTAGTCTTAGAAGACCCCTCATTTGAAGCCTGCACTCTCCACTCAATTTACAAACTGCCCCTACATTCTTAGTCTGATGATGTAACTGCTTTATTTGCAGCGTCACGGTCAGGATACAAATACAGTGGGCTCTGTGATGAGTTTGCTCTTGGAGGTGGTTGTGTACTAGTCAGTCTTTCAGCATTTCCTGGAGACTTCTCCGTCCACCTTGTATTTGTCTGCTCCTGAGACACTTCCCACACAGAGGGACATGGGGAGGCAAAATTCATGGCAGACTGTGAGAGGTAGTTTTCCTGAAGACCTTCTTGGAGGCACCTGTTGGAAAGCACTTCTTTCTCTTTGGAGTTTCGCCACTTCATCCTTCGATTCTGAAACCAAATTTTCACCTGTTTGCAAGTTAATGAGAGTTTATTAGCATTTTTTTTTTCTTTAAATAACATTGTCTTTACATGCTTTTTTTTCTTTTCTTTTTCTTTTTTTTTTTTAATTTTCCATCCCCTTAGTTCCACGTTCCCTCTTTATTTAATGTTACAGTAGATCCAGTTAAGCTGACCAATTGGCACTAGCTGAGCATTTTTCAATTCCTGTTTGCTATGACTGAGCTAAATACTCTCTTTGACTTTCCCTTCCTCAAGCAAGTGATTATTTGGTGTAAACTGGAAAGATGAAGACCAATGCTAGGGATTTTGCAGTCTGCTTCAGTATAATCTTTCTAGACAGATAAGAATTCTCAGTGTAAACTAGCATTGCCATTAACCAAATTAGGTGATAATCCTAGTAATGGGAAATACTCTTTTTACATGAGGCTATAAGTGCTAAGACTCTGCAAGCAGAGCTTGGTCATCATAAAGCTTCAAAATGACACAGAAGTTACAATTTAAAGATATTTTATCTGTCTAAATAGAGTTTTCCAGGGGTTACTTGGAAGCGTGTGCTTCTGAAATAAAATTCATTTTTCAGAAACTTTTATTTACAAAGCTTGAGTGCTCAAAGACATTCATGAAATGCTGGGAAAAGCTTAGGGAAATACATGTTTAGGATCTGTTAGATTAAGAGAAGAAGTGAGCATCTGTGGAAGGGAACCCAATCAGATTATTCACATTATATTCTTTTTTCTCTTAAATATCTGCATGAAGTTCTAGCATTCAGATACTTGATACAAAGGCAAAGGGAATGCACCTGCGGAGGACTGAGGGTCACTGCCTTAGCAGGCAGAAACGACTACTCCAGTACAATCAGTCAGATAACTGAAGAACTAGCCTTTATAGTTCGTGGTTATATGGTACTCTTATGAGAAAAAAGTAATTAGACATGGGTATCATCCAGTCTATCAATATAAAAAAAATACTTTCTAGTTGTGGTACCTGTTATCTATGTCTCACTACATTATTTCCCAGGGCTCTCTTGAATGTCAAGAACGTAGATGAACATCTCTGTAAAAACAGCTGTGATATTAGGAACCTGACTATATGCTAGGATTTTTTAGGAAGCTCACTGGTGAGTGCAATTGCATATTTTCATTGAAACAAAATAGTTTATCCAGCAGAGATGACAGCTCTGTTCATACTGTTTATTTTATTGTTTATAGCTGGCTTGAGATGGAGTCAGAGTCATTCAGGTTGCAAGCTATCACAACATCTCATCTTCCACGCAAAATGAAGCCAACTGCAAAGTTAGATTTAACTGATTAGGGCCTTGTCAAGTTCAGAAAATCTCCAAGAAAAAAAAATGATGAAGGCTCCCATCACCATTCCCAGGTTTTTCTGCACACCAGACAGCTCCTGCCATACATATCTTAAGCACATTTACTCCTGCCAAATGCAAAGAAATTTGAGCATACTGTCAACTCTCTCTTTCAGCCACACTCCAAAAATTGGTGTCTACTCAAACACTTTCAAAATCCCCTGGATGGGCTCTGATACCAACCCCTGAGGAACACCACTTGTGACCAGTTGCTAGCTGGATTTAACTCCATTCACCACCAATCTCTGAGTCTGGTCATCAGGCCAGTTTTTTACCCAGCAAAGAGCGTATTTATCCAGGCCAAGGGCTGCCAGCTTCTCCAGAGTACTGTGACAGACAGCATCAAAGGCTTTGCTGAAGCCAGGTAGACCACATCAACAATCCTTCTCTCATCCACCAGGGAGACCACTCAAGGAGATGAGGCTGGTCAGGCAGGAGCTGCCTTTCATGAACACACGCTGCCTGGGCTTGATCCCTCAGTTGTTCTGCACCTACCATGTGATTGCACTCAAGATGATCTGTTCAACTATGTTCCCTGGTACTGAGGTCAGGCTGAAGAAGCTCAGGGCTCACTCTATGCTGTACAATTTTTGTCCATCAAGGTCATTTTAAAGATTTTTCTTCAAAAGGATGGAAAGCTACAGATTTTCTGCCATTCCTTACCTGAGACTCCTTTAGGCCCAGGTTAATGGCCAGTTTCTTCCTGTCTGTCTTACTGATATACTTCTGCTTCTGAAACATTTTCTCCAAAGCCTTCCTCTGGTCTTCGGAAAAGACAGCTCTTCTTAATATACCTCTCCGGGCTTTGGAGTTAGGTTCCTGGGTCAGAAGAGGCAGGACACTTTCCTCTCCTAGCAGAAATAAATGAGAGTTTCACATAATAACTAACATATATTAGAGAAATACTAAGTGCTGTTCATTATAATGCTAGCAGACCACTGTCCCACTTTTGATTTGTTGGTGTTAGAAGTGTGTCGTAATGCTTCAGTCATGTTCATTAAGGGCTAAACCCTCACTTGGATCTGGAGGTGTTGTCAGTGGCAAAGAGTCTCTCCTTGACATGGTAAAGAGTAAATCAGATGAGTTCATAGAGGAACATTAACACTGGACCCATACTACTGTAAAATTTAAATACAGTCAGGGAGAAACTACTCTGCTTTCTTTTGCACGTTACTATTGAGCAAACCACAGTAAGATTTCCTAGGAGTTTATTTTCTTGTGTGAGATGCAGAACCAGATAAAAAGTGGACTGTAACACTGATTCAGTGAATCTAAATAGGCTTCCTTTAGTTTTGTTTACTAATGAAAGGCTTTCAGAGTGAACTATGTCTCAGAAAATCCATGTCCATTTGCTTCCTTATTCTGGAAACCACAGCAATTTCTTTATTACAGGATTTGGGGAGTACTTGAACTTATTCCTTTCACTCTAGTTTCTACTCCTTTGACATCCCATAGCAAGTCCTCAGTAAGGTACATTTCAATGAATTCAATCATACCCACTTGTTCTACACCTAGAGGGGAGCCTATCACAGAATACAGCCTTAAATGTGTATGACAGAACTGAAGTGGAAAAGTGGAAGTACTCACATTGTCTCTTCATTGGGCTCACAAAGAGCACACAATAAAGAAATCCAGATAAATGTTTTGCCTTCCTCATGCCCAGTAAAGCCCAAAGACCTAGTGCCTTCCTGTGCTCCCTCTTCCATAGACATGGTGTAATGGGAGTGGTCCTAGTGAAGCCTGGTATGCCTCCAGCAGTCCCAGGTTTCCCCACATGCTCACTTAGGGAGCAATACCTGAGATTAGTTGAATAGGGCTTGTCACCAAGCATCAGAGGTAAAACTGAATGGGACACTTACAAAGAGCAGTCCTTTGATTCACGCCATGCCATATGGTCGGACACCTATGACCTTTCTGTGAGAGGGCAGCCACAAAGGTGGCTTTGGTTTGTGTCACTTGCAATTTGGACTTTAAAGGTGTGAGCTGTCCTGTTGATGACACCTTCCCACATGCACATTTCAAGACTGATGTCCCAGTTTAGAGTTACAGCAGCTGTAAAGGTGTGCTGCTGTTCAATTTCTGCCAAGGATTTAATCATTCCCATATCAAAGCCAATGGCAAAACTCTTATCTAAACCAGATTTTTGAAAACACTGTACATGTCTTTCATGAAAAGGTCTATTCTAGTCAACTGTGAAAGTAGTGAGGAGGAATTAAATGCATTCGTTAAATAAATACAGTGCTCTTGAAAACACTAATCAGATCTAGATGCGGCTTTCACAAACTGTTCCTTGTGGCTACACCACATTTCAAGTTCTGTATACACAGAAGTACACAGAAGTACAAGTATATTTAAACACCAGTAGAGGGAAAAAAAAAACACACATACAGAGGGTGATGTAGAACTGTGTACATACAACAATGAAAAATTAAAGTGTGTATATGTACGTCTTGCAAAGTTGACTTGTGGTACTTCCATGGCACATGTTCTACTTGTTTGATATTATATACATTACCCATATACACTGCATTGAAGTGAGACCAGTACAGAATGAATATTAATAGCTGAGTAAGTACACAGTAATCTTTCCCTAAAGATCACTGTCAAGCGCTACTGTTTAGGAACATCTGCTTTTAGAAGCTTCTACTAGACATGTCTTTCACAATCTTTTCCACATCTTAAGAAACCTTCTTTATATTTGTCCCTTATAACAGTATCTGGCAAAAAGTAATTATTTTGATTTAAAATGTTACAGTATAGAGAAGTCTAAATTTATATGGATGTTTTTCAGTTTTCAAAATGATATCTGAAACCAGATATAAAAAATCATAACCTACTGGTTACTGTCCTGATATTTATCACACAGTGACTCTCCATCCAAATGAAAACAAAGTATCTGCAGAACAAAAGTCAAAATATCACAGCAGAGGTTTCTGTAAAGGGCAACTGGGTTCATATTTCTCTGAGGAGCACACAGTTCCCTCAAGCCCCCCCCCCCACCTTGATCTGATCCTGCTCACAAAGCTGGTTGCAAATACCAGCCCTTCTTCCTTACTTGTTTGGGTAATTTAGGTTCCTTTTTCCAGAGAGCCTCCAAGTCATTTCTGATGAATCATCGTCAGTTCTCAAGTGTGCTGGAAGGTACAGTATGACAGCGGAAGAGCTGATACCTTCTCTCATAGAATGAGATACTAGCGAGCTTCACAGGACTAGCCCTTGACACCCAGGATGAATTCCACAATGGAGCTGTCAACTCAGGACACAGGATGCCAGATTACGTGACCCCTTAAAATTTGTCTTGCCTGGATGGTTGTTCACAGTCAATCAGCAAAGAAACAACCTCCTGCCTGCCTCCTGAGGTGCCAATTAATCCCTTTACAGGCAGCATGCAGGGTACAGCTTAATGCTTGCATTAGAGTAATGTAGTAGTGAAGCATCTACAAACTCTAAGGCACAATACGTGACTGATTCTAAAAGCCTAACTGAACAAAATTTACTCATAAACAGAACAATCACAAGCAGCAGTAAGCAACCATTCGGTCACCCATTACTGAGTCAAAAAATCTGAGACTCGTTTTTGAGATAACAAATACTCACCCCCAGTTGAGTAGCCTAAATTTCTTTTAAGAACAACCCATATTTCAAGATGTATTCTGACTCTGCACTCAAAAACTACATTTCAGTTGGTGGGGTAAAGGACTTTTCAGTAAGCCAAGAAGCGCAGTCATTCATTCACTACAACTCTATCAAAATGTAGTAAGTTAGCTTGAAGTCTGTCATGAACGTACATCAAAAGACTTCATGTTCTACTGACATAAATGTGACTCTATTACCAACCTTTCCCTATGTTACCAGTTTAATTTCTGTGGTTTTTTTTTTTGTTTGTTTGTTTGTTTGTTTTAAGACTTTTGTTTGTATCCTGGTATATAGTGATAAATGTCCCCCCTAATCTGTGCAACAATCTTCATTTGCCTTGATGACAGAGACCACCTTGAAGGAGCAAGTAAAAGCTTTAGTCATGGTTTCCATTTTTTCATTTGAACTCAATACATTCTAGTTAAATGGACAATTAATAGGTCACTTCCAAAATAGTAGTGTATCAGTCCTGGTTAATAAACAATCCCCACAGTTGATAATAGGCCTATGTATTCAGCAAGTCCCTGTATACACTCAGCTCATCCACTAAATCCCTTTTCAGGTAGACAGGGTTATATGGGAAGATGAGCTAGAATGAGTCTATAAAAGTCAGTTTCATTCACTGCTTTATTTTTCAGTCAAGTGCTTTAAATGGTGTCCCGAAAATCTCTTGGAATGTGAGACAGGAGAAAAGACTTGCACATAGAGTATTGCTTTATGGACATACAAAAGGGCAACTGACCCCTGCCCAGGCCTTTTCAATGTGAAATGGTTCCTAAAGTTCATCTGCACAGTGAAAAATTGTGGTGAGGTCGCGTGTGGATGAGTAAAGTGAAAGTGGTGATTGGTCATGGTGCTGTCAGCCATTGTGGGAGAGCCAGGGCCATGTAAAATGCTCTGTGGGAAAGTGTCAGCCCCCTAAAGAGGTGCTCAGAAACTTGCAGCTCATTAAACTGCCAGCATTTGCTGCCTCACTTGTCAAGAATCATTCAACTTAGCAACTGCTCTTCTGAAACATTCATAAAACACATGCACGTAGTCAGGAAGGGTCTGAATGCAACTGTGATAAAAAAGTATATGCTACAGCATGCATGAACTCCAGTTTCCATTTGGATTTGACAAAGGATTTGTGCTTTTCCTTCTTGCCTCCTGAAAGACCAGCAGATGAGTCTTCTGTATGTTTCTGAGCCACAAACATGTAAAATCAAGAATATATGTTCTTATAACATGATATCCAAACTTCGCTGTCAAGGTTAAATTCAGATTTGAAATGAAATGCATTCCAACTTTTAATCCTGGGTGCAAAGGGTATGCGGGCAAAAATTCTCAACATATGTCTTCACATTTTTACATTATAATTAAAAAAAAAAAGAAAACCAAATTAAACGCATGCATTTGACTGCTCCAAAAAGAATGACTATTTTATTTAAATAATGCTAGAGCTTCCTGAATCATAATGTATCCTTAACAGATGTTAAAATGCAGCATCCATTTTAAGATCTTTCAGCTCTTTTCTTATTTGCAAACATTTATTGACAGATATTAAAGAGTTACTGATTTTTAATAGGATCTTTTCTAGCAAACTGAAAAGAAGGAGATTTCCTAGGTTAGCTCTGTCTGGGTGTCTCAATGTCATTAGAAATCTCTCACAATTGCCCAGTGTACTTAAGTTTGATAAATCTTTGGAAACCTTCTGAATAGGATTGCTGTGATTTTACTAAGGAATTAGCTGCTGCCATTGCATCACCAATTAGCTTTCCAGAACACATTAAATCCTGCTGCTTTGGTTTACAGAATAACTCAAGCATTACTGATGAAGCATAAAAACTTACTTGGAAAAGCAGTGGGGGATGCAGGGTGCTGACAGGACCCACCGCAGCATGCTGAGTAGAATGGCGGGGCTCGGAGAAAAAAGTGTTTGGAAAGAGCTGCAAAGAAAGCATAGATCTAATTGATTACCCATTGAGCATGGGTGATATTCATAACAACAGTCGTCCAAAAAGTCAGTGTGTAAAGTCCTGCCCCACAAGTTCTTTTTCCTTTTTTTTTTTCAAGGTGGTGATATTTTTTAAGGCAAACAGTGATAAACTGAGTAATCGGCAAGGTTAGTTTATATCTATTGCTTAAATATAACGTGCAAAACTCTCACAATATATCTCTTATAAGAACAAAACTCTACGGATGTGAAATTTACTTTTCTAATTGCTGTAATGCTAAATATTAGAATTGAACATGTTGTTTCAATAATGCAGTCAAAATAATTAGTATAATGCATCTCATAAAGTTACATGAAATAACTCTAGAAGGCGTAATATCCCAGGGGAAAAAAAAAAAAAAAAGGAAGAAGAAAAAGAAGATGGATTCCCAAGGTGAATCCCCAACTCTCCTGCGTATACTGTATTTAAACCAATAACGACTTTGATAACTAAGGAAACTTAAAGAATAAAATGCAAGAGACAACCCAGGCGAGAACTACAGCACCTGATTCTGCCTTCCTAATATTGAGCTCAATCTTTCTGGAGAGTGTTCTAAATCTAAATAAGCCACCTGCTGAAGGCAGCTCTGCTTAATACAATAAAAACTGCAAAACTATAAATTTGGTAATGCTTCTATAGAATTTTTCAAAACAACGAACCACAAAACCCTTATGTTTAAAAAGTAACTCCATATCCAGATAAAAAATTAAGAAATGAGGAGCAAGGAAGGAAGAAAAATGAATGTATTTAAGCAGCATTCTTTACTGTTGAAGGTTTTTCAACCAAATTTAAAAGGAAAGATCACTGAGAATTAGGTTCTTGACTACATCTGCTATCTTCCAATGCAAAGGAAGATTGTTGTAGAAGCCCAGTTCCAAACATTTTGAGAATACTTACCTCTTTTCATCTGAATTCATACAAGCTTAGGTGAAAATGTCTTTATAATGATTCAGTGTTTTATTACTGCAGCTTTTCATCAACGCTGCTGCTTCTAATGAAATAAAACTATATTCCATGATGAACTAATTACCTATAGTTGAGGTGCGTGCTTGCAAACAGAGTAATGGTTTATGCCAGGTGCTAGCAGTCTAAAGTTTCTCTTTCATATGAGACCATCAAATATGGAACTGTGTCCCATAGAGCTTTAAAGAGTCTTTAAAGAACATGCAACCATATTTTACCTGTCTGTGTATCTAAGGGGCTTCAGTGCAGCTGAAGAGGTACATAAGGTGAACTGTAACTGAAGAAGCAAGAAGATGGGGAAGGAAAAGACCTACCAGATAATCTCAGCCTTGCTTCTGAACATGAGAGTTTGCTCTTAGGAATACTTTCTATCTGCTGCTAACGTTTTATCTGTGATAGTTTTGAAACTCCCACATGTATCAAATATTCCTTAATTGCTATACTGTCTTATTCATTAATCAAAGCCCAAGCCTTTCTTATTCATGTCATATGATTTTTGTCATGTCAGCCTGTCCTTGATTTTCCCTTTTATGGGCCCTTAATTCTCTCCAGTTCCTTGCTCTTTTTTGATAATGTGGTACTAATCACAATATAGATGAGTACCAGGAGACAGCTGGATAAACAAAGATTAAATGATTTACTGCTTCAGAAAGATACCTGCAAATAAAAATAGAGAAATATGAGAAGGTATGTGTTCTCCATTCAGTAAATTTCTCAACAAATGAGCTACAAGCATAAGGGCAGGAGATGGATCACTATCAAAACTTAAGATGTGCAACTTGCTTAACACAACCTCAAACTAGCCACACACTTCTACTATGTTGTGGCAATGATTTAATGCACAGCAAGCAGCAAAGAGCTCCAAGCAGAGATCTGCTCAAGACAATGGAAATCATTCTTTTGTCTTACTTGGCCATTTTACTTCATCTCCTCAGCCAAGTCCTGGCTTTTTGTTTGTTTGTTTGTTTTTCTGCGTGTATTTTTTGTTTTTTGCTTTTTTGACAGCATGGCACATATTCCTCCAAGGGAATGTTTGACTAAGTAGTAAGATGAAAATGAAATCTTCATACAGCACTGAACCAAGTGGTTCCTGAGACTGTTTCTCAAGGTTGATTCATTCTAGATCCTGTGGAATAGCCAGTGACATTCTATCTCCTAAATCTGTAGCCAATACACGTCTAATTTATAAACTTCTTTAATGTGCTTCAACTACACTGATCCGTGAGTAAATTACAAGTTAGGTCTATCTAACCACATTTCCAGGTCATGTCTTCTGAAGCAGCTGCGCTCAGAGCAAAGTGGAAGAGTTACAGAGTTACATCAGTAAAGAATGTAGCACAGTACAAGGATACTCAACTTTACTTCAGGAGCTCTATGTGGAGAAAAACATTAATGCATCACCTTAATACATATGGAAAGCACTGCCTTTGTTTTCATTTTGTGGTCACATGTATCATGGCCACTTTACCAATACTTGTGGGCCAAGCAACTTGAAGCAAACATTATTTGGCTGAAAATTGCTGAAACATCAGAATATTAATTCTGTATTTATTGGCCAGATTGAAGCATACAGGAACAAAACAGTAGCTTTTGCTTCAAGCCATGCCAATTAAATGTGAGCCATGGGCTAAATCCTAACAATACATAGGCAAGATGCCCAATTCCTTTTCTGTTTAGCATTCCCATTTCATTTAAGCAGACCCTGTGTATGCCCAAGCATTTCACAAAAATGAGGCTTTACAGGTTTCACTTCACAGATGCAAAAAAACTAATAATGAAACATCGGAGTATGGTATACATGCCTTCTGGCACCCAAAAGTGTACATGTTTTAAAAGAAAACTTATTGGGACATAAATATAAAGGGATGAAACACCTAAAATGAAATCAGCCATTTTTTAATTTTAACTCAAGATAAATTATTTTGACACTGTTTCTGTATGCAAAAATTTTAGTAATAAGGCTCATTTACCTTCCGCTTCGTGAATTCAGAGCATTTTACCAACAGACAATAAAATGACAGGACACATGCAGATGGAACAGGCAGAGATTCACTCAAACACTGACACTTCAACATATACTTCCCTCTTTGAAAATATCCTAAATTCAAAAACCTTCCTGTGCCATTTTGAGAGTAAGGTTCCTAAGTCCAATACAACTGGAATTAATATGCAATTTTAAAATGCCTTATTATTAAAGACACTGTTTGCTTTTCCTAATTTGAGCATTACGAAAAGACTTCAGAAATGGTACAGGCCACTAGCCAGAAGGCAAAGGGGAAGGGGCAAAAGACAAACTGCTATGAAGAAAAGCAAACCTAAGGTACAATTCTGGTATTACCTGCACAGGCATCCCTCACTACAGGTTTTTTCCTCACATTTAGCTAGTAAAAACACATTATAATCTTGTGACAAGGGTAGCACCATCTCAGAAGGGTGATTCACAGAGCAGCACAGAGCCAGCAACAAGCAGCGTTGAAAACAAAAATGAAGTCAGAGCTCAAACTGTGTGAACCCAGCCCTGTCACTCTCCAACTTCTACTAAGCTATCTCCAATTACTGCTAAGCCATCATGAACTGCTTTCCCTGGTGGATCTAGCCCTGGTAGGAAAATTTAATATGTAAGCATTAAAATGAATCCATTTCACCTGAGAAACCTGGAGAGTTTCTGCCTATTAAGTGGGTAAAAGTAAACTGCAGTTTCCTACATACATTTATTCCTGGCAATGACTAAAGTAGGCTCTACAGAGCTGCAAGAAAGCTGTATGCCCTGAGAAGCCACATGCAGCCAGTACAGCAGTGACTGGGCAGGTCAGAGGTCCAGCTGAGCCACACAGCACCACCTGCTCCATAACACAAGCCACGGGTCTCAGAAACGGGCCATGGCTCTGTTGTCGCGGTCACTGCATTCAGTTTGGTGCTACAGCAGAGGTTGTGCAGCCTCAAGCCTTCGGGGGCAACTGGCCATGAGAAGAAAGCAGCAGCTTCTGCCATTTCCCACTAACGGAGGTCAGCACCACGTAGGTGCGTCAAAATGTACTGCAAGAACTTGTGATACAGCACACCTCAAAGCTTCCTATCCCTGCTTATTTGCTTTGCATTCTCTACTGTAAAACCAGGCAGCATGAAATGCTGCTGAGAGGAAGCTGAGACAAATGGACAGACCTGAGTGACATACATAGATCAGTTTTAAAACCCCAGCAAACATTCACTGAAATGTTTTCATGGTTCCAAAAATATATCTGGGAATTCTGCATGAAAAGCCAGTAGGCTTGCATTTTTATAATGGGTCTCAATGGGGCTTTCAAAAATCAGCAGAGTAGTCACTCCAGAAAAGCTATGTCACCAAACAGGGCTTGAAATGCGCTAACAGCATGATTGTCAGTTCTTTACACCTACAGCAGTGTAGCAGATGACAGAGTCACACTGAGGATTAGCTCAGATCACATGAATGCCCACCAGTTTTCAGAGGTTTCATTTGCCTGCTTTATTATTACGGCATGCTTTGCTGTATTTTATGATTGGTTTGTTTTCTCTGCCTAAGGAAGAAGCCTGCAGATCTCACTACTAGGACAAGGAAAGGCAGTGTCCACAGCCCACACCAAAACCTACACGGAACTCTCAGCGTCAGCAATAAAGGCTCCTTCTACCTTCTCTATGCTTTGTACATGCCTTTGATGTTGAGAAAATGTGAATCTGGTGGAAGGCTTCATCTCATGCTTTGCTCAGCTCCTGCCAGACACTCAAAGGCTTGCACAGCCCTGGCACTGTTTGCTTACCAGTTCTCTTTTCTCAGTTAAACATTTTTAAGGGCATTATTGTCATTTCTCTGTCTAAAAATTTGGCATGCTAAGCTTCTTGCCTAGGCCTCCTGCACAATCAATGAGAAGAGAAAAGCTGTTCTATGCAAAGACTCAGCACCTTAAAATAGATGTCTAAGAAGATAAGTTGTGTCATTCTGTGGAGGTGTCTCTCTGTATCAACTTTGGACTAGACACCGATATGGACAACTAGATTAGACAAGACCCCTTGATTTTTAAGCAGTTGAAATAAGATGGCATTCTTATCTTGTCAAAATAATACCATCCTCTACAGACTGGAAAAAATGATAAACTTCAGCCATAAAGAATTATTATTTCTGATCATCAACACATTTTGGAAATGATCTCCTCAAACAAGGTGAAATCAGGCTCACATGCTGCAAAAGGGCAGTTCACTCATTTTCATCACTGCAGTCCCAACTCAAAATCTTACCACTGTCTAAAATGCATCATTTACTCCAGCAGTGTGCACTGAAGAGCTGCAATTCCTACCTGAGCCTCCTCCTGCTTTACACACTTGAACTTTTCATTCTGAAAAGACTTCATATCCATCTGTGTTATAGGTTATGACTGACCACAAAGATAGAAATATTAGAGTACAAATTGGTTTGCGAAACCGAATTAAGCAAGAATGATGTTCTGTGAAATACTTTCAGTGGCAAATGGAAGCAGAGGACTTGCCTTCCCAAATCACGGGGAAGACAGAAATGTAAAAAATGACAGCACAACGAAGCTTGATGAAATTCTCTACTTCTGTGGAGAACCTGTCTGATGAGATTAATCCTTATGACTTCATTTGTTTTCTAAAAACCCGATGAATATGGTATGAAATTTCAGAAGACCTCAATCTGAAGTATAAAGGGCATTTGAAACGGATTTGCAATCTGCAAGCATGATTAATTCCACAGTTTTCTTTTGCCAAATAATTGCCTTTCTGCAGACCCTTACTGCTGCTTTTCTCAGTGCTACCCTGAGATACACAAGCAGTGCTCAAATCTCATTAAGGACCAGACTGGAGCCTTGTCCTTTCTCAATGCCACCAGAGGCCCCACCATAGCTGTCACTGTGCCCAGACGGCCCAGCTGTGCTGGGCGGGAATAAGGCTGGCAACCTTACACAAAGGGAAGAGGCAGCTTTAAGAGCCACAGTGCAGCCACTCTTTTAAGGCACGCTGGGCACCTTAAACCAATTCTATCAAATGGATCAAGAAGTTTTTTGGAAGCAGGAAAAGATGCTATGATTTAAATTATCTCCCAGTTGTCATAAAGAAACAGGAGATTTTACTAAAAGCAGGAAATAAAGCAAAATTATTATTATAGGACAGACTTATTGTCATCACATCGAGGAGAAAAAACTGAGACTGGCCCAAAGAATCAGTCTGCAGATGATGACTAGGTTTAACTTCCCTGCACTGTTACCAGTTTCCTGTATTACCTTAGGCAAGTTACTTCCTTTGCCCCAGCTGCTCCTCTAAGCAGTAGAGGTCTCTCCTATCTCAGTGGCATATTGCCATGATAAATGCATTCAGATATAAAGTACTCAGATATTGGAGAAACAGAAGCCACGTCCATATCGTAGAACAGATGTTTATTAGTGCAAGTGCATTTTATGTTTATGATTTACTTATTCAAATCACTTTCTTTCACATTACATGTGATGTACTGTATTCTTTTCTACTGTTTTCTGATGCTTTAGATAAACATCCCATAAATTTAATTTTTCAGAAAGTTTAATGATGGAAGTATCTCACTATCATGCTTATTTGTTTCACTGTGCTTTTCAGTTTCTTTTCTCCATTAATCTATCAAAACACCAAGATTAAAGTAGAAAACCATATTCTTGCCGTGTATGTACTAGTGAGCATATTAAGGTTGCAAAGCACTTACTGGCATTTTGCTTCCAGGGCACATTACTTGAGAAAATAAGAGATTTTGTGGAAAATAATTGCAGGTAGCAGAGAGCAGCACACTTCCCACTGAGGTCACTCCGAGCTGGTGCCAACCAGTACTTGTAGAAATCAAGTCACAAGGAAAGAAGTGGAGAGCACCTCTTTAAAGTCCATGGTACAGCCATCTGCATCTCATCACACTCCAGACAATTTCCCTATGCCAGAAAATGCTGAGAGAAACCCTCAAGTCTTCCATTTTATCCAGAAGGTGATGACAGCACTGGACCACAAGGAGAAGGTCCAAATCAGAGATTAGCTAGCAAAAAACTGCAGACTTTCTTCCTTCTCAGAGTCCACTATATTGCTCAGAATTTCTACTTTAGGCTTCCCTCACCCCTTCATGGTTGAAGTATAAGCTGCACAGTTGTGATACATTTCACTGGGAAAAGCTGGTTTACAACAGTGTAATTTTTAAATGTTTCTACCTAGGAAGAGCACTTTTCTGGTGCCCAGTGTTACCTGTGGTTACAGCACATGCAAAGTTCTCACAAAGCTCAAAGTAGGATTTAATTTCTATTTTATTAAGGCAAAAGGTCCTAAACAAGAAGAACCAGGCCCACAGGAAGAACCTCTCCCACTGACACTGGGAGAAATCCAGTCCTGTTAGGCAGAAACGGTGCTTCATGTGCGCTGAAGCTGGTGGGCCCAGTTCAACATTCTATCACCAACACTGGCTTGAGAGTAAGGCATGAAGCAGAGTGCAGGAACCCAGAGTAGCTATAAGCCAAAAGTCACAGAAAGCAAGTTGATCATCTGCCATTACCATTTCCTCCCTAAACGCTGTGAAACATGCTGGTTCACGTGGTTGCACTCTTAAGTCAAAATAAGCTAAATTTTAAAACCCTATGTTTTGATTTCATTTCATTTAGATGATGCATCTTACAGTGTAATACTTCATGAGTACTTGTTAGGGGAACTCAAAATACATAAGCAGGTAAATACTTGAATGGTAAAACTAGATCAGTTTGAATGTGTAAGTAATATGAAAGTAAAATTGCTAATTAAAACTGCTGCTGAAGAGTTACAAAGGGAAAGGCCGCCACAAGTAGATGACACAGATCAACAGTCCCACCCCAGCCAGACTCCATGGCATACATGGATGAGAGCTTTCCAGTTTACAGAAAGAATACAGGATTCTTGGCACTTTTACAGGAGGCTAAATAGATCCCAAAACAAGAGTGCTTTGCTGATGCCGTTCCTCAACAGGTGCTATAGGTAAATATTGCTTTTGGATGTGTAAAACGTTTCAGCGTGTCGAGTTGGGTCTCTGCTGTGATTTGCTATGCCTTGCTTCCTGAAAACTTTTGGTGGCCGCACGAGAATGTGGGACTACAAAAGCAATACAGATTATTGATCCCAATAATTTTGATACTTTTCAGGGTGTTTTTGTTTTTTTCCCTTCACTTTAAACACCTTGAATTGTGCAAATCTAGTTTGCTAAAGCACTTTCAATCCCCATGTAATGTGTAAATACTACTAGCTCAGAAAGATTGCTTTTTTCAAGCTATTTGCTTTATTCTGTTCTGTAGTCTTTAATAAGAACTCAGACTAAACTAGATTTGGAAGTCCAACATGAAATGCATTTACCCCTCCAAACAGGTATTTAGTACACATAAAAATCTCTACATTAAAAAACCCCATTGCCTGCCGTAGGGAACTTGCTTTAGCAGGACTCAATGATGTCTAAAGTTCCCTTCCAACTCCTACAGTTCTGTGATTTACCTAAAACTCCTTAGTTAATACACCCTCCGTAAACCCTGAATATCCATACTCTGACAAAAGAGCCTTTTCCCCTACCAGAATACAAGCAAGGAACTACAGCCTGACCATGCGAGCCTTACTCAGAATTACCACTGACCTGTGTGTGAACAGTTCCTGTAGAGTACGCCAATGCTAGAGAGAAGAGACTCCTTAGAAACTACAAAATCTGGCTCAGTAGAGCTGGTCTGATTTAAGCTGCATTTACAAGAATTCAGAATCCTAAGATTGCTCATCACTCTAAAAGATGTCAGTCTGACCAGCATCTACTACCCTTGCTAGAACCTATAAATTCCTGTTGTACGTCTACATTAGCAGACTTTCTTAATGAGTGCATAATGCATGAGGAAATCTAGTATTTCTCACTGCTTATATGTAAGGGTTTGGTGCCTTACCCCGAAGTTCTCTATGCAACCAGTTGTGGGCTAGGAAGAAATGTAGGGTCATTACTAGAAAGGCTCGACCGTGCAGCACTTCACAGGTACCCAAGTAGGTCAAAGAAAGAAAACTAACTCTGGAAGGAAGCAATTGAAACATTCAACATTAAGTAACGTGTGAGACTTAGAAAAAGGCTACTAATAGCTGTGAGTGCCGGAGGATCCGCTGTCCTGCTCCTATGTGGGCTTTGTGCATAGAAAAGAAGCATTGGCTCTGCAACTTAAAAAACAAATAAATAAAAAATAGAAATGAAGAAAAGAATGCGCAGCTAATTGCAGAAAGATGGTGTTTGTCCTCTATCCTGCCTAGGGAAACATCAACATGTGTTTAAATAACGGAAACATTTAAGACACGCTGACATCACCAAGGTCTGGAAATGCTGAAGGCACGAAAAATGTTTTGGATTTTGCAGAACACTTCGTAGGATTTAATTAAAATAAAAGTATACTTGGAAAGAAAATAGCTGTTAACAGTTCCGGTTCTACAGGGAGCCACTCGTTTCACACCTGAAAGCCTCAGCTCAATATATTGTCAAGCTTCTGTCTGTCTTATTTTAAGCGCATGTAAGACTGAATGATCACATAGCAAAATTCGGAACACCCCACGGAATGCTGAAATAAATTGATAAATTAGAACATAAAGGGAAAATACAACATCCATGGCTGAATTTTAGGGACTTTGTAATCCAGCCTCAACCAACTTAACGACTGACAGAAACGCTCGTTCCTAAATACGCTTTATAGTAGTTCTGTTCAGGCAAAACACACTTGGCACATTAGGAAATAAACTTCGCTCCGTAAAATCGTTTCAGCCCGTCCTTCCCCGGCGCTGAGGGCGGCAGTGCCGTTCGGCTTCCCCCGGCACCGAGCCCCCAGCCCCGAGCGCGGGGCTCTCGGACCGCTTCAGGCCGTGCTGCGATGAGGAGCGCTTCGAGCCATCCCCGCGACCAGCAGCCGCACTCCGCCGCGCTCACTCCATCCACAGGTGCGCGGATCCGCGAAGTTCAGAGCCGCGGATGGAGAGAGCCTCAAGCGGCCCGGCCGCCCCGCCCGCTCCCTGTCCCCGCTCCCTGTTCCCGTTCCCCGCGGCCGGAGCTCACCTGTGGCCGCCGGCGGGAAGACGCCGCATCTATCCGCAGCCGGAGCCCGTGCTGGCAGGCGGCCGCCGTCCGCCGCCGAGGGGTTAAGCACTTGGAAAGCCCATCTGGTCGGATAGGGACCCCCCGAGGGGCTGATTTGTTCCGCCGCGGGGCACAGCTTGAGGGGGACGGGGCTGGCGGGGAGGGGACGGAGCTGGGCAGGGCTCTGCGGCGCGCCGGCCCGCAGCAAGTTCTCGATGAGGAAACTTTTGCCCAGGCTGCCGAAGCCCGGCGCCGCCGGCAGGTTGAGGAGCGCCGAGGAGCCCACCAGGTCCCAGTACAGCGCGCTGGGCAGCATAGCGAGGGCCGCCCGCCCCGGCCCGGCCCGCCCCGGCCCGGCCGCGGCCCCTCACTGGGCTGGGACGGGGCGCCGGGCTGTGGGGCCGGGAGGGCTGCGGGGAGCGGAGCGCTCGGGGGAGGCACGCCGCGCCTCTCCGCCGGGCTGGAAGGTGTGTCCAAGCGCATTCATTATGTCAGCCGGGCCGGGGAGTGATGGACGCGGCCAACAATGCCGCCTGGCCCGGCAGCCCCTCGGGAAGGGGGGTAGGGCGGGGAGCGGGGCGGCCGCGTCCTCGCGCGGGGGTGGCTGTCCCCTGCTACCCGCCGCCATGTCACCCCTCAGGGCGCCCCCGGCGTCCCGACATGGCGGCGGGCCCGCGGCTGCCGGCCAACCTGTGCCGAGGGGACGGGAGGGAGCGGAGCCCCGGGCTCGAGCGGGGGAAGGTGGCCGCGGTGCTGACCGCAGCGCTGCGGCCGGATCGGCCGACCTTCTGATCTCATGAGGTAATAGGAAGATGGTCATTAGCTCAGTCCCTCTGGGCATTTCGATTTGCTTTTTCAATATATTTTTAATGCCTCCCCCCGCCCCCCACCCCTGCTGGATTTTTAACATTTGGCTCAATAAATCTAATTAAGATCAGCACAGCGTTGTTAATCATATTTTCCTGAAGATGTGGGAAGATGGTTTCTGTAGGCATAAACATCCTTTGGCAGGAGCAGCTCTGTTTCTACTTGTGTATCATCTTCCTTTTATTTATTTACCTAAAAAACATGTAAAGTGGAAGAGATGTATCATTTTCCAGTGAAAACATGCATGTGGGAAGTTAAAATTGGATGCTATTCCCAAAGGCTTGGAGGTGTCTTCCTGTTTTGCAGATAAATGCTTTTATTTCAAGCAGGTGCTAACTGGCTTCATGTCAGGTATTCCCTGTAGAACCTTCTGGAGCAGGTCTGTCCCTTATAATTGTATAGCAGTAGCCTTGGACATTGTAACAGGGTGGTTATCATGGCTACAGCCAGCAGAAGAAGTGGAACTCTGTTTTTAGACAGCAGATGGGAAGGATGGTTCAACTCTGTTGAGACCTACAGTGCTGTGTCTTCCAGGTGTGGCATTCTCAGTGTGAGAGAGATGTGAACCTTTTGCACAGAAGAGGGCCAAAGAAGTGATCTGAGGGATGGAACACCTCCTCATCATGCTGAGAGATAAGGCTCCATGGAGACCTGATAGCAGGTCTATATGGAAGTTGGGGACAGACTCTTGCAGGATCTGTTGTGATAGGACAAGGGTTTCAAACTAAAAGAGGGGAGATTTAGATTGGATATGAGGAAGAAGTTTTTTTACAATAACGGTGGTGTGGCACTGGAACAGGTTGCCCAGAGAGATGATGGATGCCACATCCTTGGAGACATTCAAGGTCAGGCTGGATGTGGCTCTGAGCAACCTGGTCTAGCTGTGGGTGTCCCTGTTCATTGTAGTGGAGTTGGACTAGATGACCTGTAAGAGTCCCAACTCAAACAGTTACTCTATGATTCACAGATTCAATCACAGATTGAACTACTGTGAAGCCAGGTGATAACTTGGGAGTTGTGAATTAATCACTCAGCCCAGGCCTTCCCTCATGGCCTCAGGTAGCTTGGTCCACCACAGTGGTGGTATCTGTGGAGTTGCTTCATGCCAGAGGTTCATGGAGTGCAATTTGTATCTATTAGTTTCCCTCTAATATACTCCCTTTCTGTGAATGTTCTCAGCTCAAGTTTAAGCATTTACATTTGCAGATCTGAAGGTCAGTGTCTTTGTGTGGTCCGGATGTTAATGCAAGTACTTTACCTGTGTGTACTTTGAGACTGGGTTGCCTCTTGCTATAGAAAAGGGCAGAATCTAGCCTAGTGCAGCCAACCGCATATTCAAAGCAAATATGTGACATTGTAATACTAAGAATATATATTTGCCATGTTCCTAAGAGAAGGAATCAAGTCCTCGCAGGAGAGCACCTGTTTTTGAACTTTGCAAGTAGCTGCCTTTTTAATTACATCTCATAAATTTATCCACGGTTAAGGATTTTTTCTGTCTTTCCTTTCACTGACCAAATTCTCACAGAGTTCCCAAGGGCCTGAGACACTGAGAACCATAATTCAGCACTTGGGAAAGTGCAGTTAGTCCATCCAGCTGTGCTGCATGAATAAAAGGTATTCACCAAGCAAAAGATGGTTGTTAATGACAGAAGCCTTCAATGACAGGCTCAGGGTTTGGTTTCTTCCAAAGCCATTTCTCATGCCAGAGTGACTACTGTTGTGTTAATCTCAGCTGTGTAGTTTGGCATGATTAACAAGTTGCACATTTCTGTGAAATAGAAGGACAGCACTTGTAGAATTTGACAACTGCTCTGCTTGGTGGAAGAGTCTGATCAATTGCTACACAATCAGTTCATAATTCATGTCAGGTTTGGGCTGGCTTCAAGGTGCAACTGAGTCATTGTGATGAGTTTAAGCAGTTCCCTTCTTCACTCCCATCTCTTATTCTGGCTCCACAACTGTGCCAACAGTTGTACAACAGAACACTGTGAAATAGCCTTTCCATGCTGTAAATAAGATAGTGAAACAAAAATGATTTTTTCAAGAGATTCCCAAGGGAAAGCTAAAGCCAGCTGAGATAGCTTAAGTAGGGGTGGTAGCACAGAATTGGCTGAATGAGCTCTTTAAACAAGGATAGCCTCTGAGCATTTTGTCCTGGGGCACAGCTCTGTAGCCCTGCTGAGCAGCACTCATATATTCTCTGTCCTCCGGGTATGGGAGAACAAGGTACAGCCAGGCCCAAGAGCTATTATCTGTCCAAAGCTGGAGAGAATAGTGCAAAAAAAGTATGGATTACTCATTCAAACCTGAAGTGTGAACTAATTTGAGTGTAAAAAAACAGGTGGCATCCTTAAACCAAGGTCCTTTTCAGTGAACACAGCCTGGTTATGTGTGACATAGAGATCCTTTGCCAGAGAGCTGGAAAGTGCATGCTTTTTGCCTGGATACCTTTAACAAGTAGAGGTGGTGTTCCCATTTCTTTTCAGTTGGTTCAGCAAATTTGGAAGGTATTTAGGCTATTTGAATTTTGCCAATCTATTAAATTACTTTTGCTTTAACTAGATTCAATCAGGAGAAAGCTTTCCTTAACTGGATAGCCTGGCTTGTTCTGAGGTAGCTGGAAAACATTAAGATATACTTCTCAGGTTGCAGAGCTTAAGGAATGAGGTATATGAACATGGATGAAATGCCCAGCACTCTGTTATGCCTTTCCCACAGTAAGTCCAGGGTACAGCCAAACCATAGTATTTAATGCATTGAGCACAAAGTCCATGCAACCGAATCAAAGTTTCCCCCATGATAGTTTTTCTGCCCTTTCTCAGGTGACACGTCCAGCCTTGAGCTGGGAGGTTTGTCCCTTGCATCTCCATCTCAGTCCCAGTTCATGTTAAGCTGAGCTCTGCCTTTAGTTCATACTGCTCTTATAAATCTTCCCATCGCTTAGCTGGATGCATGTATATTAGCAGTCAGATGCTCCTTTTAACTTTCTTTCCAGTAATTTCTTACTGGTTTGCTGGCATGTTTGACTTGCTTCTAAAACTGCCAAATATATGACTAGTCAATAAGCTGCAGCAATCAACCGCAAAATCCAAAGAAACAATTCTTTATTCATTTCCTTATTTTACACTCTACCAAATTCAGTCAACATTTACTTTTTTTTTCTTTTTTTCTTTTTTTTTTTTTTTTCATATTTACATACATTTAATTTTCTTGCAAGCCCTATTTAACAAGGAGAATGTTCTTGGCTAAGACACTTGCTGAAGGCTTAAGCTGCTGAGGCGTGGGTCTCAGTGCCAGTGAGTAACTCCAAGGTACTCAAAGAATAATGGGATCCTCTTTTATTTTGCTACTTAAGCTACATTGTAAACATGCAGCATGGTTATCACAGGAGAAGATGCACTTTCCAGGACCTTGTAGCAGTAGCAGCTGAGAAGCCTTGGAATTCAAAAGAATCATGCAAATAGGGAAAGTCCTACCTACTCTAAGACAAACACAGGCAGAGCAGATAAAATGTCTGAGGTTTATTTAAGAAGAGAAATAAGTCACTCAAGTGTTCTTTACATTCTGTTAAATTCAGATAACAGAAACTTTAGCACACCTGCTACTTGTAGGTTTGAAGACTTCATGTGGTGTGAGCCGTCTGCCTCTATGCTTCCAATGTTCCTCTTTGGCAGCCTGAGATACTCCAATTGTATTAGTGCCATTTCATTCCATGTAGCCAAGAACAGGGATCTTGATAGGGAAGCAGACACACGCTTGCAGGAGACAGAGATGAGGTAATTCTAATGCTCTGTTTGCTTGAGCATGCCAAATGCAGCTCTACACAGTCGTAATTTTACTGGATTCTTTATGTGCCACTTTAGAGACATCTATTTTAAACCAGTTATTAACAATTTCCAACTTAGCTTTTCCAGTAAAAATACTGTCATATGCTCTCTGCTTTTCTGCTTGTAAGCTTTGGTGTGACGTATTCCAGCCAGAGGAAAAATGTGTGAATCCTACAAGAGAATACACAGGCTTCTTGGGATTGATTCTGAGATTCTTACTAAATGCCTTGGGCTTAAGGATCAGAATTCGTTTCTCGTAACATAATTATCTGCTGTTTTCTAAGCATGATGTATTTTCCACACTTAGAAATAGATGCCCCATATTGTTTTGTCTAACCTAAGCATGGTAGACATCAACATGGAAAAGTACATTTTGCAAAATAGTACTGAGCTTTCCAAGCACGGGCTGGTGTGCACTGTGACATCAGTGCAGAGCTGCTATCAGCTCGTAGACATTATGGCTTGAAATTTCCCCTCCCTGCTCAAAAATCACTCCACTGACATTCCAGTGATAACGATATTTGTGTAGGCTGAATGTCCTGGACTGGGATGGCCTCTCATTGTCTTGTTATGCTAACCTGGGTGCAAATCACTCTGGGGACCTCCAGCCTGGATACAACACAGAAGAGCTGGGTCAGAAGTAGAGCAGGCACAGGCTCTGCTCTGCAGGAGGAGTTTAAGTTCAAACCCTGACTTTATTTCTACATAAACTAAACTGTTCTGGTTTACACCTGCTGCTTTTTGTAGAATGAAGCTTGGGACACATTTCAAATGCAGAGTTTGGCAGCTGCATGATTTGAAGCATTAACCTGGCAGAAGCTGACCTCTTCAGCACATCTCACATCAAAAAAATGCTACTGTGACTTGAATCGTGCCGGCTTTGCTGGAGGAGTGTCACCTGCACCGCATGCTGATGTGCTGTCCCACACACAGCCTTCAGAATCTCTTCCCAGAAAATTCAGGGTGTAGAAGGAGAGGAAAATTCTGTTTGCACGCTCTGGTCTTATCACAGGCCACTATTTCCTCCATTTGTCATAGAATATTTTCAGTACATTTGGAGGCACAGACAGTGCTCAGAAAAGAGTAAGAAATTCTACTGCCGTCTTGCTGTGTGTGCAGCAGCAAGGGGCAGCCTACAAGAGAGCCTGGGTGGGCTGGTATTCTGCACGGTTTCCTCTTTAGCTGCCCACACACACCACTTGTAAGGCTCCCAGAGCTTGCCAGCCAGGGCTGCTTTTCAAGGGAGGAGCAGAATTGGCATCCGGCCCACAACATTACAAGATTTGGGGCACCCTGTTGCTGCCGTTTTAATTTCTGAGGAGGCAGTTCTCCTTGACACTTGCTTCTCTTCCTACCTCCTGCTGTGATTTTTTTTTACAGCCCTGATATCCTGAAAGCAATATAAACTTTGCCAGGTTAGTCAGGCCTTTGAGAAGTCTAGATTTAGCTAAAGCGTTTCACAGCAATCCCAGCTGAACTTAACTGTTCACCAGGAAACTCTGCTGTTCTCAGGAATCACCATCGTTCTTAACAAACACAGATGGAATTAGCATTCTTTCAATCCAGTTCCATAAAAAGCTTCAAGAGCTCAGTTTCAAATGACTGAAGTCATTTCCGTCAAATCTGCCTTGCCATTAGATCTCAGCAAGCTGCAAAAAAACACACACAGAAGTGAAATGCTGAAGTGTGAAAAGGAACTGAATCCCTGTCAAGCTATGTTGCAGATGTGCACCGATTCTTACTGCAGCATGCACCCTGACTTCCATGCATGATTTTAGCACATGCTGAGAACTAGTTATAAGGATGTGATCAAAACTTTATAGCTATGCTTCTCCTTGCAGAATCCACACATGGAAAACTGCAGTCCTAAAGGATTTTAATTGGAAATTTCATTTTCATAGTTTGGATCTATTTAATTTTTTTTTCAGCTTTGTAGTGGAGTACGTGAAAGATAGCTTATATAGTGGAACATGTAATTCACATTAAATTAAACATTAGCAGAATCTACTGCTTCCAGTCTGATCCAAAGGATCCAAAAGGAAGTGTATAAAATACACGTTAAGTTCTTGAAAGATAAGCTATATTCCTGAGAATAAATTGTATTTACAACTCTGCTGATGTGAAATACAGAGCTTATCCAGTTATCTGTCCAGCATCATCTTCTGTACCTGGGTGTGATTTAATCTCCACACAGCCGTGTTGATACTTCTCGCATCTGGTGATATGAAAAGCAGAGTGTTTCTGAATGTCTTATGTATTTCATACAACTTCTGTTGTGAACCTTTGTCAGCTTAGGAAAGTGGTGCAGTTAGAGACTCATGTAATCATTTCAGGGAACAGTTTCCAATATTGGATTTACCATAAGAAGGAGACAGAATGCAACCGAAAAAGAAATCAGATACCATCATGTTAAGAAGTGTCCTAATGGAAGATAACATAGGAAGTGTGCACCCTCTTTGTGCTTGCTTTGAAAAGAACAAATTCTGTAGTTTTTTTTAAACATTGCTCCTTAAACATTAGAAGTGATTGTTAACACAGAAATGGCAGAGAATTAGTGTGTGTATGTACATTTACCATTTAGTTTCATTGACATCATCAGTTTCTTTGAAGGTTTGTAACAATGCAGAGGAGTGTGTGAACACGAGCTACTGCATTCAGAAGTGTTTTATCCTCAGAAGTGAGGGTTCATGGTTTGGTGAGGTCCCACGTGGCTGACTTGAATGATTCTGGCACTTTCTAACAGAAGTGTTAGATCACATAATGAAGTTTCAAGGCAAAGAAAAGCACCACATAGTTTCTGCAGTTGTGAATGAGGGAAAATGTTGACAGCAAGGTCTCAGTCAGACATTTGCAAAGCAATTTTGTTGTCAGTCAAGCAAAAGTTTCATTCAGGTACCACTGCATAGGAACTGCTGGGCTGCTTCTCTTTACCATTCTCCTTTTTACTTGTTACCAGTATAATATAGAAAAGATGCCTAACCTCACAGCAAAGTGAAGACTATGAATCATAGAATCATAGTCTATATCCTGAGTTGGAAGAGATCCGTAAGGATCATTGAGTCCAACTGTTTTGAGCTGGACATGCTTTATAAAGGATGTACAAGAAACAAAGGGTTACCTACATTTTGCTTAGTAACAAGAAATTCAATAAAATCGTACTTGTTGTTTAATCATTTACCCATGGGCAAACTATCTACATAGCCATCAGAATTTTGCTGTGTTGTGGCATTTCTTCTCCTCACAAAGGAGCTCTTCATTATCAAGGAAAACAGCAGCAGACTGAAGCAACTCCCCAACATCGTGCTTCTTCAGAAACAAGCGTAAGTGCTTCATGAACAATTTGGGGGTGGAGCGAAAAGAAAAGAGCTGTGAGGCTGCCTGGGGGTTCTGGTCCAGCAGGAGAGCAGGTGGGAGTCTTGTAGAACTGCTGGACAAAATCTCTATTGCTATGAGCAGCTTAGGGACTAGGCAGCCTGGCCAAGCACACTGACCCAAAGGAAAAGATTTCTTCAGACAAAGATTATAGAGCTCAAATCTAGCCACTCTAATTTTTTCCCCTTACCTTCAGTAGGGCAAATTGACAGAGAGAGGCAAGGGCCCTACTAAATAATCTTTAGAATGATATTTTGCATTTCAGTAATAGTTTCTGGGACAAATGTTGTGTTAGAAACCCTTTTTGTTGTTCTGTTTTACCTTTTCTTGTTTCCTCAGCCATAACTCCTTGATGTGCACAGGGCAACATTCCATCTTTGCTGTTATAATCTATAGGCCTGTAAAATTCCCCCGTTTTTCACTTGAAATAATCCAGTAAAAGCAGCATTGGAAAAATCTGTAAGACTAAATGCTCTTTTATTTAAAATCAAGTAGCTTTATTTCTGGATTTTTTTAAATGATTGAGAGCTACCACAGAACACTCTCAATTTATTAAATTTCCTCTAAAAATGTTCTATTCACCAGACTATGGAAAAATATATACATATATTTGGTTGCTACTAAAACAAAGAACAGCAAAGATACATTTCCTTGTGTATGCCAACCTCTCACCCACAACGCTCTCTCTCTGCTGTTCCCAGTGCCTCAGATACCTGAATGTTGAAGCACTTATCTATATGAATTCAGTCTTGTCTCATGTGAACGTCTGCCAGGCAGGAACTGGGCTGTCAGCTTCATCCCATCAAAAAGACTTTCAGTGCCATGAGCTGAAGGCAGGTTCCAATTGTTAAGTCATTCTGGCCTGGGCTGAATTTAAAGGCAGGCTCCTGGAGCTAACGGAAGTTGCTGGAGGCAACGGCTCAGCAAAAGGCACTAAAATCATATGTCTAATACTGATTCTTTTGACTCAATTACCCACTGACTCTTTATTTTTATATCCAGTGGAACCTAAGGGCGGTAAATGCTGTGTGAGGGGAACAAATCCGGTGTAATAGTTCTTGTTTTGGTACATTCAGTTGGTAGTGATTTATTAAGGGCTGCTGAATAAGCCTGATTAAAATGCATAAACAGTTCTGAACAGTAAACAACCATGTCTAAGGATGAAAAAATGGGACCCACATGCTGTGCATGGAAATTGCCCTTAACAACATGGCCTATTGTTGAACAGATAGGAAGCCAAAGGTTGCTTGTAATCAAATTTGAAGTTTCCCATCACTTATAAAAGCAACACTTCCTTGTGTAAACGTTTCAATTTGTTGTTGTTAAAAACTGCTTCCTGACTTAATCCCTACAGGAATACACCATTCCTTTGATTGCCAGGTAGGAAGACAATTTCAGATAAAGTAATTTAGGGAGTTAAACAAAGTAAAATAAATATTCAGAGCCCAATCATGCCTGCAGCAGTAAAATCTATGTGGTCTGTTAAGATTAGTTACAAAAAATGACCAGTTGCATCAATTTAAAATCTCTCCCAAGAATTTCATCTGCTCTTGCAGTTAAGTAATGCAAAATATCAGAGATAAAAAGCAAACACAGTTAGAGCAGCACTAGCCCTCATAATGGGAGGGCGGATGGAAGCTGCCTGCAGATTATGGATTTTTCCCTCCAATAACATGGCTAATTAATTACAGAAATTTGCATATTAAATATCTGATCTAAAAAAGCTGTAGTCTTTCCATGAATGTCAGGGGGCTTTGAGTTGCACTTAGAGCAAACACAGCTACATTTCCAAAAAATAAAAGTTGCTTTTGACTGCTCTGACAAATACAGCTTCATTTTACTGAGACGCTTCAGAGCAAGGAAACCTCAGTTCCTAACAGAACTATTAATGCTGTTACGTTTCTCTCCACACACAGAATGCCCATTGGCTTCCAGGGAGCCACAATTTCACCCTCAGCATTTGAGGTGTCTGAACAAAGTGATGTCTTTCTAACATTGTTATAACTTTTTTTTTTTACCCTATAGCAAATAGGAACAAATTGTGTTTAACTGTGTCCTCATGTATAAAACATGATTCTCTATTATCTATCCCCTTTGAAAGATCCTACAGACTTAGAAGACCCTAACAACTAGAAAAAGGCAAATGTCGCATCCATCCTTAGGAAAGGCCAAAAGGACAAGCTGGGGAATGACAGGAACTGAAGGAACCACATGAGATTCAGAGAGGACAAGTGCCCAGTGCTGCCCCAGAGCACCAGCCCCCTGCCGTAGCCCAGATGGGGGGTCAGTTAGGAATAGTTTTGTGTTGATGGCTCAGTGGGCAGCCAGGTATGGGCCAACCATGTGCCCTGGCAGCAGGGACAGTCAGCATCAGGAACACAGCCTTTAGACTGAGGGAAGGAATTATTCCTCATTTCTCAGCTCTTGGTACTGCATTCAATTTTGGGCACAGCAGTGCAAGAAGGAGTGACAACCTGGAGTGAGTTCCGCAGAGCCGGGAGGAGAGGCACTTCACAGTGAGAGAGCAGGAGATAAAAGGCTTTAATTTAAATGAGGCATTCTGACTGCATATAAGGGCGAATTTTTTGCCTATGAGGACAGTTAGGCAGTGGAAGAGACTACCCAGAAAAGCTGTGCAGGCTACATCCTTGCAGATGTTGAAGACCCAGCTGGCTAAAGCCCTGAACAACCTGATCTTTGCCCAGAGGTGACCCAGCTTTGAACAGGAGATTGGACTGAACTCCTCATTTGGTTCTTTCCAGCCTGAATTATACAATGAACCTACTCTATGATTCAAGAATAGTTCTTAATAACATGTCTATGTAAACACACTGCAATATCAAACTAGTTTTTTGTAATGCAACTGGAACTATTCCGTGTAACAGGATTTACAGTGTGGACTTCTGGAAAGAATGTGGTGAAGAAAGGCTATTCCTAGATCTTTCTGGAGAAAATCTACAGCCCTAACTTAGGGATCCTTGGACTGGGGTAAGACTGGGATCCGCAGTCCTTCTGTATTAAAACATCTTCTGGGTAAAAACCTTGGTAACCTGTACCTGCAGATAACAAAATACAGCAAATACAGCAAAATACAGTTTTTTGATCTAATGTTTCACAGTCCATATCTCTTATACTGAGCCCAGTGAAAAAATAGGTGGTTTTTGAGCAGGAAAGATGGCATTGGGAAAGCTTCATTTTGAGACCTGGGGGTGGGTCTGCACATTCTTTTGCAGGGTCACTCCTAAATTTTGCACCAACCTAAGGCTACCGAGATATGTTCTTGACTGAAGCATTAAAAAAAAAAAAAAAAAAAGAGGATGTAATCTTTGCTATTGAATGTATTTTGGCTTAGAGTGGCTTTAGTGATTGTATTTAAACTTAAGGTTCTCCATCCATTAGATTCAGGTTTGGTAGTTGCCCAAAAGTTGACAAGAAGTTTAGTGGATCACTTCTGCAGACAATGGGGGCCTTCTCTACACTTTGAAGGTTAGGTTTGATAAGGATCTGGCTGAAAGCATAGGGTTAAAATTCTTTTGGAACAAATCTAAGCTAGAATGACTGCAGTCAGCATGAGGGTACTCTCTTTGGAAATTAACTATTTTATAAGCACCACGAAGCACTGTCAGTATTCTTCATCCTAACCACATGGCTCTACACAGATGTTATGAAGTCAAATCTAAAAAATTAAAGTTCTGTCTCATCTTTGCTTTGGATCCTACCCAGTTTGGCTATTTTTCTGTGAAAATTCATAGCCCAAACTAGTACAAAGATCATAATTTATTTTAAGACTATTTCTTTTAAAATTGGAACAGAGTCTTTATTTTGATGTATTGATGACTTTCTCCTGACATGAAACATTATTTCAAGCATGTGTCAATACTGTTAAGGCATCGTTAAAGATTATTGTTATACCTTATGTATCTTTAGACTGATGGGACTCATAGCATCACAGTGTGCCAGGCTGCGAGGTGCACTCTGTTATTACCTGCACTCAATGAGTTTAGCATTCAAGTGTCTGCTTTTAATGTGATGCCAAATCAATATGCAAAGCTGTAGATATTTGGTTACATTTTCCTCCCCACATAAACAGCAAAAAAAAAGCTATTTACTTTCCTAATTTTCACAAGTGACAGGCAGCACTGAGTTTCTGCTATTACTCAAAAAAAAAATTTCTGTTTATTTTTGCAGAAATAGGAGAATAAATTCTGGCAGTTACTTTAAACTAACTTTCTTTTCCGTGGGGACAGGACTAGGGGCAATGGGCTGAAACTTCAGCATAGGAAGTTCTGCACGAATGTGCGCAAGAACTTCTTTACAGTGAGGGTGACGGAGCACTGGAACAGGCTGCCCAGGGAGGTGGTGGAGTCTCCTTCTCTGGAGATATTCAAGACCCGCCTGGACGCCTACCTGTGCAACGTGGTGTAGGGAGCCTGCTTTGGCAGGGGGGTTAGACTCGATGATCTCTAGAGGTCCCTTCCAACCCCTATAATTCTGTGATTCCAACACATTTAACCATTCATTTTCTTTCTCTTCAATAAATCAAGCCTTATCAGTTTTCCCTGCTTTGCACAAATGCGTGTCTGTTACAGAGTGCTTGTAACTTACAGCAAATGTTCTGTACCTAATTATAATTCCTATAATGTCCTTCAATTTATATCCACTTAATACTGCTCTCTTATTTCATTTAAGGAACCATTTTTCCCCAGTGTAAAGTGTCACCATCGATACCATATTTGATGATGTTACATATCAATCTTTTATGTGATGCTAAATTAAAAAACCTCTTTGTAGTCAACTTAGGATATCTCCTACTTCACACCTGTCAGTTTTCATTGACTTTCCCATGAAGAAGCTAATTACATTAGTTAAACACCATTTTCCCGTTACACATCCTTTCTGTCTAGTGTATACCTTTCATACATTTCCCAATTATCTTTCCAAATAATTACTGAAAGAATTTAAGTTTCTGGGTTTGTGTTGGTTTTATTTTTGGCTGGTTTGTTTATTTTTTAAAATATAACAATTTATACCTGGATTGCATGTACTGGAGTGGAGATAAGTCAACCGAGACTTGGGATTCAGCAGGGAGAAATTACTTTGGAGACACCCTTATGTTAGGAAGCAAACAGCCTTCTATCGTGTCTACTGTATGTTACATAAATTATCTCTCTTTGTAAGTCTGTCCTATGCATACAAACTGATTCTGCTTTGCCTATCTAAAACACATCACTGTACCCAGTAACCCCTATTTAACCCCTGTTTCCAGCTGATTAAAATAGAAGTCAGAAGGATGTGATCAATTACTCAATTAAAGTAGACTGAAATCTAGCCAGGTGTTTGCATAGCACCTACCCCTGTATACAATTACTTCATCTATTCTTTCTTCCACACATGCTCACATGATTTAATAATTTATTTATTTATTTAATTCCGAAGAAGAATGAGCATCTCAGTGGCGCCATGTAAGAAGCATTCAGTTTTCAGTATTAAAGTACAGCTGGATAAACACTTCCTAACAAAATGGTTAGGGTTGGAAAATACTCATTTGATAATACTAAAATAATAAGTTAATTAGCAAAACTGAAAACATGTTTTGCTAGTAAAGGTAATTGGTTCCAAAAGGTATTCAGATGCTAAATTGTATGATGTAATCGCTGTCATCAAAATGAAACATCTCAGTAAAATCATCTTCTTGTTTCAGTGGCAACATTTGCCTGAAATTTCACTTTGGGGCAAATGAAAATCTCCTGTTATTGTTCCAGTTGGGAATGTGAAAGGTCAGAACTTCTCATCAAATAGATTCCTTGCGGGGTTTGTGGATATGTTGTTTGCTGACTGTCCTCATGTCATCCTCAGTAGAAGGGCCGTTTTTACTCTTTCAAGCAACTTGAAATAGAATATTGATGATTATATGACAGGATCTTCTCTTTCACAGTTGCAGGCAATAGCTCAGCAGCTGCTGACAGTGTGCAGCTTTTCCTGCTATTGCCTCAGTATCTTACAAAAATGGTTTTCTGCTTTTATTCAAAGTCTAGTCACCTCTTTGGTATCTCTGTAGAAGGCAGATCTGTGCCCATGCTTCAGAATGCTTTCTTAACTCTGCTTGAAGAGACATTCTTAATATCCTAGCATCATCTGCCCTTATTAGCGCCTCTGCCCAACCTCTTGTGTCTCATGCAGTAAATCTCTCCTTCTTTTCAGATGTGATGCTGTCATACTTTCCTTTGGCATTAGTTAAACATGCCTTTATGATTTTTTGCCGTTTGGTACCACTTTTTTTCTTTAAGTGTCCTACTACTATTTCAATGCTCATCTCGTGTCTTTGATTACCAAATGTTTTTCTACCATTGCATGGAATTTCATTCATTTTCACATATGGTCCTTCTTTGGTTCTCTGCATACTGTTTATTTTTTATAAGGGTAACACTGAAACCTCCTTGTTTATGTTACACCTATTCTAGTTGCTCCATTCATTTTCATAATCACTGTTACTTTATCATACTTAATATATTACGTTTACATTATTAGCCATAATATAATTAAAGTTTATATTATATAATTAACTTCTATAATATAAAGTCTATATTAATATAATTATAATCTATAATTAATATAATTAAAGCCTAGAGATCACCTACACAGTGCCCGCTGTGACATGAGCTGCATATACAGGTAGAAAAATGGGTATGAGTTTTATTTAGCCCTGGGTATATTCTAGCTGCAGAGTGGTAGCACTTAGAAACCTTGATTTCTATTTCAAGTAAGTTTGAAGAAAACTTTGATGTTCAGCAGTACTCTCAGGGCATGGACCCTGGAAACACAGCAGTGAAGGTCCTGTCCTCTAAGATTTTAATATATTCTTAATATTTTTGTTTTACCAGGTACCTGTTTTTAGCTTCTGACTCACAAAAGGCTCATCTATGGTTAACTCAGAGTGAATTCTGATGATCACCACAGAACTTGGGGTAAAAATGTGGCTTATTGTGAATAACAATTAAATCAAATGTAAAAATGCTACTCTGAAATGTGTTGACAGAATAATGCTCAGGCTCTGTGTGTCCAAGAATGCAAAAAAAAAAAAAAAAAAAAAAATTAAAAAAAAAAAAATCCATACAGGGAACATTAAAATTGTCAATGACCTACTACTAGTGATTTTTATGCTATATGCTATACAGTGAGCCTTCAAGCCGTGTAATTTTGCTACTGAAAAGCAATGAGTTTAATTAGATTCAGTTCAATTAACTGCTGACCTAGCATTATTTCTTCATTGTAATTAAAACAACAGCTGAAAGAACAGTTTCTGCATTTATCGTTCACACCACTTCTAGAGAACAAAGTAAAAATCTGACGTTACTGATGTGAAAGCTCAAGGAACCTTTGTGGTTACAATGGTGTGACCATATTTTTGATTAAATAGATTTGGAAGCCAAAGGCCAAATCCTACACCACAGCCTGGCATTCGCTGCAGAAGTAGCAGTGCTTGCTAAAAGTGCTTCTCCTCACCATTCCCTCTTCCTCTGCAGCCTCAAAACAGAGATGCCAAAGTAGATTGTGCACATGCTCTGCATCTTTCCTAATCCAATTGTCAGCAATACCAGGTTAATATCATCTGCTGTGAAAAGCTCTGCAACGTAAACCTCGTGATATCGCATGATAAAACGAGTCCTCAAGGGGGAAATTTTGGACGTGCTGCTGTTCAGGGCTGCTTTGAAATTGCTGTAGCAAGTCTGGTTTGGCTCCTTGGCCCTCCTCCTTGTGTTAGATGCTATGAAGCTGTAGGTGGCCGTTGTCTTCAGAACCTCCCATTCATCCTGACTGTGGCCCAGTCAGCCAGTGGTTTATTCCTTCTTTTATCAACTCACTTCACTGTACCTTTCTTAGCACTTCTCTTTGCTCTTCTAATTGCCTTTGGGAGAAGCATGTAATTTTTCCTTTAGCCTATAATTTTCTTCCCCCTGTAATTCCTTTCAAAGTTATCTTAAATACTTTGGCTTAGCAAGCATAAGCTGAGATGAAACAATTGGGGTTGGTTCTGGGGAATTCTGAGAGCTGTTATCTGTGAGAGGAGGCAGTTATATGGAAGTGGTGATTAAATGGAGATGGCACAGTAGCTAGAAAATTACCAGTCAGTAGCTATGGAGGCCCCAGGATTTTGGTTTGCAATGATTCGCAAACAGGTTTTTGTATGTTTTACAATGACCATCAAGAAATCATACCTGGATTTCCAGGCAGGGTTCACTGGCCAATAGCTGATTATGAATGTATATGTCAGCATATGTGCAACATCCCTGCTTTCTGCTAGTGACCCCAAACTCCCTTTCAAGGACCTGGAGAGATACGTCATTTTCTCCACATACTTCTTTGTTTGCATTTGTTTTACATGCTTTACTGGGGCTAAATTAACTCACATACTGTCTCTTTAGAGAAGGAAACTTCCAACTGACCAACAGAACTGGTTTTGCTCACTGTGAAGATCCACAGCTGTAGTGCAGGGCTGCTTGTGTGTTGCAGATATATTAAAACAGAGCAACAAATGCTAGTGTTTCTCTACTGATTTCATAGCATAATGTTCGTCAGCATCAGGGAATGGGAGGAATACTCCACCCAGATGCCATCTCTGTGTACACAGCAGTTCCCTTACTTTGGCTTCCCACATCCGGCCAGCAGCAAACTTGCAAGCTGTCCTAGTGCCAACTGTCTTTTTCTTACACCTTGAATGTGGGCAGTCACCAGGAATCTAAAATTCCCCTGATGGAAAGATGCCTTATGACAAAGCATTAAAAACAATATACACCAGGCAAAATTACCTACAGAATTTTCCCATTTCCCCAAAACATAAAAATCCCATTGGATTTGATGTAGAGTGAGTCCCTGTGGTTTGTTATAAATCTCTTTTACAAAATATGTACATTCTAAATATGATGCTAAAGGCTGCCACCCACTAAGCTGCCTGCTACTGCCCGAGGCCATGAACACTGGCTTTCAAAGAAAACACCATGATTTAAAAATCATTTCAAAATATGATTGAGTCACTACATACATTGTTATGCTCAGAGGCTGAGTACTGCAAAAGCCTTAGCAACCCAGTGTCTTATAAAGGGAGATGTTTTATTCTGTACCCGAACCCATGGTGAACTGTTATTGTCAAGTAAGGATACCTGAGGCCTTTTCCAGGATGCTGAAACTTTGTAAAGACAGGTAGAGTAACAGATGGACTGTGGCCCAAGCAGAGCAAATTGCTTGATCAATGGTGGGAGCGCAGTTTATTCTTACCGTGGTTAGGGTTGGATTCTGACAGCCTTACACATCTTTTGTAGTATCCTGTTCCTTCAGCAAGTCAGCTGAAATTCAGGAGATGAGAAGCAGTATTCAAGGCAGGTATGCAGCGCAAAGCCTGGCCCTTAGTCAATAAGGGATTTGCAGAGAAGCCTTTTAAGAGCATCCTCTGAATTACTGTTTACTTGCCTTGAAATAGCAATAGCAAACAATGACAGCCTCCAAATGTTGCTATAGTGTTTTGTAAGTGCCATCCTACCCGATGGATTTCAGTGCTTTCAAAAGTACCATTCTGAGTAGAACTGGAATTTCAAGGAAGCAAAGTTAAAAGATGCTGGCAAATGAATCTCTCCTACAAAGGCTGAAATGCTGGATTACAAATGAGCGATCCCTTTAGCTAGCTTGCTAAATTGGTGTGCAGGCCTGGAAAAAGAGAACAATGAGCTCCTCCTGACACCAGGCTGTTTGTCTGGTGAGTATCCCTCAGTGCAAATGTTGGTACTGTGTGAGTATTTTTTGTGTTTCTATAAAGTCCTAATGAGCTCCTTGGGTGAGAGTGAAACCTTTTGCTTTTTCACACTGTGCTCAAGACCCTTAAACTTCATGGGGTCAGGCCTAAAGAAAGGGTAATGGACCATGAGGTCCAGCTTAATAGACCCGATATTAACACAGCAGCAAGAATGTCACCAAATGCAGAGTTTAGGGCAGGCAATGAATGAAGTATTTGTTACACTTAAATAATATACAAAGATTATAACAGAGTAGTAGCACTATATCAATGTCATCATGTGGGACTTTGAAAATCCCCCATGTATGAAATAACTTTGCAATACGCCCTTGTGTTATAATCATCATAATTTACCTACATGCCCTAAATGATCGATTACATTAATGTGTGTTAAATGTCATAGCTAGCCAATAATATTAATCAGAATTTCTCATTAATCTTGGACCTTGAAAAACCTACATGTAGAGAGCCTCTCTTAATCTCTCAGATCAAGCAAGAGAATATTTGCATATGAGAAGCAAACAGTTTATGCATTCAGTGGCTGTGATTCCAGCACTGGCAGATCAGTTCATGACAGTCTTATTGAAAAGTGAATGAGACTTCTCACTTCCAGTTTTGCCCTGAGATGCTTGTTTTTGCAAATGATGTTTCATCTGATTCATGACGCCAAGTGATAACACATGCTAAACCATGAACTGGTGTAGGCTTAAGCCTTCTTGACTCCAACATTCCTTTTAATATGAAAGCTCTAAGGAAAGAAAATACATAATTATTGTTTAGGAACAACAGAGAGCAGCAGCTCTGTAGCTTATTCAATATTTATTCAACTTCTTTTCATGGTTATACATCTGTAAGCCCAGAAGTGCTTAACACTCTATTTGAAATTGCCCTGTATTGGATTTTATTTGTGGATAAGGATCTTTTGTTATTGTCTCCATTTTGTATTGTTAGAAGTAAAACGTAGATGCACATAGTGATTTGGTGAGCTTTCTGAAAGTGGCAAAAGGACACTCCTAAAACAAAACTTTTTGAGCAGTAATAATATTCAACTGGACAAAGATTCAAAAAACCCTTTGCCATGGAGCAAAAGCACATGGCGCATGTCTGGCTCCCTGCTCTGGCCCTAAGCTGACCACCATCACCACTCACTGCTGTTGCTGCTTATGGTGAGGAAAGGGGACAGCCCCAGCATGCACAAGGTCTGTAGAGGGACAGGAGGGGTAAGGTGGAGACCTCCCTGTCCAGCACAAAAAGCGGCATTGCATGGAGCTCATGGCCGTCATGTTTCTAGAGACAAGCAATGAACTTATCCACATTTCACGGCCTGCCAAGCCTGGACAGAAAACTTGGCTGTGCCATGCAGAAGGTGGCCCATGGAAAGCAAAGAAGAGATCATTTCACTTTCCCATGACTGCTAGAGGGAGGTGGGGAACCAAGGTAACTGCTAGAGCACCAAAAAAGGGTGAATGTTCCTGACTTTCTTATTTTCTGCCTCTGACAGAAGTCTTCTGTGATTGTTCTCCATTTTTTAATGTTAGAAATAGAACATTTCATTTAATCATTAATCATTTACACATCCACCATGGCTATGCAACTAACAAGGAGAGGCTCTGCTAGACCATCCTCTTGAGCAGAAATGCAGTTCTAGTGCAGGAACAAAATCTGAGGAAATATCTGCCTGACTTCGGAGAGTTTATTTTGTCAGCACTGAGTGAAATGAATGTAATATTTTCAGAACTGATTCCCTGACTTAGGAATGTGTTCCACTTTTTAATTTGACTCAGGTACTTGGAAGACCAACCTCCTTCATCTGTGAATGAGGACAATGCTCAGACAGCCAGGACAGGTGTTGTAGATGCTAACGAGGCTGAACCTTGTAGTACAAGCATATAGGCAGTAGCGGGGCTTTTTCGGGATGTGACGGTGATAGTAATCCAGCCTCTTCCATCCCAAGCCCTGTGAGGTACATTGGCGTGCATTTCAAATGTGCCCTAGGGGGCGTAGACGAAGTAGTAAGGTATATAAGGTATTGATTACTCCTAATAAATGCCATTTTGCCACGTTTCTTGATGAGTCACGGTGGTCTTTTGGCTTTAGCAGAGGTTTCGCAAGAAGCTGGGAAATTGGGGGTTTCCGAGTCACGGCAACAGACAGGTGCCTGTTTCCCACCACAGCGTGAGCCAAGTGCCCAGCAACAACCAGATCTGAAGAAGAACAGGACTTTCAAGTTCATCATCATCAGAGATTCTTTCAGGTCATCCATAGCTGGTGAATGAATGTTATAGCCATGAAAGGAAACAATTCTGTAGGATTTGAGTCTTTTTATTGAACATTATTAAGCCAGCAGTTCAAAATCATTTAAAATCTGAATGAAACAAATCCAGCTCTAGGAAAATTAACTACAATGAAATGATCCAACCATGAATCAAGCTTAATGAAAATCAAAGCAATTATTGTATAAATAAAATGCTTAGAAGTCACAAGCAATTTTGACCAATAAGCAAAATCATCAAGTGTGCATTTAAACATGAATTGGTTTAACATAAACGAAGAGGAAGACTTGAAACCTTCTCTCAGTTCTTGAACAAGTAGTATATGAGGTATTGCACAAAATATGGATGCCTTATTTAAAGAGGCAAGTAAAGGGCTGTCTTTTCCATGTTTTTCACCAATTAGGCTTAGACTGCTTTCTGCTTCATCACTGAACTTTTCTAGATCTCTTTTCAGGTGTGATTTCAGGTAACACCTTTGAGATAGATCAATTCAATAGGAATCTGTGCTCTCATTTTTGGCAGTCTGGATCAGACTGCATATCTCCTGATGCTTAGTGCAAATCATGCAGTAGTTATAGGAAAAGATAACATCTTCAGGTTATTCTGAAAATGATGAATCTTCAGATCATCTGAATATGACGGATAGAGCTCTCACCAGCCAACTTCATTTCTTATTGTGTGTTTTCTCTCTCTGGAAATGAATAACTCCTGGATGTGTTTATACTGCTACTACTGCTAATAAAACTCACCTAGCTGGATGTTATTCTGTCTTGCTTTACTGTAAATCCCAAAAACATAGCTTACCTGGATTTACACTGATGCAAATAAATGAGAGAGATCTAGTAAACTGTGCAACTGGAGCACGCTCTGGAGAACATACATTACTGTATATCTCAGATCTTGAAGTCTTTTGCTTTTACACTGTGAATATTAATACCAAGAATGTATTACTTCACGTATCACTCAGCTTTTAGCTGAAATGTTTCTCAATCGCAGCAGTCAAAGCAGTACTGTAACTGCTCTCAAAGTCCAGAATGGATCTGATCAGAGGTGGCGTGTCTCACTTCTGGTGATGCAGAGAACAGAAAAGGGATGCAAAAGCCAGAATCACACAAAAGACTGGCTTTGTAGGAAGCCTTCCTTGTGAATGATGTAGTGTCTAATGTACATCTTCATAGTGCTATACTTAGATTAATAACACATGCCATTTTACAATAGTTCAACAGCAGACATAGTACTATCTTCTACCTGACAAAGATGACAGAAGAAAAATAGACTGATAACCCATTATCCTGTTACATACTTTTACAATGACAGAGCACAGTAAATGCATTTCCAGCAATAGCTTTTGCACAAGGCTGCACACTGGTGCCAACAGACAAGTCAGCTGGCAAGGAACCATTTGGGGTTGCAGCCAGGTTTATCTCCCAGCTGCCACCGAGATCCTGGGCTGCATTCGTTGATTGGTGAAGGGTGGGTACTCAACTTAAACTCCACTCTCAATAACAAGGATACAAGTGTGACCCAAACCTTGCATACACCCAAGGATACAAGTGTGACCCAAACCTTGCAACCACCAAAGGATACAAGTGTGACCCAAACCTTGTGTCTGCCAAAGGTTACAGTGTAATTGATGAAATCACCCGTGCCCTTCTTGTCTTCTAATAGCTTGATTTGTTGCAGGAAGAAGGTGATTTCTCAAAAATAGTGCATGGGCATCCTTACTAACAGCAGTTTTTCAATACAGTAGTGTTAGCAAGAGCTCTGCCCACAAATGTTACCAAGAATAGAGGCAACCAAGAATTATTTGTTTGGATAGAACTGAAGTAAAAGCAATGGAAAGGTGAAGAATAAATACTCCAGCATCAGGCCTGTACAAATCCTCAGGACTTCACTCTAGAACGACTGGAAATTGATCTTCTATTCCTAGTGTGAAATATGTAACAATAGATACCTTCCCATCTGGTTAAGTGCAGGAGGGTGTCTCACTTCCACACTCTAAGCAAAATCATGCCAATATCTAATCTGTTTTTTTAATGTGTTAGAGGGAATCCTTACTTAGGTTCTGAAAGACAACATGAGGATGTGGAACATCCCTAACTCTTCTTCTTTTATAGCTCTTGGAACATAATTTCCCTTGTAGGCACAAACAAAGTTCTGAATTGCTCCTGCATAATGCTTGCATGCTGTCTGAATTCATTTTATTTACAAATGGATTTGCAGTCAAGTGAGTCAGATTAAGTGCCAATCTGTCCCAGTGAAGACAGAGATAACATTTCTTTGTGTGGCTGAGGAGGAAGACTGTGAAATATAAAACACTGAATATGGTTACTTCACTTCAGCACTCAGGACTCTTGGAGATTATTTCTGAAGTGCTATGATCAGCAACATGGACCCCATTTCTTCTCCTAATTAAGGTAACTGCTTCTACTGAAGTGTTTGGTAAGCACAAAGAACGTCATCCTAGACACTGGATTCATGGTCAAAACTCAGCTTTTGCATTTGGAAGCAAACAAATGAGTAAAGTCTCCAAATGCTATTGCTTAGACCTACTTCCCTTGCCTTTGCTGAGGGTAAGTTCCTACAGCAGTTTGTCTCCTTACATCATCTTGGTAACACTATTCTCTGAACATTCCCTGTGGCTCTGTGAAATCCACCTACACTGCCATACAAGCACTGCAAGCAGCCACTTTTCTGTCTGAACCTGAGGTCTCCTTCCTGAAGGGACAAAAACTGGCAGAGAACAGGAGGGAGACTTCCAGGGACTGGTGGTGGTGGGTATGGCAAACTGAGGTTTCATGACTTCTGTTTTTCTGCCCAGAGGAATCCAGAAAGACTTTGCTTCAACAGGATGCCTGTGTCGAAATGGGGTTTCTAACGGTGAATGAAACTCAAGGAATTACCATAGGCTCTGTGGCAGCCTCTCCTTTACCCACCTGTTCCTCCTCAGCTGTATTGAAATTCACAGTGGCCCAACAGTCCGCAGCACTGGGCCAGCTTCTCATTGTGGTAAGTCTGCTTGCAGCACACAGATGTCAGGAGAGGACTCCCCATGTCCCATTTAGGGACAATTCTCCTGTTTGTCAGGTACTCAGGAAGTGGACAACACTATTGCTGAATGTCTCACCCCACTAGCTGGCTCAGCAAACCTGTATTTTCTATACTGTAAGACCATTTGTGCCAGTGAATGCTTTCCTTTCCTTTGAAAATCATGTACTAAGCACTGGAATAAGTGTTTGGGAGCCAAAATCTGTCTGGCACTTTTTTGTTCTCTTCTTTTTCTTCACGGGGGAAAAGATATCATTCTTCATTCTGAGTTCAGTGTTATTTCCTGAAAAAAGACTTACATACAAGAGATCTAAATCAGTATGTTCAAATACAGCATGCATGCATGAGGTTGTAAACCATATAAGATGTTTGACGCTGTGTGGTCAAATTTACATCAATGCCAACAGATGTCTGATGTCGCTGAATTGTCAAAAAGCCCCCGGAGTTTTAAAACGGAGATTAAATGCATATTTTCCTAGAGAAAGACCGCACGGCCGGCTGCGTTCCCTAGCGTTTCCGAGAGCAGCCCGTTAGTATCACAAGCTCGCGGTGCCTTCGCCTGCTTGCTGTATCAGCCCGAGCCCGTGCTGCCACCCGCCGGCTGAGAGCCTCGCTCCGCCTTGCTCGAGCTCTGCTTCCAGGTAGCTGGAAACAATCCCCAGATCTTTCACCGAGCTGCTATATGTATAAATAGCAGTGAGAGAGAACTAATGAGCTACCCTAGGGCTACCTATAAATTACGGCTAAAAGTGACTTTAGTTAAGTGGCTATTAGTGCCTGTGCTGGGCACGCATGAGTGACTGTGTGTTTAATGGAACTAGCATGACAGCCACGTATTGCTAAATACAGCAGTGAAAATCAGGCCCTGCTAGTCTGGCTCCTGCACAACAGAACCAGGAAACTAAGAAGTACCAGACAAAATAACAGCATACTCTTTCTTGTATTGTGTTCATGACAACTTGGTACTATTAATTTTATTGCTAAAACGTTATATTTGTATCAGGTTGGTCTTTTTAGTTACTCACAGCAGCAATTTAAGTTTATTCCTAGATTACAGATACATGTGTACACACTGAGTAGCTGTAAGTTTCCCAGCACATCCTGAGATAGAGGAGCTACGTCCATGTATGTCAGGTGAGCATACCTCCCTAAGAACTTCTCTGTAGAAAACTGCTGGTACTACAAAAGTATTGCCACCCACCCTCACATCAGCCTCTGATGATTTACTTCATGATATTTGTGAAATTTATATACACACATAGAGAAAGGTTATCACAAGCTAATGAAGAGTTTTCTCTTTTTTTCTTCTTTTTCTTTTCTTTCTTTTTCCCTCTAGAGAATAATATATGCCAGACCATTCAGTGCCAACCTTCTCCATAAAGCTTGATTCTTACAGGTAGGCTCTGCAGATAAAATGCACTCTTTACCAATCTGGGAGCCTGGAATATTTCTGTTGCAGTTCCCTGATCTGTTAATGATGTTTCTCAGCCTGTGAGTGCCTTGTAATCCTCAAATCAAGATGAATCAAGTAATCATCAGGAATTATTAAAACTTAACATGAGCCAGCAGTGTGCTCTTGCAGCTCAGAAAGCAAATGGTATCCTGGGCTCCATCAGGAGAGGGGTGGACAGCAGGGATAGGGAGGTGATTGTCCCTCTCTACTCTGCTCTTGTGAGGCCCCATCTGAAGTACTGTGTCCAGGTATGGAGCCCTCAGTACAAGAAAGACATAGAGCTGTTGGAAAGGGTCCAGAGGAGGGCCACAAAGATGATCAGGGGGCTGGAGCACCTCCCCTATGAGGACAGGCTGAGGGATCTGGGCTTGTTCAGCCTGGAGAAAAGAAGGCTGTGGGGTGACCTCATTGCAGCCTTTCAGTACCTGAAGGGAACCTATAATCAGGAGGGGAATAAACTCTTTGAAAGGGCCAATAATAGCAGGACAAGGGAAAATGGTTTTAAGTTGAAAGAGGGAAAATTTAGGTTGGATGTTAGGGGGAAGTTCTTTACTAGGAGAGTGGTGAGGTCCTGGAACAGGCTGCCCAGGGAGGTTGTGGATGCCCCATCCTTCCAGGGAGGAAGTGGATGCCAGGTTGGATGGGGCCCTGGGCAACCTGATCTAGTAAACGTGGAAGTTTGGTGACCTTGCCAGGAAGGGGGGTTGGAGCTTCATGATCCTTGAGGTCCCTTCCAACCCGGGTCATTCTGTGATTCTGTGATTATTAATCTCTGTGGAACTGGCAAAGAGTTCTGAAGCATAATGGTCCTTCCTTCCAGCCGAAATATGCAGTGGCAACCCTTTCTGCTGAAACTAAAGCAGTATCTGGTTAGACTTCCAAGTAGCAGCTTGCTTCAGATGTATCTGAAGGTGGCTGATGTGACAGCAGAAAATGGAGACAACTTCAAAATGTTTGTGCGTGCCAGCAGTCACAGCTGAAGGACCCTGAACCCCCCACAGCAGCCAAAGGGCACTGTTTGTGTGTATGTACAGCACACCACCTTCTCAAAAGCCACATAGACCCCAGCAGTTTGGCTTACGTGATGCAAAGCTCTCCTGAGTCAGGAAGAGTTAACTTTGGAATGCCCAGATGTTCAAAGCCTGTAACATCTGCATGACCATACATGTTCCAAAATGTAAATAGAAACTGCTAAATTCCAAGAGGCACCCTGTGTTTTCCTTAATACTATCACCTATCTTCTAGATTAATCAGGAGCTAAGAGGAGAGATGTTTTTTCCTTGGTAATGGTACTTATTCTGAGAATATTCTCTTTACTAAGCTCTTATCTTTCTATTCACACAAAGTAGGATCTCTCCTCTGAATTTCTGAGGGTGTCATACCACTGGCCCAAACCAAAGCAGCCAGAACCATCTGGTAATTCATTCTTAATGAAAACATATGTTTAGAAAATTATCTTTTTGCTTTGCTTTCTGTCTGTACCCTGCGGTGTCAGCATCTTCTTTCCATTTTCTGTACTCCAAATACAACAAATACATTTTAAATACTAAGTCCAGCCTGAATTTCCAGGCATGGATGCAACTACAGAATATTTCAAAGAGCTCTAGGAAATGGAAATTCACTGAAGTACTAACCAGTCCCACAACGATCAGGCTAATGAATGTACAAACAAACTTCACAGGAGCTGCTGGTCTCTGCTTCTAGGCTTAAGCTTCCTACCTTCTTTGACTTTAATATACACTTTCCCCTGGTGACTCATTTTATCTGCACAAATGGCTGAAGGCCTTCTGCTGCAACTGCCGTTTCCTTTCTTATACATTGCAGTGTGCAGAGTCTCTGTAAACTTTGACCAGTGCAGCCAAAAGGCTGCTCCACAGATGCTGGCCCCTTGACCTCTCAGGAAAGGAAGATTTTTCTCATCTAGGGAAGGCAGGAGGAAGCTTTGCAGAATACACAGGAAGATGCTTTCCTCAGGGGAGCTTGAGATGCTGTACAGGAATGAAATCTAGCAGCCTAAACGGAGAATCTAACCTTGGACTGATAGGCCTACCACAATGCTTCCATGGCCCACCCAACCCACTGGGGTTACAGCAGGCTTCTGCCAAGAGCAGTGTTTTCTTTTGGGATACAAACTGTTATTCAGTGTTTGGGGTCTTACTGGAATTTTCCTGGAAACAGAAAAATCGATGCTGAAGTCATCTTTGTTTTCTGACTTTCATACTATTAGCATTCAAGGACTAAAATAAAGAAGCCATCAGATAAATGCAAACACTTTCAGTTTCAAAATTGTTTCACCAGAGATCACACAGAAAGACATCTCTATCTGCGGGCTTCCTATAAGACCACATGCCTCATGCTTGGTCTGGTTATCCCTTTGCTTTCTGATGTTTCTGTGTTGACCTGTGATAGTTTCACTGCTTCTCTTCCAGCTTAGGCTCACCACACTGCCCACGCCTTTGTAATCAGCCCAAATAAAGCATTCTCTTTTATCTTGGAGAGTTATAATAGTGTCTATTACTATGTTCCTGGCAATAGCTGGTTCTGTTTCAGCTATCTAATTCCATGAAGGAGCTTTTCTGTTTCTTACATTTTACTTCAAATGAAAAACAGCTGTTATGGCCAGCAGCTACATGGATATTTTGTACGAGCCTTGGGCTAATGCAACCTAACCCCTACTGAATCCTTCTTACAGAATGAAATTCTGACTTCAAGATTTGATCTTTACAAAGGTCTGAGGTTCCTAGAGAAAACTTCTTGTACTGACTGAATATATCAAAGTTGAAAGGTCAAACTACAGAGCCAGAAATATTCTTCTTCAACAAAAAGAAATGTAAAACCAGAACAAAATATTATATCATGTTACTGAAAGGCAGAAATTACAGCCAGCCTGGGAATGCCAGGGGTGTAGCTGAATGTGGCTCTGCAAGTCAGTCTGACCAGAGGAGACCTTTATCTGATATGAGGCTCTTCCCCATTAACCTGCCCACCAACACATCAGTGTTGACTCCATAACTTTAAAAGACTGGTGTCCCTTAGAGTGGCAGCACACTCATATCTCACCTGCCTGTCACAGGGCAACATTGGTCCTTCAACCCTAGAAGGCCACACCAGGAGGATCATGCACAGAAACATATATGTAGGGCGCATTGCAGTACTGGGAGAGGTGTATGTCCAAGGCCACAGACATCAGAAACACATGAAGGATTTCACTAAGCAGAGAGGCATATTTAGAGGTACCAAATAGCACCTGGATGAGGATTGTGCTGGTGCCCAGCCTGGCCTGGATTCCAGATGCCCAGTCAGTGGGCACAGATAGGACTGTTCCCAAGTGGAAAGTGGAGAAAGACATCAGTTTTCAATGCCTGAGAATAGAAGTGGTTACAGTGTATTCTGTGGTATTCCAGCAGGTGAGATCCATCACTCACAGAAGCAGGGAAATTATTTTGTAGAATCACAGAATATTCTGAGTTAGAAGGGACCCATAACTATCACCAAGTCTAACTCCTTATAGGAGTCTCCTTCTGTATTGTAAATGATGTGAATGCTGTATGGATAATCAAAACCCGTTTGTATAATACACACAAAAGGGTAACTGTTGAAAAAAAGACTTATAAATAGTAAGGTCGGGGATCTCAAGCTTGAAAAGTTCTTTGCATCTCACATTATGACCCAACCTACTGTCATGTTATAAAATCCCATTTTCTCCAAGGGACTCTCCCTTCCTTCACCAAACAGAATGAAAGAGTTACTCAGATAAGAAACTTCTCAGTGCTGCAGCTGTGCTGTCCTGCGTGTACCATGACTGGTGTTCAGGAATGGTTTTACCCAAGGTTCTTATGGGTTCAACTCTAACACTCCTCCAAAGAGGCTCTGTCACAAGCACTTATTCATAAGGCTTTCTTGATGGAGATCTAGAGTTCTCTTGTAGCTAGCTAAGGCTTGATTCCTGACCAAATGTGGATTGGATGCAATTTATGGGGAAAAAAAGTTATGTGACGCTGTTCCACATGAAACTAAAGTATCTGTACCAGGTAAACCCAACAAAAATGTGCAGACAGCCAACCCTCTGGCATCTCCTAAGTTCTTCTTAATCAGTATTACATGCATTTCTAGTTGTTCAATTATTTTTAATGTCTTTTTACAAAGAGCAACAAATAGTTTAATGCAGCCGAGCCAAGTTCCTCCACCAGAAAACAGAGGATTATTAGAAAGAAATTTAGCAGAAATTTACGTCCTTAACAGAATTAATATTAGTCTTCTCTAGTTAAGAGAAACAGATGTTTGCAGTATCGGGATGGATAATTAGAAAGAAGGTAATCTCCCTGCAAAGTAAATAAAGATTAGGGAGCCTGGCTAAGTATCAAACTTTGGTGGAATATTTAATGCATAGGGCAATTGGAGTGTATCACTCCTCAAAATAAACACACTATGAGTGACACAAACTCTTGGGAGTCCAGAGGCACATCCAGCCCTTACTGCAAACATAGTAGGATGAGGGCTATGCCACTATGTTTCCATAGAGTTGACTGTATTGGTAACTAAACTTCATAATTTATGTAGTACTGTGGTATGCTGGTGGCATTGCAAAAAAAGCAGGCCATGAAGGTGTAGATAGAAGCTTCTGAAGGGAGCTTGTATTTTAATGTAAGCAAAGTTGATTTTCCTCTTGCCTGTTAACAGTAAAAGGCTGTAACTCTATCCAGAGCTCTGCGGGGCACACACAAAAGTGATCAATGCAGAAGTGAGCACTTCACTTGAGCTGTAGTTACTGAACACCATCATCTGCTTTTAAGAGAAAGAAAGCTGCTGATGGCAGTAAAAAGACTGTAAAACCACCTTAGGTGCTCTGTAAGGGTATCACGTAATGGGAAACTGACTAATCAAGGAACAGCAACTTCCACGAATGCGCTGCTGTAAGACTTAGCACGGTTTAATGGGCTATCCAGCATAATGGAGCAAGCCCCAAACAATCTGAATGTTATTGCCTGAGTGCTATGATTTAAAATGTTTTTGAAATGGCCACAGAATTGTACAACTTCGTTTCTGTATGCTTCAGAAAAATGGGGAAAAATAGCTCAAATCTGTTCATAGCCTTCTGTGCTTTGGCAGTAACCTGTCTCCATTCACATCCCAGTAATGAAACACCAAATCTGTTAGAAAATGTTCTTGTGGTATTTGACTTTGGATCTACTGTTCCTCTAAGAATTTTGCTTCAGAATGGAAGCTTAAGAAAAGTAGAAATGAGGAAGCAAGAGCTGTAGTGATTTGGTGTAAAAGATTCACTTATGACTGGTCACACCTGTAAATGGGGAGGAAGACTTCCTGCTTTGAGGCACTCATTTCCAATTGCAATGAGTAGAGCTTCTGTTCACTAAGATGTTCACAAATTGCAGATTTGGAAAATTGCTGCAAAATCTGAAATAGATTTTCTGATACTCTGCAGGATCACAGTATGTCCTCCATCATTTTGTGATGTACTGGTTCATCAGTATCTTGGACTCTAGGGTGCAGTGTGTGAGTATGGCACCTTACAGAAAGACAATAGCTTTGAGATGGAAAGGAAAAGGTGATAACCTTCATTTGGAAAAGATTGATCTAATTAAAAGCTTTATGAGTGTGCTATATTCCTCCCAGACTGAATACATTATCTGACATGAAGATGCTTTGGTTGAAGTGTTCACAATGGTAAAGAGAAGGAACTTCAGGTCTTCACACATCACACTGGAACATTTCTTTGCCTCTCAGAGGAAGTCAGCTTGCTCCCCATCCAGATGATTAGCCTTTGATCCCCCACTGGCCATCAGGAATATGACAGCCAGGAATAATAACTCACATTATTGCCTATACGTTTTCCACAGCCATCTCCAAGCCACCTCTAAATACAAGATGCTGATGCAGTCATACTTACAATTTAACCTGCTGTCACTGCTTTTGTGCTCCAGTGTGTGCTTTTCACATCAAACACCAGGTGAATGCTTTCTTGCTCATCAATTTTTATGCACCTAGGTTGGGGAGAGAACAGGATTCCATTGATTCTATTTTATTCTTGTTTAGCTCACTCTTGAGTTTCTCTGGGCCGGCAGTATAGCAAAGGCAATGCATTTGTAGGTGTCATTTCATCATTCTGTTGTGAGCATATTCATGGAAAGCCACATCCTGCCCTTGTTCACACTCTGCAGCTCGTGATCTCACTGGGGATTTCAGAGATGAAGAAAGGTCAGAATTCAGCTTTTTGAGTCTCATCATACTTAACTTACTCAGGCAAAAAGCTTGTGTGTTTCCTGGTACCAATACGCTATGCAATAGAAGGAAACATTCTCTCCTAAGTGACCATGGAAACTGATACTTGGGTTTCCTAGGTGATTTTCTGGGAAGTGGCCAAAGGAGGAAACTGTAACAAAATCAGATCCCAGGCGCCAAAAGCGCTGAGTTCCTGCCTGTGCTGAGGAACCTGAAGTGACAAGATGCAGAAACAAGCGTATCAAAATCCTTGCTTTAAAATCAGAGTAGGTGTCAAACACAAGGAAGAAGGATGGTTAATTAAGTTTGTGGTCCTATTCTGCCTTGAGAAATTAGTAAGCTTGGTATGTTCCTACTTGTGTCTGATAAATGATATGAAAGAGAACAAGTCAGGTGCCCCTGCTGCACAGGAGGGTGACAATGACCTGGGCTGCACAAGGAAAGCATCAGCAGCAGGTCAAGGCAGATCACCCTTCCACTGTACCATGAGGCTGTCAGTGGAGAGCTGGGTCCAGTTCTGGGCCCTTCCAGCATGAGAAACCTGGACACAGTGGGGAGAGTCCAACTCAGATGTTGTCATCTTGGACAAGGACAGGAGCACTCCTTGTGTTAGGAGAGGCTGAGAGAGCTTGTTGCTCAGCCTGGAGAAAAGGAGGCTCAGAGGGATCTCATCAGTGTTCATAAATACCTGAAAGGAGGATGCAGAGATGGAAACAGGCTCTTGTCAGTAGTGCCCAATGCCAGGACAGGAGGCACTGGACACAAACAAGAATGTGGGAGGATCCCTCTGAACACCAGGGACTGTGCTGTGCAGGTGACAGAGCACTGGCACAGGTTGCCCAGAGAGGTTTTGGAGTCTCCCGCAGAAATCTTTAGCAGCTGCCTGGACGTGGGCCTAGACACCCTGCTCTGGGTGTCCCTCCTGAGCAGGGGTTGTGCTCATGGACCATGAGGTCCCTGACAGCCTCAGCCATTCTGTGATTCTGTGCTATCAATCCTACCTAAAATCTTAAGGCTCACTTTTGGATGGAAAATAAAATACAAAAGTGACACAAAGAAAGAAGAAAACGGCTTCTTAAAGCTGACTGATACCTTGATGTTAAGAAAATCTCACTCTGTGTATATGTATATACAGAGTGTATTTACATGAGTGTACTTAGATATTTTTGAAATGCTTCATAGTGGTAAGAAAGAATGTTTATCTATCTTACATTTTCTATGACACGGAAGATACATGAAAAAGGATCAGTTTCTCTTTCAAGTGCAATACAGAGACTTTGCAGAGCATATCCCTCCTGGGGCTCAAAGCCAGCGTTACCAGAAGTACCCCTCCTTCCATCTCTTTGAGATCTCTCCTCTCCTGCCTGTCAAAATCACTTCTGGAATAAAGGGGAAGAGCACTGGGGTTCAACCACAGCAGAGTGGAAGAGGAAGGACTGGAGACACGACCGTTTATTTTGCAGAACAGAAGAAGGAGAGTTCATACAAACACATGCTCCTGCAGGTCTTGGACAAGCATTTAAACCCAGCTGTCACAGAATACTCTCATATCATGAACTGTGGAGTCTACTGATGTATGCAGTTACATGATCACAGGGAAGGAGTACCTAACAGCAGAACAACCCAGTGATGTGGATGTTGCTGCAGGTTAGATTAAGAGCCACTGCAAACTGAGAGCAGCAGAACCCCCCAGAAATAGCAGAAAGATATTTCCCTTCTGCTGGAAAGGAAAGAGCCAAAGGAGCTTGGAGCCCCTCTCTACAAAAGGCCACCTGCGGCACCTGTCGGGAGGAACTACTGAGCATCAGAATCACAAACATGAATCAAACTGTTACTAAGCATTCACTTGTGCATTTATATTCATGCTTTCAGCTACAAGTACAGACATAGGAAGCTTGATTGCCAGGTTTTTCATTAAAGCCAGAAGGTCCTATTCTGTCTCTGCAGGAAGCCATTGTTGACAAGTAATTTTAAGATTGTTTCATGGCCACAGCATAGAACCAAATTATCCTTAAAAGTACTGTGAACTATTTTGAAATTGACTCTTCCCTTATCTAACTGAGGGCCTGATTTCAGAATTCTTCTTCCTTCCCCTCCCTTCAGTTTTTAATGGAATATCTGTACTTGCGAGTAGTGGGGAAGGTGGATAAGTGCTGTCACTGAAAGCACTCTGCTTACCACAAGCACAGAGCCTGTCTGAAAGCACACAGGTGGAGCTCTTCTTGTCCCTCTGGAAGTGTAGTAGAAATGCACAATATCTGCAGCATGCACTGCATCAGTTACTGCTGCAAGGGGAGACATGGTGATGGGGAGGGGAGATGTGTTAATCTGACTGTGTCATGGTGACCCCTTCTGACCTTAACACCAACAAAGCCGGGACAAAAGGCCAAAATCTGTTTGTAGCCTCACAGGTGCAGGGCGCACCTTCTCCATCAGTTGAGCACAATGCCCAGAGACCTCTGTTCTTCTTAGGCATCATGGCAAATGATGGGCAGCACCTTGCAGAAGGACCTGCACAGTCTTTGTAAGGAGTTGCCGTCTTCATGACATGCTAAATGTGAACCAGTGAACCACAGCAGGTGTGTTTGCCCTCCACACCACCCACCTGTAGTGAAGTTTGTGGTGTAGTGAAGGCTTGCGGGGTAAGCCAGGATAATGGAGAATGTGTTCTCTTTTGATTGATGATTAAGATTTACTGGAGTCACTTCTTATAACTTTGGGATATCTACGCAGACATGGGACTAAGTTGTGTTTTGTAAGTGCCATTAAAATGCTATAAAACTAGTACAGTAAGTTGCAAATGAAATGGATGTATTTAATTGTTCATAATTCACATGGCTAAACAAGCTCATGAGCTCCATGATGCTTAAATATCCTGAACTGTTGGAGTTCAGACATTTCTTTGTAAAAATACAACTATCTGAATTCTCAGTCTATTATTCCAAGATACACATTGGTCATGGATAGATGTTTCCTAAGAACTAAAAGCTTTGTATTAAACACATCAAAAACATCAGACTGTTTTCCATATAATTACCATTCTATGGACAGACTGTGAAAGAAGGTAGCATGAACACATAGGTAGGAGCCAGCAGAAGATTTGGCAACACTTACGAGCCTTCCATATAAAGTAATTACACACATCAGTGGGCTGAGATCAATTATTTATATCCTCTTATATGCATTACAGCTCACATTTTATCGGCGACTGTTATTACCAATTCACTTCAATAGAGGGCAAGAGAGACTGAAGTTGTCATCTCAGACTTAAGGCTGCGTGCAAGAGAGTGAAATAAGAAGATTGGCAGGATTACATATGATTGGAAACACAACCAAATTAAAGAAAAACCCTACAGCTGTACAGGGCCTGGATAAGTTTAATTTCCCCTAATTCCTCATTGTTCTGCCTATCTTTGAATCACGCTGAAACAAACACAAGGACCTGATGAAAGAAGATGAACTCAGAGCTCTTCGCAGTACCTCTTTCTTGAGGCTGGAAAAGGTTGTCAGCACCAACTGAACAGTACTGGGAAACACATGGGTTGGTGAACTAAAAGTACGTGCTCCTTTAACTGGTTTTTAATGCAGAAAATTCCTGAAAAACTTCCTGTACCTGTGGGGATTTCTTGCAGTGAATGAATGCTTTATTTTATTTTGTTTTGTTCTGTGTTATTTCTCTTTGATTTTATTTCTACCACAGAGCAGAGGCTTTGCAGGCTGTCTAAGAACACATTTCAAACACTTCCTTTTCTGTTACTGAGTTGCAAACTGTTTCAGCAATGCTTTAAAATGTGCCCACTGCCAGGCACAAAAGTACCATATCCCAGCAGTTATTGAAAAGTGCAATGCTTTATGAAATACAAAATAAGCATTTGTTTGGTCTCTGGGATAATTACTTCTCCCATTCTACCTCAGAATACAAAATGGGAAGACCACTACATTCTCTATTCTGCAATGAATCCCACAGTGATGGGCTACTGGGATCTTCATCTCTTTAAAGAACACCTCATGCAACAATATTTGTCTGCTGCTTTTCTTCCTATACTTTGCCTGCACTGATATGATTTCACAGAATCACAGAATCACAGAATTGTAGGGGTTGGAAGGGACCTCTAGAGATCATCGAGTCCAACCCCCCTGCCAAAGCAGGCTCCCTACACCACGTTGCACAGGTAGGCGTCCAGACAGGTCTTGAATATCTCCAGAGAAGGAGACTCCACCACCTCCCTGGGCAGCCTGTTCCAGTGCTCCATCACCCTCACCGTAAAGAAGTTCTTGTGCACATCTGTGCAGAACTTCCTATGCTCCAGTTTCTGGCCGTTTCCCCTAGTCCTGTCTCCACACACTGCTGAAAAGAGCCTGGCCTCACCACTTTGCCCCCCACACCTCAGATATTTATAGACCTGGATCAGGCCCCCTCTCAGTCTTCTTTTCTCAAGGCTAAACAGACCCAGTTCACTTAGCTTTTCTTCACAGGGGTGATGCTCCAGGCTCTTTGCCATCTTCATGGCCCTCTGATGGACCTTTTCCAAGAGATCCCTGTATTTTTTGTACTGCAGAGCCCAGAACTGGACACAGTACTCCAGATAAGGCCTTACCAGGGCAGCGTACAGGGATTTGCTGTAGTGGCTTTAATAAAATATCTGTCATTTATATCTTTCCCAGAAAACTCTTTCCAAGTTTTTTCTTAAGCATAATTAACTTTCCAGTCCTCCAAATTTGCTGCCTGTATGCCTTCCTATTGCTCCTGGTCTTTATTCTGCTATGGCTATGGTTGAAGCAGAGTGCATTTTGTCCCTCAGCATTTTGCAAGCACACTGAAAGGTAACATCTGAATTCCGTGTAATCCTGACAGGTGAGAAAGAGTTGATCAAAGAAGGAAGTACAACAGAAGTAAGGGCAACAAGTGTTGACCCAGGAGCAAATCAAATACCAAAGTACAAACTGGGAAATAACCCAACAACTGCACTGCAGAATTCAGTCTAAAGCTTGATGTGGAGAGCAATATAAAGATGAGTTGATGAGGTGATACAGCTGCAAAGCCATTGTCACTCTGTGATATATTAGAAGGAGCACCACATTGAAAATGGTACGATTGTATTCACTGTGGGTGAGATCTTACCTGGAATTCTGCAATTGCTGCTGGGCACTGTACCTTATGGGAAAGGACTAGGCAACGGATGAGGTATGGAGATACGAGCTTGTAACAGGAACATTAAGATGTTAGAAATGTGAGTAGGCACAGCTGTGTGAGCACAAAAAAGGAATAGAAAAACAATGTGAAAAAAGGGCTATGTTCATAAAGAAGGGCATATTCCACAGCAGTAGAACTGAGGAATGCTGTCTGTGTTAAGCCCAGAAGGCCCTCACTAATGTAAAATCAAAGCAAAGGGCACTTCTCAGCAGGAGACCCTGCACTCTGATAACAGGAAGATAGAAACAAGGTTCCAGCACATGATGTATGCCATTCCTGTTCCTTTCAGTCTGTGGCCATTAGGCAGAATCTGTGGAGACGCAAGTCAGTGAATTTTAGATGCAAAATAACCTTCGGCACTTGAAGAGTATGAGACCTGTCTGAAAACCAGTTTGTCATTGACCAAGGGATGTGACGAGGGCTTGATATCTGGCATCCCTTTCCAGAATGGTTGAGATGGGATTTCTGGGTCCACCAGGCCCAAACTTTGTTCAGCAGGGATGCCCAGAGCAGGGCACCCAGGCCCACACCCACTCAGCTGCTGAAGATCTCCAAGGAGGGGACTCCACAACCACCTTGTCATCTGTTACATGTAGGTGACTGCAAACAGACTGCCTGAACACATCTTGGCTCCTGAGAGCAAGCGGGAGTGGGAGTGTAAGGGAATGAAATCACAGAGGCAGTGACTGTGAGGGGTAAAGCCAATGTACTCAGAGATGTTGTAAACTAACATCACCTTTGTCTTTCATAAAGACTGATACGAGACATTTACACCAACTTCCTTACAGAGAGTAAAGCACGTGCATCAGTGATCTGTGTTGAAAGGCTGAAACAATGAGGTTTTATAACCTACATGAGAAAAGCTACAGGGGAATTAAGGTGATAGTTTCCCATATGGAATATGTTATCACTAGGAGGACAACAACCAGCTTTTCTTGATGGATGCTGGGAGAAGAAAAGAAGAGCTTCAACTGCAACAAAAGGATTTTGGCAGAGTATGGACAGGAGTGAAACCTTGCTAAGAGCTCATCTGAGGCTGTTATGGGATCCTCACCAGGACTGTGACGGCAAGTATTTGTCACCAGATGTTTGCATGCATTCAGACTGGCCTGGGGACCAAGGATGTATTTTTGGTGCTTAGTGCCAAATTTATTACCACTGTGACTCAGAGGTCCCGGTGCCAGCCCAAATCTATGTCAGTTACAGACCTGGTGCCTGTGCCAAGGTTTTGTCATCACTGGGCTGAACAATCTCTCCAAGTCCCTCCTGACCTCGTTTGGACGTTGGCCACGAGACAAACCATCGCTCGTGGAAGCGATTTTTCCACTGGCTCTACAGACTCCTGTTCCGTATCTCACTATCAGGAATGTTAAAGCATTCTTATTGTTCTCCCGATTCTTTTTCAACAAAACTGAAAAGAGCCATCCTTGAACCGTGGGCAAAAGAAAAACGTGCTTTACCCTATTATTTTTCCTTCATTTCTGCTGACTTTTGGAACAAACCTATTACTTGGCTGAAGGTTATGTAAGTGCATCTCTTTGAGCAATCTTTGGTTGTTATACGATTGGCAAGGAGGTGGCAGCAGGGTGGTGCTGTTGCTTTTTCCTCTTCATTTGCTTTTCTTTTTTTTCCCTATATATATATATATAGTTTAATCCCTATTTTTCAGGAGTATCAAAACCAAGTTTCTGAAGCTCTGGGACTTTGCCAGAAGGACACATGGAAACATTCACATTGGTTATGAAGTTTAAAAAAGAGAAACAAACAGCTCTGTGTTTTCCAAAAGTTGTATGGAAATGTCAGGCACACTGCTCCCATTGTCTTGTCCAATAACAGCAATGCTCTGCCTTAGAGCCGTCTATGAAATGCAGCACCAGGGATTGAGAGCTGGGAGAAATCCGCACCATCTTTATGTTCTGTAGCTGCTGGGGGATGCTTTGCACTCTACCTGTATATTTGGCAGGGTCGAGTTAAAAATTCACCTTGTAGCCTGGTTTTGAAATGTTCCTCTTTTCTGCATGTCTTTATGCACCTTGCAGCCTTAAACTGCATTTCTATTCATGAAATATGAAAATAGTAGGCATGTAATTAATACAACAGTGGCGTCTTTACTGTATATCTGAGTGCTAAATCCTACATCAGTTCTAAGACAAGCTGTGTCTTCTGTCACAGTCCCTTCTCTCCACCCATCACTTATGAAAGAAGATCCTACAAGAGAGACCACCTGGGGAAGGCCCACAGGGAAGGAGAACAGCTTCATGTGGCACAGTGCAAGTATAGGAAGATGTTTGTCATGTCTTTCTCTGACCAAAATGAGCAGGGCATGCGAAGAATTCTATATTGTATCTGCAGATCATGATGGGGATGAGGATAACCTCACGTCTGAAGGATGAATATGTCCGTAACGCTCTAGAAGTTGGCATTTCACCCTATGCAGTCCTTGAGCCTTCCTCTTCCAACTTCCACAACTTTCTCCAACTAACTCCGCTAATATACATTGATTTATACTCCATTTTTTTCACATGTGGGCCTCAGTGTTATGAAGTATCTAGCAATGTTGAGTTCACTGACTCACCAAGTCCAACCCAGTACCACCATGCCCACTATCCACGACACTCAGTGCCAAGTTTGCTTGGTTCTGGAACATGTCCAGTGACGGTGACTCCTTCACTTCCCTGGGCAGCCCATTCCAATGCATTATCACTCCTTCTGAGAAGAAATTTTCTTAATACCAAACCTAAACCTCACTCGGGGTAACTTAGGGCTAGTTCTCCTCTACATAACACTGCTTTTGGTGGTGCTCCGCTGCTACATATCTCATCTTCACTTCCTTTTCCCATCAAAGGTTGGACCTGAGGGTATTTTCGACCTGGGCTATTCTCTGATTCTCTGACGCCCAAACACCGACAGCCGAGCAAGGCGGCGTCTTCCCCGTGCCCAGGATATCGCACGCTGACAGGTGTCGGCCAGGCACGGACTGCGGGAGCACAGCGGTGATACACAACGCCTTCCCGCAGCGGAGCGGCTTCGGGCACCGGGCATGGAAGGGCCGATCCCGCCCAGCGCCGCCGGGAAGGTGCCGAGCCGCCCCCGCCGCCCCGCCCCGCCCCGCAGTCGGGGCCGCGCCGCCGCCTGGCTCCGCGCGGGGCGCCCGGGGCAGAAGGGGAGCGCTCGGGGCGGCGGCGGGAGGGGGTACAGCGCGATGCAGGCGGAGAACCCCGACGTGCTGCTGGATCTGGAAGAGGAGGGGGAGGGAGACGAAGAGGTGGACGAAGAGGTGGACGAGGAGGATGGGGAGAGCGGTGAGTACGGGGCTCTCCCTGGGGCGCGAAGGGAAAAGTTGCGGGGCGGGGGTGGGAGCCCCGGGGAGCGCTCCTCGCGCCGCTGCCGCTGCGGGCATCCGCAGCGAGACGGGGCGGGAGGGGGGGGGGGATCCGTGCTGCTCCGTCTCTCCGCACCGCATCGGCAGCCGGCGGGGCGCTGACGGTGCGTACCTGTCGGCTTCTCTCCCGCGGGGGGAGGGCGCGGCAGCGGCGCTTTCTGGATGCAGAAGCGCTGCCCGCGCACGGTGCCCCTCCTTCGGGCAGCGGCGAGAATGCAGCTCTCGCTGCCGCCCCCAGCACTCGGCATCCCCCGAGCCTGACCCCGCTGCTGGAAGCAGCTCCTGAGCAGCGCGGCTCCGCTGCAGCGTCAGTGTCGGGAAAGAAAAAGAGATAATGACTGGGGGGAAGTGGGAAAGCAAGGAAAGACGGTCATTTCGCTGAGGGATGCAGACAATAAAATGACCGCAGAGTTTTATACTCCAAGGCCGGGTGTTAGTCTGGTCCTGACAGCAGCAGCCGAGGACAATTACTTTTGTAATTGCTGTGGGAATGAATTCTATTAAAGTAGTCGCAGCAAACAGCCCCCAGAGGGGCAGGATCTCAGCAGTTCAGACCGGAGGGCTCTGTTTGTTCCGTGCTGACTGACCTCAGTTCAGAAGCTGTTCTCGGCTGCAGTACCCGACGTATTCCGAAGTGTTTTCTTTCCGCTCGTTGAAATAGGTCCAGCAGAGAAGGAATGCGGGCAAATGTCAGATGAGCACACAGCTGATAGATTTGTATGTAGAAATGTTATCACAAAAGAAGGGTTCCTTCGTGCTATTCTCCAAACTGTTGTGGTTATTTTTTTCTGACAAGTGCCCGATTTTGATAATATTTGACTACTAAACTGAGTTTCTGCATTTGTACAAAGCTGTACTGATGCCAACTCTCTGATGGTCGTGCTGCTTCCATGTACTGATCCTCAGCAATGGCCAATGCTGTTTGCCTCAGTGATTCAATCAGCTCTGGCCAGCAGTGCACAGAGCTGGAGCCTCACCCAGGGTCTCTGGAAATCAGGGCTATGCCTATTCAGCACTGTTTGCCTCTGCTCCAGATGCCGTGGGAGGAGTATCCTCTGCTGTATAGTAACAGTCCAAAGACAGATGTAGTTTTCCATGTGAAGTGCAGCAGAGGGATTGTTTGACTCCACTTCTCTAGAAAGGGTGGATCAGCACCATAATGCATGAATTAATGCGTGCCTTTTCCTTTCCATTTTTCACCCCAGAGAACAACAAAATTGTTTCCTACTCATGACTCAAGCGTGGGGTTAGTTCAGCTCCCAGAGCCAGTGAGTGGAGCTGCTCACTCTGCTTGCAGGATGCGGCAGTTTGGAGCAACGCAACGTGTGATAAAATCAAATACAAAAGGAGTGGGACAATTTCAGTTGTTGCTATGCAAAGAAATTCCAGTGCACAGCTCAGTTGCTATTCTTCCTTGCAAAATGTGTGGATAATAGTCCTGAGGTTTTTATGTTAGGTGTAATCAAAGGAGAGCCGGTTTATAGCTCGCTGATCGCCTCTTGGTCTCCAGTTTCACGGTACTGCCTGCATCTTTACCAAGGAAGCCAGCCTGGCCTTGGTAGGATGCAGGACTTTTGAGTCCTTTCCAGTTCATTCATGATCAGCCCAAAGCATGCATTGCTCATCAGGTGAGCATTCCTGGCACATAAGGGAGCTCTCTGGCTGGTGCTGAAATGCAGCTGGTTTGGACTCTGTGTGCAGATGACTAGCAGAGCGCTCCTGCCAGAGCAGATGTGGGCGGGAGCCCAGAGATGGAGCAGGACTCAAGAGCCTGAATCCACTGCAGAGCACGGTGACCATGCTGTTTGCACATGTAGCATTGGAACCCATTGTTCAGGTAGCTTTTTGTTTAGGGAAGGAAACCTTGTCCCAAAAGTGGGCTTTTTTGACAAGCTGAAAAGCTTTTTTTTTTATTTAGTGCTTAAACTTTTTGTTTTGGAGACAGTCTGTTTGCAAGGGGAGCACTACATTATTGACATCCATTTGTTTCTGAGATCTCCTCTTACTGGCGGGAATGGTGGGAAGGACATGGAGCTGTGGTTGCCACAGAATTAATGTTCCCCAAGCCCATTATTTTCTGCCTAGAAACTGTCAGACAGTTTCATAAGCTGCGAAGTTTTTCTTTCTCCAGTGCCAAACCTCATGCAAGGTCTAGATGAGTTTCTTTGTGTTTGGGGATTTATAGAATAACTGAGTGTGCTTTCCAGAAAAACCATCTTCTGAGGACAATACCAGGGGTGTTCACTCCATCCGACCATTCTGTGCAAAATAACTTTCCTCTTTGTTGGGTTACATGAGCATCTTCCTTGCTCTTTTTCATCCTTTTTTCTCCCCACAAATAAATTCTATCAGTTCCTCGAACCTTGTGTGTATGACTTTGCCTGCCTTTTGAAACTGCTGCAGTACTCAAGACACGTTTTATAGCGGCCAAGAAACCTTTTCCTGGTCACGCAGCCTGGATACCCTGCTGATGAGGATTCCAGTTCTTTATGAAAAATAGTTCATGCCAATGTTCAGAACAAGATTTTATCATCTACTATAGAGATGTACAGCATTTGGCTGATCCCATTGGTGGAATTACAGCTTCAAATCATCCATGAGAAGGCATTCTTTGCAGCCTGTTTCCTTCCAGTTTTGTGCAGCTGCTGTACAATGGAAATCCTGTCCTAGTGGGGGATGTCTAACACAAATAGTGAAGAGCAGACACAGCTACTCTTTACCCCATTGCTTCCACTCACTGTTCTGTTCTCAGCTTGGTTCCTCATGGTGTATACTGAATTTTATCATAGATGGAATGGGATGGAAAGGACTCTTAAAGGTTATTGTCATGGTTTTGCAATGTTGTAATTTTGCTATCAGTATTCCACATCATAACATCATGTTAAGCATAGATAATTTTGACAAATCTGCTGCTCACAGAAGGAAGACTGAACGTCCCAGGGAACACCACGGTCAGTCATATGACCAGGACTATATAATCTCACTTCAGTGCTGGACTCGCTCTCTTGGATCCTGCCAGCCAGGGGGAGAGCCGTGTGGGAGCGTTCCAGCCGTTTCGCCTAGAGTTACAGTAGGCCTCTCGGTTTCGGGACTCACTCTCTCTTATTTTACTTGATTCGTTAGCCTTAATTCCAATTATATTGCATTATATTGTGTTATTCTGTATTCCGATATAGTATTTAGTAAAATAGTGTGCCTCCTTAGATCGTTGCCGCTGTATTTATTTCCTTTTTCCCTGTTTTCTTTTCCTTTTGGGATAGCGGCCCTGCAGGCCGTCTATACCCCTGTCATGGGTGCCGGTAGATTTTAGGTTAACCTATGACAGTTATTTAGTCCAACACCCCTAAAGTGAACAGGAGCATCTACAGCTGGATCAGGCTGCCTAGAGTCTGGCCGAGCCTGATTCTGAATGCTTCCAGAGATGGGGCATCCACCACATCTTTGGATAACCTGTTCCAGTGTTTTATTACCATCACTGTAAAAAACTTCTTCCTTATATCCAATCTAAAATTCCCCTCTTTTAGTTTGAAATCATCTCCCCTTCTCCTAACATAACAGATCCTACTAATGAGTCTATCCCCTTCTTTTTTATAGCCCCCCTTTATGTAATGAAAGGCTGTTATCGTGTTTCCCCAGAGCCTTTTCTTCTCCAGGCTGAACAGCCCCAGCTCTCTCATCCTGTCCTTGTGGGAGAGCTGTTCCATCCTTTGAATCATTTTTTGTGGCCCTTTTCTGGACCACATCTCTCCTGTACTTAGAATTCCACATCCGGATGCAGTTTTCCAGGTGAGATCTCACCAGCGCAGAGTAGAGGGGCAGGATCACCTCCCTCACCCTGCTGGCCACATTTCTTTTGATGCAGCACAGGATATGGTTGGCTTTCTGGGCTGTGAGGGCACAGGGCTGCTAATGTCCAGCTTCCCATCCACCTCTACCCCTAAGTCCTTTTTCGCAGGGCTGTGCTTTATCCTTACATCCCCCAGCTTGCATTGATAGTGGGTGTTGCCATGGTCCAGGTGCAAGACCTTGCACCTAATGAACCTCATGAGGCTCTCCTGGGCCCACTGCTCAAATCTGTCTAGGTCTCTCTGGACGGCATCCCTTCTCTTGGGCTTTTCAACAGCACCACACAGCTTGGTGTCATCTGTAAACTTGCTCAATCCTATCATTGATGTAATTGATGAAGATATTAAATAATAGGGATTCCAGTACTGACCCCTGAGGGACACCACTTCTTACTGATCATTTGGACATTGAGCCATTGACCACCACTCTCTGGGTATGATCCCACAGCCAGTTTCTCATCCATTGAACAGTCCACTAATCAAATCCACATTGCCTGCTTGGACTCTAAATTTTCCTACACAATGGTTTCATTAACTTGACCTACTTCTCATTTCCACCTTGCAAATATTGATAGTCCAAAATGAACATATTCCACACTGAAAAATAACTCCAATATTTGCCTTCCTTTTCTGAAAAGTGGTCAATTAGGTACAGAAGTGTCCTAAAGGCAACAGGAAGTCTGTTGGCTTTGTCGACTGAAACAAGTGGCTTCATCGTGCAATTCACTGATTGTAATTCTCACACAGTGGGAAATCTGTGTACCCAGGAGCAGGTTCAGGGGTCAGATCTGATAACAACATGCAAAGTTTTTTAAGTAGATTCCTTTTAAAAAGAAATGGGCAGTATTTTCCCCTTCATTCTACTTACTGCTTTAAGTAGGGCTGCACCTCTCTACCCTTTCGCACTTGGCTTTCTTCTCTGTTTTGTAACCAAACTAAAAGTTACTGGGGCATCATTCAGTCTTCCACCCTCCCGAAGAAGGCAGTGGAAAGAATATGTCTGATGAGCGGAGAATCTGGGATTTCTGCTCCCCGGTTCTGTGCTCTGATTATGACTCTACTCTGGCAGACATGTGAAGGTGAGCAACTCTGTGCACACAAGTTTGATTTCACTTTTCCCTTCTTGTACATGTGCATCCAGCAGGTGAAGAACATGAGTAAGCAGCAACCTCATCCCCATGGGTTGCAGGCTCATGAACATTTGATCTCAGTTGCTGTGACTTGGTATTGAGGCAGCAAAAGGATCTTCATCATGAACTGGGGCTACCATCAAGGAGAAACTGATGTGTAATACTGGCCACAATGTGAACTGCTGTTCATGCCTCCCTTTCCTCTCTCATTTATCGTCTGTTACCCAATGGTTTACATGCATTTCATCTTCTCTTCATGCTTCAGTTTTTTGCCTTTCCACTCACAGTGGGGTCATTGTGCTGAATCCTGACTGTGTGGAAGGAGCAGAAGGTTCACCAAGATTTTGAGCTGTGCGCTGTGGGTACCGCTCACTTTTTAATTTTGATGTAATGATTTTTCTACGAAACTACTAAAAACAAAAACAAAAAAAAACACAGCAAGAGTATAAATATTTAACTACAATATAATTACTGCTTTGTAGCTATTTATAATTCATAAACTCTGGAGGAGATTAAAATATTTTGAGAAAAAGACTGGAAATTAGGAGTCTGATAAGATTACCAGGTTCACCAGATACTCTCCTTTTCAAGTTTATTCTACCATAACAGAATTCCCAGTTGTCCATTAGAAACTTCCTGTATGTTGAGAGTATTTTTGAGAGATCCCGCATTTCAGATTTGAGCGGAATATGTGAGTGCAGCGGAATATGTGAGTGCAGCTGACGGATAAGTCTGCAGTCAGGAAGTAGGACAAACTTGCTGTCTGCCATTGCGCCAGCTTGGGCCATTCACACAACTTGGATAGTAACAGTTGTCCGCTCCTGCTCATTAAGTCATTAACTTTGCCAGATATGTATCACAGGTGATATAAGCTTTTATTCATGCAGCTGTCCATGAGCTTTTAAGAAGTAAAAACAACCTGTGCAGATTTATGCTAAACATGTTAGATATTTAATTTTAATTTTTTTCAAACGTTTATAGTTATAGTTAATGCAAAAAAAGAAAAACATTATTAAACTTATTAAAGCTTATTAAACTGATTAAATACACTCTTTGTGTTGATTATATGTAGGGCTTGTGTTACATGGTACAGGATTGTGGCTAGCAGTTCCACAGTGCTACGGTTATTGGAAGCAATGCAATCTGATACTCACAAGGAATGTCCATGTGTCAAATGATTTGCAGCTTGTGCAGTCTATCAGATTCCGTGTAGAGATCTTGAGTTGCAGGAGACCAGAGACATGAAGGGGTGATATATCTGTGGTGTAACAGACGTCATGTCAGTCTACGGGTCACACAGATAGGCGTTTTCAGTGTGATTAAATGTGGATTATGAAGTTGAACTTCTATTATACACATGGAAATTTCAACACAATTGTTATCATTTAAATAATTTCATCTTAGTATTTCTTGGTACCTGTCGCTTCCTTGGAAAGGATGGTTTGCATGCTGTGGGATTAAGGTCTGCTTTGCCACAAGATATGTGGCGAGCCCCAAGGGGAACTGATGCTAGAACTGGTGTTTTCTGCTATGGTAAGGGGGGAAAAAAAAGCCCACAAGGCTGATTTTGTCTAAGAAAAACAGCTTGTAGTGTGACAGAATATCCTCTGTTTGTCATGAGAAGAGCTTTGGAAAACGTGCTGCAGGCACGAAACATGTACAGCCCCCTTGCACATAGCAAGTGTTCAACAGTGTGTAAATATCAAGGTGGAGAGGCAGAAAAGAATGGGGCCATAGGTTTGGACTATTTGTAGTTTTTATATTCAGAAAACAAAGGTGGGGATGGAAATGAAATAGAATGGAAGTGCTGAGCACTGTATCCTATTAAATAGAAAAGAAGCATCTTCCTACTGCTGATCTGTCATACGGCTTTAGTGCATGCCTCTGGCACAGTGCTCCCTAGAAATCTGAAGTGTTGCTCTGCACAACTGATGTTATTTAACTGATATTTGATTTATATTTTTAATTTAAAATTAAAAACAAAAAGCCACCAACACTGCAATTCATGGGCCTAATATCACTTGTGACTTTTTATTGGACTTTTGATAAAAATCCAGGCCTTGCTGAGAACATAGGTAGAGCAGTTTTGCCACTGGATGGAGTATGTTTCCATGCACTGAACAAGCTAGGATGAAAGGCCATAAGGACACAGTTAACATTTTGTGTTAGAATGCGGGGTTTGTTAGTCTGGAAGTTGAAATTAAAGCCTTAGGATGTGACATCATAAACATGTCAAGCCAGCATACATTGGTTTGGTTACCAAAAGAAGTATCCTTCCTAGCCACCTCAAATTAACAACTGCAGTGTTTGTGACCTTTTGGCCTTCTTATTCACTGGGGTACATTATTGGCAGCACAATGGAAACTGGAGACTGCAGAGAGCTACACAGTACCCTTTAAATTCCTATTGCTCACCTATGCTGTCTGTGAGATCTCTCACCTACACTGACTGTTGGTTTATCAAGGATGGACTGCTGAATGGTAAAGGGCAGGGAAAGGAGAAGACTTACTTCTTCCACTAGCATCAAGCAGCCTCGTACCTGCTTTGTCAGAGCAGCTTCCTCTTCACAAGTCTTCCAGTTCCAAACCATATCAAAATAGATAGCTCATTTCCTACACAGTGATTGACCTGTTGAAGATCATAATAGCCAGAGTCTTGTTAGTTTTGTCAGTGCAAATAGCCATACTATTAAACTTTATGTTGTGTTCTTGTAAAATGATAAGATTTAGACCAGTACAGGTGTTGCTCACAGGAAGAACCAGGAAGACCATATGATTTTGGAAAGAGGTACATTTAAACATTTTTAATTAATACAAGATTCAGACTGGAAAATTAACAAAGACATATTAAAACACAAAGCATCTGAACTTTAAGCAGGGCAGTTACAAATCTGCTGGAGCATAAACATTCTTCTTTAATTGATTTCATGCCTCATGTGGTAGAAATTGCAGCTTAGTTACAAAGTGTTGGATAGAAGCTAAATAAGACCTGAACCCTTCAATTCAGTATTTACACTAAATTACTTCCAACGAAGCCACTAATCATCAGTATTCCTTAGGCATAGCCAAAAATCAACATTTTGTGGTAGCTGCTACCACTTTTTGCTTTTCTTTTAGAGTTACCCTTCCTTCCTGATTTTTGTTGGTGGATTTCCCCTGATCCCCTTAATCTGGACAGTCAGGTCCTTCAGCATTTTTTCAGTGTGGTTTCTCACAGGTCATTAAATATTTGCATTGGAGAGTGTTCACTGTAGTTGGAAGGAACTGCTATGCTAGAGCTCTTCTGCAGCAAACAGCCACCGCCTCTCTTCTGTCCAGGTGCCGACTGGGAGCTGCTGCTGCAGCAGGCTATGTGACTGAGAAGCGCAGTGTCCGTGGGCTCATAGCTTGCGTGGGTCCTTAGCAGAAGTGGAGAAACAGAAGAACCATTCCCTGCCCACAGAGAAGCTGGGGTGTGTTGTGTCAGTGGAAGGGGTCTCCTCTAAGCACCAAAAACTAGGATTAGTATCAGTGGTAAGAATACTGGAGCACAGCCAGGTTCTTGGCTGAAGAGTTTGGTAAAATAAGGAGTATCAAAGAGATGGAATAAGGTTGTTCTAAGGTGGAAGTAAAGGCTACTCAGCCACTGAGACCCAAGTACAGACTGACCATAAATAAATAAATAAATGATTGAAAAGAAAAAGTGAGACAGGAAAAACAATGTATTATGTATTAATAAGAGTAAAACCTACTAATGCAACTGTTCACATATGTATATGATAAGCAGTGGCATAAAGATTGCTCCAGGTCACTTCATCAGTAAAACAAGCTACAGCATGGGGCTAAGGTGATATAACTGCGAATTGAAATAATTCATCTGTGGCATGTTTTTAATATATACCATATATATCTACTAAAAATAATGTGTCTGTAGGTAATTTATCCAGTAGTGTAAATACTATGTTTATACAGTTAATTATTTGCAAATATACATATCTCCTGCTGTAGTTAGAGATCATCACACTTCACAAAATAAGGATGAGTTGATGATCCAGAGGGCTCTATTGTTTTCAGAGAGTTGTATTAGTTTGCACGTAATACTGCTAAATTGCTTTGATCCCTCTATCTGTGTGTTTTTTCTTAAGTTGTGTAATGGAGTTTCTATAGGCATTAATGAACAAAGATCAGGTCAAACAACACACACTTTACCCTTGTGAGCTGTTCCACTGACAAGAGTGTGAATGGCATCATTTTTGTAAATGCTGTTCTTAGTAGAGAATGCAGAACTAGTCCCTAATGAAGGAGATATCCTTATTAAATATTTCATTGTTTCAGTGTATACTGATCCATTCTAGGGAAAATGGTTAAATTCATCCACTTCATCTGTTTTAAAAGACAAACAGGAATTTACACAACGGACAGTTTAAAAACTGATGTCAACATTTAAGAAAATAAAAAGGCAAGCAAAGATGGGATTACTTAAACATGCAATGTATTTAAAAATAAAATCAAACTCAGTATGACCTAAAGAGGGAGTGAATGCTGAATTTTTATATATAAGCTTCAATGGCAGCACAGTCCAGCCAAATGAAGCTCCATTAGACCTCTCCTTCACTGAAGGTTTTGGATAGAAGATGGTTATTAAACATGCAGCAACTGGTTAGAAACAAAATCAGAAGAGTTGCCGAAACTACAAAGTATTTCCTGATTAGGAAACCAAAGTATGTAGTTTCTTTCCAAGCTCCATTTCCACCACTGGAAGTGCTTACAGATATGAGTCTTTGCACCTACACATGCAAAGCTCAAAAATTCACATAGGTTCAGACTTTCAACTTACTATTTTCACAGTCAAAGTTATTAAAAGTATCTTTTGTTCAAGGCCAGGTTGGATGGGGCCCTGGGCAACCTGATCTAGTAAATGTGGAAGTTTGGTGGCCTTGCCAGGCAGGGGGGTTGGAATTTCATGATCCTTGAGCTCCCTTCCAACCCAGGTCATTCTGTGATTCTGTGACCCTCATAGTGTATAACAGCTGACTGTAAGAAAAAATTTAAAGCAAATATTCTGAGAAACTCATTACTGAAATTCAATTATATCTCTTTTTAGGCATGTAAATTTGAGAGCAAGAGGTATGATTTTATAAACATAAACTTAAAATTTCACATAAAGCAACTCATTGGTCCACAGGCATTGAACTTTAACCAAACAGCCATTAGCAATTACAGTTTGGTTAATCATCGCCGTTCCTCATGAGGAGATCCCACAGCTGCCTGGAGACTTCACATTCCTGATGAGCACCATGGGATCATCTCTGTTGCTAAAAACAGCTGTATTTGTAGCTCAGGGCATCTTCTGTAAAACACTCTGAAGGCAACATACACTGCTTTTCCGTGTAACTGTGCAGTTGCTTTGATAGGAAGCTTAAGATTGATCTTGGCAAGCCTGTTGGATGGCAGAAGTATCTTGTCTTCTTTATGTTTCCTGCCTAAGGACAACTGGTTTGGTTGCTCTGGGATTAACAAAACAAAAAAAAAAAAAAAAAAAAAAAAAAAAAGAAAGTATTCACATCATTTCAAGCAATGAAGAAAAGCCTTCTGCTGACAAAGGTATGCTGACAGAAATACTGGTGTGTTTGTGGAAGAATGTACTTCAGCTCTGGAGCAGGTGAAAAACCGCTTATCATACGGTTGACCAGAGGGTTAATTATATGGTTACTGCTGAAGTACCAAATCACAGTCCTTCAGCAGATCAGCATTCAGAAATATACAGGTTTCTTAGACCAGGTACTAGCACGCATGTGGTCTAGGGAGGGGCAGGCAGCATGCTCACGTCAAAATGGTGAATAGCTTTCACTTCTTGTTTTTATCCTTTGTACTTCTTAAAACTGATATATTCTGTGTTTACCTATTTAATCCTATCAGGAGCAACTGAAGGAACTGGAGGAACTGGGGCTGTTTAGCCTGGGGAGACATTATTGCTCTCTTCCAATATCTAAAAGATGCTTACAGTGAGAGTGGGGTTGGTCTCTTCTCACTGGTGACAGGTGACAGGATGAGGGGAAATGGCCTCAAGTTGCACCAAGGTAAGTTTAGGTTGGATATCAGGAAAAACTTCTTTACAGAAAGGGTTGTTAAGTACTGGAATAGGCTCCCCAGGGAGGTGGTTGAGTCACCATCCCTGGACGTGTTTAAAAACCATTTGGATGGGTGCTCGGAAATATGATTTAGCAGAGGGTTGTTAGAGTTAGGGTACTATGGTTAGACTAAGGTTGGACTTGATGATCTTTGAGGTCTTTTCCAATCTAAGTGATTCTATGACTGCTTGGCATAAATACCAATGTTTTTGTTTAACACAGCTGAGTTTAGATCTCACTAACAGCCAATCTGAAATTTCTCAGGGAAAAAAAACATGGGTGATAACTGATATGGTGTTTAATGGTGTTTGGAGCCAAGTAGTGCTACTGATAGCTGTTTCATTGCCAGAATTTCACTTGCTCGGTCCATGGAAGGACTCCTGATTTTTACAGGATTAGCTGCAGTTTGCTGACACAGCAGCAAGAAGTTCTGAAGCCGTGGGCTGCTGTTATGCCTGCATGTCCACCTGGTTAGGGACCTGCTGCATGCCTGTTACACATGAGAAAAACACTTCTGAGTTAAGTGGCATGGTGAACATCCATAAAATTATTGAAGTATGTAAATGCTGTGGGCTCAGCCCCCAGAGACTGTGCAGTGCTGTTCAGAGTGGTGGGGGTTTGGTGGGGGTTTGGTTTTGTTTTCTGTTTTTCCACACATATTCATGATAGAAGGATAAATATTTGTCTAAACAATGGTACTCTGTGTTTTAGTTGTGGTTGCTGGATCTGGGGGTGCTCGTTTCCTCTGAATGGATGATAATTTAGTTAAATGTTTTAGGAATAATTGTTTATCCTTCAAAATAGGACTGAATGTGTCCATCAGAGGTGTTTCCATATCTGTCACTGTGTGTCACCGAACAAACCTGGTGACCCTTCTGCTCAATTAGATTTTCTTGAGCAACTTTCTGCATACAGAAATAAACTCCAGAGAAATCCTTTTTCCTTTCAGGAACTTTCAGTTTCCTTTCATCCCCTGCACTATTTTTTTCACCTCTATCTTCTGGCAGCTTAGCACCGGTGATTCTCTTGGCTTTGGAGTGCCAAGCACGACTCCAAAGGAGCAGATCTAGCAAAACAGATATGTCACTCAGCCATAGGTCAGAAGTGACAGGAGATGCTCCCAGCATCCAACCTGCAAAGTGCCAGCCTGCAGCAAATGGACAGGAGGGTTAATTTATTGGATCCTAATTTGCTGTCAGTTTCTAGAGATCTTCTTCCTGATATCAGACTGCAGTTCATTGAATTTCTGGAATGGAGAAGTTTATTTTCCTTCAGCCAGAATTTGAAGTTGACACGAGATAGGAGATGCAATCCTCTGGCTTGTGTTATAGGGGTCAGGCTGGATGACCTCACTGATGCCTTGCTGCCTGCTTGTCTATGGGCTGCATTCTTGCACTTCAAAAGTTTGTTTGCATTTCTCTCCACACAAAAAGTAGAATCTGTAGTAAATCCACTGTGGTTTCTTCTTAAAACAGTATTTATCATAGCCAGTATGGAGGGATTATGACCAGCCTCTTCACAGCCCACCACACTCACTTTAAGCCTGCTGGTACATTGCGATCCATAGCCAACCTAAGTGTAAATGAAAGGTAGCTCTGTAGGAGGATGCTTTGTTTTTGATTTATTTATTTTTTTCATCCTCTCACCTCCACAGTTCTAAATAAGTGGATTAAAATCTCTGTAGAAATGCATTTGTTAAGAAAGGCATGGCTGGATCTCTCAGCACTGGTTGTAGGTTCGTGAAAGTCTCCAATGCCATATAAAAACAGCAAGCCCAATGGTTCCTAGACCACGGGCTCTGTAGACACCAAAGTAAAATGTCTTTCCATGCATTGCAAAGCAAAGGTTTCATCCCCTCCCTCCCCCTCATTTTTAAAAAAAATATATTTTAAAAGATTTTGTGAAATTACACAGTGGTACGGGTGAGCCAGGAGGGAAAGGAAAGCATTTCTCTTTGGCATTTTACTCCTTGTTAGTTTTACTTCTTGGCTTTGTTATAGCTGAATGGCATGTAGGATTCAAAGCCACTCATTTTTCATCACTGTCATTAGTGTATAGTGTGACTTCTTTTTGCTTCCTCCTGAGATAAGTTATCAAAATACGTACTTTGCATGTTTTTATGCTACCTGCCAATCTAAAGGAAATTTGTGCTTTTAAATTCATCTGCTTTCTTTCCTGATGAGTTCTAAAATTGAATTTAATCACTGGCTGGTCTTCTGGGAAGGTGCAACAGTTGTTAGAAAAAGTATACAAAAAGCACTTTACATCGCATAATATCTCATGCTTACTTTGGTTGGTCTAAAGCTGCCTCCACTGTTCCAGCTCTGAAAGACCTTTTCAGGAAGGTGCATGCTGAAATCTGATATATGACACTACCCAGGAAATGATTTACTATATTTATTTATTGTATGTGTCAATGTAAAATCTCTGCAGCTAACTAAAGGGTAGAGGGAAGGGTGAGGTGGGAGTCGACCCCTTCTCCCATGTAACTAGTGATAGGACTAGAGGGAATGGCCTCAAGTTGTGCCAAGGGAGATTCAGGTTGGACGTTAGGAAATATTACTTCTCCAAGACAGAAGCTGGAACAAGCTGCCCAGTGAGGTGGTGGAGTCACCATCCCTGAAAGTGTTCAAGAAGTGTTTGGATGTTGTACTGAAGGACGTGGTTTAATGGGAAATACTGGTAATAGGTGAATGGTTGGAGTGGATGACCTTAGAGGTCTGTTCCAACCTTGGTGATTCTATGATTCTTATAATGTGTATATACTCTATACATGAATAACATCACTGCACACCAAGCCCTCAAAAAGTGCTTTCCAAGCATTGGGAAGCATTGATGATCTTTTTCCTTGAGGATCTATGGCATCTGCTTCAGAGGTTGTAGAAGTAGGTAATATACGTGAGAACATTGCTGTGCCACCTTATGGACTTGGGAGGAATCAAAAGTTACTTGTCCTCACTCTTCCCATTGCCAACAAGTGTAAGAGTCAGTTGCAGGTTTAACAAGATAGAACTACATGAGTTAAAAAGCCACATTTAAAACAGAATGATACTGCTACTCTCTGATCATGTCCTCTGGGAGTCTGACTACCTCAGCAGCAATACTTTATGCTTTGGCACATAGGATGGCTGTTTTGACCCAGAGATCCTCTGGCCAGTCTTGAGGACAGGAGACTGGGCTAGATGGACCTTTAAGTGGATCAGTAAGTACCTTCTTGTGTTCCTTTGTACTCTTGTTACTTTGGTTGCAGCTGTTCAGCACAGAGCTGTCAGCACTCGCCTGGCTGCAGTTGGTGGGCATCACGCACACAATTGTCATCAGAATCCAGAGTTTTGTATTGATAGTGACTGCAATAAGCTACAACACACACATTTTTGTTTTTCCACTATGGCACTGAATTCACATTAATTACATTATTCTGAACTGACTTTTAAAACTCAATAAATTTGATAGATGAGTTGCTAAGGAAAAGCGTCCATCTTTATTATGATTACTTTTCTTACAGTACACTTTGAAATTACTCATCAGCAGTGCAGAGTGCTCCTACATGAGGACCACTAATCAAATTGCCTGATTAGGTGAAATTCTAGTCATTCAGCAGTTTCCTCATGCCAATTTGCAATAATAATTTTTCCATCACTTCTGCTCAAGGAATCTCTCAACTGCTTCAGATATAATTTCATTTCTAAACTGACTGTATAATTAAATAATACAGTATAGCCAGCAGTAATCTTTCCTCAAATTTAAATGTAAATGTTACCAGTTAACAACAGGAGCCATAGAATAATTGGCTGTGGCTAATTATGTATTATGTTGAAAAAATGTTAACATTATGGTTGCGAACTCAAGCACTTACAACTTGGGCAATGTCAGAATGAACGTTGCCCAGGCAACTTCCATTTTCCATCCATTTGCTTGCTTGTGTGTTACACTTTTTAATTGCACAATCATGCTGGGTTTTTTTTCCTCCTAAGTCCGCTGCCTCATTCAGTAAACCAGTAATAAGCAAAGATTTCTTTTTATCTTCCTCATTAGGAGCATGCCTCTGAGCCTTGTTTAATTCAGATTATTCCCGTCTTACATAGGATTCATTTTTATTCATCTCTTCCTCAGTGTTTTTATGATGCTCTGTCTGTATCTGAGCACTATATCCAAAAGGGGTGTGTGTGTGAGTGTCAGGATGCCTAACTTCCCATTGAGGCAGGGCTGGAGTTTAACAATCCAGACTCCTGTGATAAGAATGCAGGCTACTGAAGTGATAAGAACTGAGGAATGCTAAGTATTTTTCAACTGGATTTGTGAAGGAGGTATCGGACTGAAATGCTTGTACCATCAGCAGGCCTCTCTAAAACACGTCTGTGCAGGTCCACAAGAAAAGAATTCATTCTCAAGCATTTCTGTACAACCAGAACAGCATCATCATTCTGTGTCTTAGTTGTTCAACGGCTGTGTGTGCTTTTTCATATGAAGCTGCCAATCACTTGTTAACTCATTGATTTTTATGAAGTAGCATTTCCCAGGGTTGCTATTCCAAGTATTCCTGCTCCATACCTCTCTGGTGTAATTAGGAACAAATGCTCAGCTCTCCTGTAAAGGTGCTGAGCTTTGTAAAGGTGAGGTATTGTAGAAGCCAGGCCAGTTAGCTTGAACATTTTGCTGAGAAAATCACAGAATCACAGAATGACCTGGGTTGGAAGGGACCTCAAGGATCATGAAATTCCAACCCCCCTGCCTGGCAGGGCCACCAAACTTCCACATTTACTAGATCAGGTTGCCCAGGCCCCATCCAACCTGGCCTTGAACACCACAGAGGTGGGGCATCCACAACGTCCCCAGGCAGCTTGTTCTAGGACCTCACCACTCTCCTAGTAAAGAACTTCCCCCTGACATCCAACCTAAATCTATCCTCTTTCAACTTAAATCCATTTCCCCTTGTGCTGCTATTATCAGCCCTTTCGAAGAGTTTACTCCTCTCTTCATTATAGGTTCCCTTCAGGTACTGAAAGGCTGCAATGAGGTCACCCCACAGCCTTCTTTTCTCCAGGCTGAACAAGCCCTCAGCCTGTCTTCAAAGGGGAGGTGCTCCAGCCCCCTGATCATCTTCGTTGCCCTCCTCTGGGCCCTTTCCAACAGCTCCATGTCTAGCAAACCCTGACTTAAGTAGCTTGCTCTGCATGCTAAAGCCAGGGCATAGGATGCATGCAGATTCTTTGTCAATCTGTTAATCTTTCTGCCTTCCAGCAGTCTCTGTACCCCAACCAACTTCTTCAAAAACAACGTGATGATTTCAATGGACTGGTCTTCCTCCTTGACCAAACCTGGACTCATCCTCATTGCAGCCCCATCTTGTATACTAAGGGAAGTAAGGTCTTAAAGAGAAAAAAATCCTTTCTTTAATGCCAAAGCCAATGTTCATTTTAGCAGGTATATGGTTTAGTGTACAGTTGGTTTTTTAATTTGTTGTTAAATGACTTTTTCCTTATCTGCAAGATAATTACTGTTTACTCACAATATTCATTAAGATATGTTTTGTTGGCAAGTAGAGTTAATAAACCACGGAGAAAAGCAACATTGAAACATGCTCATTCATCGTCCTAAATATGCTGTGTACATTAAAAAAAAAAAGTGCATCTGCAAAACATGTTGCATTTGAAGTAGTTTTTTAAGCAAGAGAAATATTAACAGTGGTTAATTAAATTGAAGGATTAATTAATGGAATCAATTGATTGATTCTGCTCTCTAAGAGCCACATGCTGCATTCTGCAATGTGATTAATGCATCAGGCATAAAACCTGTCATTGCACTTGGACACTCTTGAATCTCTCACTGGGAATTTATCTGGAGCTTTACATGCCATACCTACTGTAAACCTCTCCTAATGCCCTTTGCATTGTTAGAATTAGTAGATCTCATTGTCCACCAACTGGACTCCATTCACATTTTCAGCCATAAAGAGGTTATTCCAAGTAAAGAAAAAATACTCTCAGAACTTATGAATGCAACTGAAAACCAGAGATGTCTGTAAGGTGGTGCTGGTGCGCTCTGTGACCTGGGTAATCCCTTGAGTGCTGTGTTCCTAGTGGAGCTGAGGTCGTCGTTTTTCGTAACCCTAGAGACTGGAAGAGTCTGCAGTTTTGACAGCTAGAGTCAAAGTGTTCGCTCTGTTATTAAGAAAATAAGGAAATCAAGTTTGTGTGTATGGGTGTCTTGGTATATGACAGCATGACATAGCAGGAATCCAGCATGAAATGGGTTCATTTGACAGTCAGCACTGCAGCAGCTTCCTACCCAATCCCAATATCATTAAAACAAAGCGGCTGCTAACTGGAAAAAAAAAAAAAAAAAAAAAAAAAAAAAAAAAAAAAAAGAATAATGTTTTGCATCATTTTAATATACTTGAGTTAGTTAATAGAAGAAGAAAGAAATGGAGAAGAAAAGATGATCCAAGGCGATATTCCAACCTGAGAATAATTCCTGAAAAGATTATCACTCTGTCCGACCATTACTTTATACCATCACAATGTTAGCTTGCTGTGTGACATCTACATCCAGTACACAGAGAATGTATAGCAAATGTTTAAAATTATAGCAGGCAAGGTGTGTTAGTGCATTCTACAAGCACAAATAATTTCCTTTTCTATACTGATAGATGACAGCCAAAATAATTCTTACCGACAGACATCTCAACTGAAGGTGGATGAATGGAAATTGCTTAGCCTCAGACAAATATTCTTATGAGCAACACTTTGGTACTGATTTACAGTCAGCTGCCATCTGCTGTACAGGCGACAGAGGAACGCACAACCCGCCAGACTCTGCTGTGTGCTGCGGCACTGAGGACCAGGCACCAGCATTTGCATCTCAGTGGATTCCTCTGGACTCACAGAATTGTAACCAAAGAGACATCAGTCCAAGCGTCTGCTTTCTAAACTGAAGCTGGGGCCCATCCTGGTCTCATGGAAATAAAGTAGGACTTTTTTGTCACAGGTCTGGGACAAGTGACCCACTTTTGGTGGAATCTTTTTATTCCTTTGAGCTCTGGACACACAAGAGCTGTTTTAACATTACTGAGCCCCTAAACCTTCCAACTAGGCGCCTCCTAAATGTTTAGGCACTGCTATCAGCGGAATCATTTCCACAGAGTCCAGTTTCTGGTTCTGTAAGTGCTTGCTAATTACACAGATTTTTAGTGAGATACCTCAGTTCTGTGCTAGCAGTTTCAGGAAGTGGGCTGTTCCATTCGCAATTCTCTTCCTATTATATTAGCTGGTGAACATGCTGCCTGTTTTGGGCTAGTCATAGAAGAGTATTTGTTTTTGAAAGTTATACCACATGTTCCTAATGCTTTGTTTGCACAGCTGTAAGAAAAGATAACTTAATGGGAAGAATAGTCTCTCAAACAAGAAAGAACTGTCTTCCAAGATGGCCATTTCACTTCCTTTGTAGCACAACAGTGTGGGTGTAGGTTCATATTGGACATGCTTGTATGTCAGAAATTAAAATCAATGTTTTTCTTATTATGCAGCATAGAATAGGTTTGACTTTGACAAGACCTGCAGATCTGCTCTGTGTGACTGCACAAAAATGTTATTTAGTGACAGTTTGAAAAGCCATTTTGGTGTTACTAATTGTCATAAGTTTTCTGTAGGCAACCGTAGGAGGAGAACAAGAATTTCACACTGAAGGCAGCTGTGTAGATCTCTTATCATCTCTAAACAATAGGATATATAGTTTGTAATAAAAATAATTCAGTTGTACTTTAAAAACATATATTTTTCTGAAGTGAAGAACATGAGTTTAGTCGCATGTTTTCCTCAAATAAGGCCTACGGGTATGAAGTAGAGCTGATTTAAACATATTCCAGTGAATTAACTAACGTTTAAAGAAAAGATACTACTGATTGCAAGCCAGGAGTGGGATGAAGTGAAACCATTTATAATCTGTGATGACAGCTCTGCCCTTGTGTGTGAGGGAGAAAGGCTGTATCCCAGAGAACAGCCCCTCTGCAGCAGTCACTTGAACCCAGGTACAGCTCTGACTGTCAACGAGATCCTGGCAGTAAGGTCTCCTCTTGACAAGGAGTATCATTCAAACATCAGATCTACATTTTGGAAGGATAACCTAGGAAATAATTTTCTTTATTATTCCTGTTTACCCAGTTAAGCTGTGAGATGAAGGAAATGATATTAGAATATTATCCTTGCTTAAGGAGGACTTGATGATTGGGAGATTTTTTGTTTAAAGTTGTGTAGGTGATTAAACTGTATGTATGGGTTGGCATTAAGGATTAAGACCAACAAGAATAGCTTATGTTTAAAACTGATTTCTTAACAAGTAGCTCAAAGCAGCTAGTTGCCTTGATTAATTTTGCTGTAGAACTTTAGATCTCATTGTCTCTTTCTTTCTTCGATTCAAAGAAGATGCATATTTCTGCTTTTTCAACACCTACAGTTCTTAAGATCTGAAGGAACTCCTATACACTGAACTGAACATACAAAATGAAATACAATGTAAAGTACTTTGCACAAGGAAGAGAGATTGTGGCTCTCAAAAATCAGTCTAACAGTTGAATGGTTTCCTTCCAGAACAATTCCATTTGTGCAATGGTTTTACTTCACATAAAATTTCAGGAAGTATTTCATATGGCTTCAAAATTTTACATTCAACTGCAAAAACAATTTATGCAGGTTGTGATAATCTCTGAGAGGCTTTTTTTAATAATAGCTATTAGATTAATTTGTATGGGGAGAGATATAAAATCTGATATAAATTGAGAGGAGGGAAGGCAGGTTTTTGTCTACTATGAACAGCACATATCAGACCTTGTTTTGTCCATAGCCTGGGAGCTCACAGTTGTGTCACAGAATACCTTCACTTTCTGAGTAAATGTTAACATTTGGAAAAGCAAAATCTTTCTTCAGTGGGGAAAATCCTTGGTAGTGGTGTCAATTCTCCTCTTCCTGATCTTCCAGGACATTTAAAACAGCATGGCATAAATTTGTCTCTCCTTTTTCTTCCCTTTATCCCCTCAAAAGCTAGGACAGAACCTTCTACTTCAGTATAATCATTTTATAATGTCAAGACCAAGAGACAGAGAGCTGGATGTTCTCCTTAAGAAAGCTGACATCCGCATCAAGTCCCCTGAAGGGTGGTGGCTTCACTTCAGTCCTCACTTGGGAGTCAGGGACTACTCTGACAGTTTGGCAGACTTAGGCATGTTTGGTAATGTCTTTGCTTACAAAGCTAAGCCCAGCGGTCTTATCAAACACCAGCTTTTCCAATATCTTTGAGGTTTTCTTGTAATTGTTGTGTTTTGGGTTTCTATGTTTGTTTTTGTTTATTTTTTTTCTGACAATGTCTTTCTTCTCCCTCTGGATGTTGCTTTTTTCCCCATTTTCAGGCCTCTTAGTTTAAAATTCCATAAAACCATTTCACCCTCATTGCCTGTACCTTGCATTGCTCCTGTTAGTTCACTATCCAGACTCCAAGGAAAGTTTTAATTCTTCTTTACATTTATTTCAAAGGGAGGGCAGCTTCCATGCCTATCAGTGTGCCATAGAGTCTCACTTCTGCCAGAGCAATGGGTGGAAACTGCTAGCAGTAATGTTTGTGAAAGGTTTCGAAATTAAGTCATTAAACAGGAAGGTCACTGAGCTTCCTGAACAATTCACAGTCAAAATCAATTAACTAATTAACTAGATTTTTTACTCTGCCTCTCGAAGAATTTTAGGATCTTTATTCAATCCAGTCACAAATGTTGACCAACTGTGTTTTACTTGACTACGTGTTAGAACTTCATAAGCATCTGCACTTGATGTGCTTTGACCCAAACATTAACAGAAGTGACAATGCTTCTGATGAAGAAAAGATCAGCAGAAATACTATTTTAATATAAAGTCTCAACAGAACAGTCTTTGTTGACCATGACTATGAGAACACTATGGGGTCTGGAAAGGACCTAAAAAGCTGATCCAGGCCATCCTCCTAAGATGCGTGCCAGATTCAACTTGGCTTAGATTGCTCCAGCATATTTAATTAATCTGTGATGAAGAGTCTCTGATATTGTAGACCTCATCAGCTTCTCCAGGCAGTCTGTTCCTCTATTCTCACAGCTAGAAAGTCCCGGACTTTCTTGGTGCAATTATTTTTCATGTCCTCTTTTCTTCAAACTGATTCTATTATAAGAGGGAAGGTTGAAGAAACAAATGAAGTTATTTGGGTGGCAGAAAAAAAACACTTTGTTTGGATGTGGCCCTTTCTGGCAAGGCTGAGTTTTTGCAGCTGCCACTTCAGTCTGAGAGACTAGAATCATCTCTTCCAGCCAAAAGCACAAGTGTCCAAATTGGCATAGCTGTCTCAGCAAAACACCATTGGAAAATATCTGACCTAAGCACACGGCTCATGTAATGTCAAGGCACTGCATTCTTTGCTCCACACAGACATTAACATGCATTTAATTTCAGAGAAGTTCTGGGTTAATGTCCCAGAACAAGTGAGAGTGGCAGATTCCTTTTGCTTGACTCCTTTGATTGTACCAATGCCCCAGGAATTTACTGGATGATATTTCAAGTAAATATGTGTTCATATGATAAATATTGGTAAAATCATCATAGAATCATAGAATCATAGAATCACGAGGTTGGAACGGACCTATAAGGTCATCTAGTCCAACTGTCCTCCCTTTACCATACCTACAGAAAACCCACCTACATACAAACCATACCTACAGAAAAATGGTAAAGTGTGCATGACATTGCTGGCCACAGGCAATGAGGCAGAAGTAAATTGTATTCACATATAAATTTCTCAAGAGGATATTCCTGGCCAGGCCCAGATCCATCAGGATTTAGGAGATCTGGAGTTATTCTTCCTACTGTGAATGCCACATTTCCTTCTTCTCTTCAGCTCTGGCTGAAGGGATTCTTAGACAGCATTTTTGAAGGATGTGTGGTTACACACCGTAAAGATGTCAGCAATAAGGCTTTTCAATGCACAATTCTTGTCACTGTAGTTCAGTGGCTGCCATAAATCTTCATGTCTGGATATACTGGTGTACACATCTGTTTGCCTTGTGTAATAACACAAAGGGTTTCAGAAGACATGCTTGTGTTTCAAAACAGCATGCTTATCTTACTCCTTCACCATGCCCGTTATATATAAGAAGAAGCATTTCCTCTTTGTGGGTTTTCTGAAGCACTTTTTATCTGGATATCTTCATGTCAGAAAACCAATACCAAAGGAAAATACGGTGATGCCCTTTACACTGACATCGGGGGCACATATTTGTCTTTCTCACATTAGACTGAGTTGAACTCATTAAATTGTGGTAATGTACATTTGCAGCAATTTTACAGCTGAAATATGCCCATGTTTTCTGAGTTCTCCTATTGCAGTCTCAATGTGTATACTACACTAGTCCACATTTTCCTGTTCTCTTTTTAAAAGCTGGGAAACATTTATAAAGATGTTAATGCTTTTAAGAGCTCCTGGTCATTGGATATTCAACTGGGCCAGCCTCGAGGTTGTGATTCAGATGTTTCTGGAGATGTGTTGATGGAAAAAATCATGGATCTCTTCCCTAGAGTATACATTATCACCACAGTAGAGATCTGGAAACTGACAGTTCAACATCTGGAACAATATCCCTACCACACTCTAGAAAACTGTACTTAAACCACATTTAGCCGCTTAGAAACCATGAGAGAGTTCTGTTGACTTGTAGAGCTCAACAACAACAATCTTGCAGTGCTCTATTTTTAAGTGTTTTGACATATCTTCAGCTGGTTTAAGTGAGCATCATCAATGAAAAAAAAGCTTTTTAAAAATTCTAGAGAATTTGGATACTTATCAATGAAGTTTTTAAGCCAAAACCAAAAAGAAATTCAGGCATACGAGTTTTGTTGGTCCTAGCACTGTATCTAATGAGCATTTAATTATCCTTCTAAACGTACTGTAGATTTGATTTATTTATTTTTTTTAGAGTATTTTTTATTTACTTATGTTTTAGAGTTTTGGGCTGTTCTTGATAAGTGGAGGTTATCTTTTCCAGGCAATACTGTCATCATGGTACTATTTACATCCAGCATCTCTTTGTAGGGCAGAATTTGCTAAATACTTCACTATATTAGGGCAGAAAGCAGCCTTCTTCATCAGCCACTTTATCTTCAGCTTCAGGATGTAAGCTGACTTCTTAAGACACCCCCAAAACACTTAAACTAAAATAAAAATATTGTAGACATTCTCTTAATTCATTTCTGAGAGCTATTTGAGGATGAATCTGTTGGTCATTGACAGGGTTATCTAGTGGCCAGCTTTCCCAGTGTGCTTGATAATGGTATCACAAAGTAGCGTACTTCACAGGATCATTTCTAAATTTTACTGCATTTTCAAGAAGGCAAATTAGTTTGCATGTGTGTTTTTTTTTTTCTACTAACAGTTGTTACTGGGGAAACAGGTGAGAATTCATCAGGACATCAGTACACAGTGAATCCGCAGGTGTGATATTAGGTTATGTGAAAATCATTCCTGTTATGTAGTAAATGTCAAAGCATCACTACCTGTATTATACCAATTCCAGGATTTCAGTAGAGGAGGAAGAAATGATAATACGCAAAATGCTAAAGTATTTCATTTTTTGTTTGTTTGTTTTGATTATTTTCAGTCTTGGAATTGAACCAAGTGATTATTCCCACTTACGGAACTGTGCCAGATCAGCAAAACCTTCATACTCCAGAATGGGTGGGTACTTCTTTACTTTAACTATGACTACCAATCACTTTTCTCTTGTGTAGGTCTTCAACAATAAATTCCAACAGAATAGCATGCCACTGCATTTGCAGCACAGCCAGTTCACTTGTGTGACTATGCTATATCTCTGCTTCCCTAAAGATACCTGAAGTCTTTGGCTCAGGTGTAAGAGTGCAGGTTGACACAGTCACTGAACACAACTGAAAGTGACTAGATCAGTTACACATATATATTCACTATAAACTGGTAGACATACACGCACTTCCTTTCTGTATATGGTTTTGTGTCTGCATGTACAGGATTTCTGTGTGCTTGTACAAGGACAAATATATGCATACACCCTACATATAAACACACATACCCTTTAAATTCAGACACACCCAGGTATTAGTTGGCTAATGTGAGTTCAGGGCTTTTATCAGAGAAAGCTGGGAAGCAGCAGAGACTGAGCTGTCAAAAAAGGAGAAAGAACTAGAGGTCTCTTTTCCCTTTAACCAAAGTTCAATTTGCCCAACAAATCTAAGGTTTTCTGCAGCTATCAGGCTTCTGTCCCCAGCTGAAGATCTCCTGCTTCAGTTCCCATTTATCTTTAAGGTCTGGCCTATTGACCCTAACAAGCTCTACCAGTTAATTTTGAGCACCTAAAAGCTGGTCATGGTTTTCACACAGGGGAATCCATTCAAGAAATTGTAGCAATGATGCCATAAAGTAATGACAACTAGAGCTGGTTCTCAGCCAGCCCTGTCCAAGATTTTTGTCACATAAACTATTGACTATTTACGAGTAAGTGAAACAACCTGTGCCTTTTTCTCATCATCATCTACTAAATAGCATTCAAGGAACTGCTGCTACCAGCTATCCCAGTGGTTTGCATAGAGGAAGGCTATTATATGGGTGTGGAGAAACAGGTCCTGCTGATGTCTCTATATATGAGGAAATATTTTGTTTTCTTCATATATCTAAAATAACATACAATACAGGGGTCATGGTCGTTTTGCTCCTGCCTCTGCTGTAGGAATCAAATACCAAATCCACTAGGAATGAAGTTTCCTTTTGGGAACTAACCCTACCTCTGAGTACTCTTACAGGGTCTTCTTCATTTGGTGCTTCTTCAAGCTTTGGAAAAATATTGTCTGTTTCTGAAGGATGAAATGGAATCAAAACCTTCAATTTCCTAACTGAGGGCCCTGACTAGGATGTTATAAAAACCCATCCGAGGCTTTCTTTGTGATCCAATTATTAGTCTTTTTCATGTATTTATATGAAACATCTGAACACACAATGCCATGTACCTTGTGGTTAGAAAATTCTCCTCTGAGCAGTCAAGGTAGAATTCATTTTTATTTCTACTAATAATCAACTGCCAAAATCAGTTTTCATTTTTAGTTCCCGGTGTTGACCAGCACTTGCCATTTCTGTTCAGTTTTAGCAGAAGCTTTTCCACACTGCCCATTCCATTTTAGAACCTCCAGGGTAGTTTCAGTGACCAAAATGGTTGAATAAAATTCAGTTCTACCAAGCCTTCCCATGAAGTAGTGTGCGCTGATTCACACAGGTGTAGCTAGAAATGGAAACTAAATAGGAAGCCTAGCCTTAAGGTACTGCATAGAAGGAAGTGCTCTACCAATTGTCTAAACTTAGATTATGCTGTCTAGCTGGGTGTGCTTTGTGAAACTGATTCAGCAAGGTTGTACATGTGCCAGAAAATTGCAGGAAAATTATTAAAGGTCTTATGCAGAGAAACTGGATGTAGTCCCAGGTAACTGGATTTTACCTTGTTTGTACTATAGAGCTTTTGTGCAAGACTTGTGAGACTGTATACATCCAGCTTTTTGTCTATTTGCAGTGTCAAAGAGGAGTGCCTATGTCCTGTTTGCATTAGCACAATGTAGTTATATATGGGCCCGAGGGTATTGCTCTCCTAAGAGAGAGCCTTTGCCAAGCACTCCAGAAAACCCAGTGTCTTACACTAGAATTCCAGATTCGGAAGTCAGGCAACAGTTTTGACTAAGATTCCTCAGTGTTGCATGTAATCACTGTTAAATTAGGATTATAATTTAACTGTTGCTTTCTCTCCAGGGAGATTTTGTGGAATTTAATTTCTTAACATTTGTATGAGTAGAATATTGAGATTATACAAGGAGAATGCCAGAGAAATAGAAGGAAAACCTCACTGTAGGTATTCAGACTACTTGACAGAATAGGTACTGAATAAGGAGGACAAAAAGTGTCGTAGTATGTGGCCAAACCATGCATCATGCACAGTATATAAGGACGACAGAGTCACATAGACAGCCTTCATGTAAGCACTTCCCAGCTCTTGGATGTTTTGCTAGTCAGCCTTAGCTGCTCCATCGGTGGATAGCTTGAATTTGGATTTGATAGTAAACACAGTTCTGAGATTCAGCATCTGCAGAGGAAATTCTTTGCCATTAACTGTCTTCCAGTTGTGTTAATCCTCAGACATGATTTCTGCAGCAGAAAGGCTTCAGAGAATTCTGAAGCACGAGATGCTTCTGCATTCAGAAAAGGAGGAGAGGTGCTGAAAAATGTGTTTTCAGGGAGTACTATCTTTGCCTTCATTGAGAAATGAGGGCATGTGGTCTGTCTGCAGGCAGGAGGAGCTGGGATTCCTCCTGCAGCCAGCAGCTGTATGCGGGCTCAGGCAGGAAGTCCAGTTTAGTCTTATCTAAAGTTAGATCTGGGGGTGAGGCTCCCCAGTGCCTGGCCAGTTACCAGCCAGTGTCTGCTGACTGAAATACATGGCAGTAGTGATGCCGTATGTATTTTTACTTTGTAAAAAATCTTTACTCTCAGCTTGTTTTGATTTATTAGATGCCAAAAATTTCTTTGTACGTCAAGATACTGAGAAAAATGTCTTCTGATTCAGAACTTGCTAATAATCTCATTGTTGCTAAAAACAGAACTGAAACAGTCCTTTGTTGTTATTAGCAAATATGAGTCATAAGGGAGAATGCTGAATGCACAGCAGTTATTGCCCTATGGAGGCGCACACCAACATTAGTTTCTCATGGCATGCAAATGAACTTATAGCCTGCAGAAGCAAATGCTTACATTGGTCCTGGTGTCAGAGCACATCTCTCTAGTGGTCACTCAGAATAGAAAGTAATTAAACATCATATTATGTAGCGGTAATAATAATTAAGACTTCACATTTCTGTAACATTTTCACCAGAGGAACTCAAACCACTGTACAAATAATGATGTTTCACAATATCCTGGTCATATCATGTGTTTCCTTTTTAAATACATGATTGGCAGAGAAGTATCCCGAGGCCTGCAGGGAGAAATAACCATGCCCTTGAGCAGCACCCTGACATTCCCACCAAGGCCAAACCTACTACTACCATGCAGCCTGTGGTGCTGTGCCAGGTGGGTTGTGTGCTGCAGGGCTCTGTGCTGGGACTGGATCCCCACAGATGCCTGTTAGTGTAGGCCTCATTAGAAAGCCATGCTCTGCTCACCTGTCCCAGCACTGCTTTACCTCCTGCCACACTGCAAGAACCTGTTTGGAGGGTCTCTGAGAGCTACATAATATTGCAGAAAAGTGGTTTATCCCTTCAGTAATGATTAGTTTGCCACCACTGACAGTCATACCAAATGCTGTTGTGGACTAAATAAAGGACTTCTTTTATACTTCCAGTTAGTTACGTCTTTCCTGCAGAAACTCTTTTTATTTAACAACAGACAAACAAACAAACAAACAATTTACAATACTGTGCTTGTTCAGGATGTAGTAAGTAAAGAACATATCTGCAGTTCCCATTCACCCATTTTTTCAATATCTAAAGGGGAGCTACAGGAAAGAAGGGGGTGGACTCTTTAACAGGGTCTATTATGATAATGCTAGGGGAAATGGCTTCAAGCTTAAAGAGGGTAGATTTAGGTTGGATATAAGGAAAAAGTCTTTTATAGATGAGGCACTGGAACAGGTTGCCTAAAGATGTGGTTGAAGCCCTGTTCCTGGAGACTTTCAGGACGAGGCTGGATCAGGCCCTGGGCAACCTGATCTGGCTGTGCATGTCCCTGTTCACAGCAGGGGAGTTGGACAATGCAGGGTCCTGAGGAAGCTGAAGAAGCTAAGGCAGTTTCTGTGCAATGCCACTTTTTGTGCCCGGGAATGAAGCGCTGTTGCTGCTGAGGAGAGTTCGGGTCTCCTTTATTGCCTACTGCAGCATCGCGTGTAGCAATGGCTATGGGAGCAGGCTCAGGAGTCAGGCACAGCAGCTCCCCTGGGTACAGCCATCCTGGTAACATGTGAGGAATCCTGAGAAGCTCAGGGGCTTAGGGTTGTTTCCACCACCAGGGTTTGGTCACTCGGTCTGGGGCACCAAGCTGCTGGGAGCCAGGGGCGAGGAGTTCTGGGCCAAGCACACGCGTGTGCCAGGGTTGGCTGGGCTGGGCCTGTGCCTTCAGGGTCCTTGCACATCAGTCAGTGTGGTGCCTCACAGTCCTGCATCCCGCTGTGCTGGCTGGGAGCACCAAGGCCCCACGACTGTGAAACAGCACTTTTGATGTTATAAGCAATGATGTCTGCACTATACACATTTCTCTGCTTTTTGTTGCTGCAGTCATTATCCACTGATCCATATCCTGATGTGACCTGAAGCACAGAAATGCACTTCCCTCACTTTGCTGGCCTCACTGCCTCTAGGTGAGCTCCCACAGAGGTACCCAAAGTGTTTCAGATTCCTCCTGCTAATAAAGCAACAAGTGGCTCCCTGTCTCTCTGGTGGCAATGATTGTACAGCACTCTGCAAAATACTAAATATAATTAGTACTTTACAGCTAAAGGTATTTTTTGTGTATTTATTAATGTTGTTAATCAATATTAACCTGCTATCCACTTGGGTATCATTATAACATTAAGGTGCACTACCAGTTGTCTCCCTCAGTACTTAAAATGATTAGACTGAGGCTAAGAAAATTAGAAAGTGCTGTAAATAGACCCCATGTTTGCTTCTTCCAGAACAAAGAGGTATCAATGGACCTGTTCATTATTTTCAGAGATAATGTGCTGCTGATACTTAAGCAAAATTATGGATTAGAATTTCAGCCTCCATTAACTTGTGTGTGTGTGTGCACAAAGTTGTGTATTCACCTGATAATAACATTTGTAAGGTTGTCAAATAATATTACATATTTGAGAAAAGAAAACACAGCCCACTGTCTCCAAGGAATTATTGACTTCAGTGTATAGCACATCTTTTTAGTTTCCAGCCCTGTTTTTCCCCCAGTAATCACATTGAATAATATATGATTTTTCATTACAAACTATCCAGTAGGGATTATAAGACATACCACACATCTGAGTTAATGTAACTGTCAGAACCTTAACCATTGCGTTCCCTTTTGTGTTTTACTTCTTACTTTTAATTGCACCACATTAAATGTTATGTTACAATTTATTTGTATGGGTCTTAATCTTATCTCTTAAGCATTCAGGCTTGATGAGTCAATTCTTTATTACTTTGTTGTTATATGAAGCATTTACTGATAGGTCGATGGGACAGTGGAAATTACATCTAAGAAGTTAGTTTCGTGGGTATGAACCCAAGTCTGTCCAGGTTCATGCAGTCCAGTATTGATTAATCTTTCAGCTCTTTTCAATAATATATACCTGTGGTTTGATATATGTAGAAAAGTAAGTGTATGGTAACGTGTAAACTTATGTCCACAAAAACGCATATGTAAGCAAATTCATGGGTCAGGATACTGTTTAATGGGAATTCTCTGCAGCTGGTTATTGCCATTCCAGTTAAGCCAGTTACAAACTGGCTGTAAATGCTTGAAAGTGATTAGGTATAAGGGAAAAATACTCAGCGAGGTTACATACTCACAAATTAGGAAAAGCTTGATCTTACATTAAAGCTTGATCTTTCTTACATTTGCTGTTTGCTGTTTCATTCTTTTCTATCCTGTGCACAGGTCATATAGGAAGAATGACTTAAAGATGTACCAAAAGAACTTAAAAGCTCTTGCTACTTCTATGCTTTCAAGTGCTTCAATTTCACAGCTAGACCCTTTCTCTTTAGACAAAAGTTAGAAGGAGTCTATTTCTAAAATTTACTCGGGCCTCTTCCTCTTTTGAATATCCTTCTGGTTTAGTTGCTGGTAATGCTTCCTCTTCTTAGTCACTGTCATACATCTGGGCTCTGTATTTACAGCATTGCAACACAGGGCAATTTCAGCCAGGAACAGAGCCTTCTGGGTTCCCAGCAGAGCACAAGGGCTGCAGGGGATGTGTTTGGGGTCCAGCTGGCCTCAGCCCTTGTGCCTTGTTACCTTGTGATCTTTTTCTTCAGTTCATACCACATTCAGACAGTGGTGCTGGGCTCTGTATGCTCCCAGTGCAGCACATAGGTTTATCTCAGACTTATCACTGTCCAGCCCCATTTGCAGCCCTGAAGCTAATGAGAAGCATCAGTCCTACAGCCAAGCAAGTTAGCAGTTCTGTGTGTAACAGGGCATCAGGACATCACGCTTTTCCTGACTGCATCTCTCCTGAGCACAGCATGTGATGCTCATGCTCAGACTACTAGGAGTGAGAGGTAACTCCAGATGGGAGACATACAGAAGTGCCCACCTGGGAGCTACATGTCTTAAGCTCTCACTGCAGACAGATCTAGAGTGTCTAAGCACTGGTATGTAGTGCAACTTTACACTGCCTTTACATTAGTCTGTAGTCACCAGAGTCTAGGGCATAATTCTTCTGATCAAATATAATCATCTGTATTGTCCCATTACTGTGAATTATTTGTAGATAGTGGGTACTGAGTTAACTGTTTTGTAATTTCCCAGTGGTAATATTTTATTTTATTTTTTTCCTGTTTTGGACATGGTCTGCTCTTTTTGTCAGCCCTAGCAGATAAACATAAAGAAAGTTCATAGAATCACAGAATTATTGAAGTTGGAAAAGACCTTTAAGATCATCTAGTCCAACCATCCACCTACCACCAATATTGCCCAGTAAATCATAGTCATATGTACTACATCTCCCCTTACCTTAAACACCTCCAGGGACAGTGACGCCACCATTTCTCCAGGCAGCTTCTGCCAATGCCTAACCACTCTTTCATCTTGGTTGTGTTTTAAATGAGACTGAAAACGGTAGCAGCAAGCTAAATGTTACACCTTTTGCTAGTCCTTAGCTGGAACAAGTCTCATGAGAATCAAGCTTGCTTGCTCAGTGGGACTAGTGCAGTTCTAGTTCTTGTGAATATAAAAATCTGCATCTGTGATTTGCTTTGGGCAGTAGAGATGCTCAGTGCCGCTGTGGTCCATCAATGCCATCTGACAGTTTAAACCATTTCTCCTAACCCATTACAGTGTTCATCTGTCTGTTGATTTGGTGGCTCTGTATGGATGCTTCCTGAGCGCTAGGCCAGGCTGTGAAACTAATTCGTGATGTATCTGTGTGTAGTCTCAAACCTCTTAGCAGATGTAGGATTCAAAGGGAACCAAGAATCTGTTCAAACTGATGAAGCAAATAAGTTAACAGAACGTCTTTGTATATACAACAAGAAGTACTGAGTCTAAACTCCCCTCAGTTCATTTAAAATACATAATTTTTGTTTTAATTATGGAGGGATGCATTTTGGTCAACTGTTTTGACAGAGCCAATAAACAGTAACAAAACAGTCTACAGAGAGAGGTCTAGAATAAAACTCATAGGGAAAATTTGTTTTGGAACAACTGTTGTATTGTTGCTAAAATGCCGTCTGCCCCTTGGAACTGGGATGCTCCTGACAGACTGTTGCCATTCTTGTTAATTTTCTTAGCATCAAAGAGAAAACAATTCAAGCTGCAGGTGGGAGCCTCTGAGACCACAACCACATTTCCCTGGTTTTTATCTGAGGACCAGGAAACCCAGAGTTCCCCAAACTGTATGCTGGGTGGCTGATATGCCTAGCATCCCTAATGCAGTTTGGTCTTCATTGGCACAGAGATTTCAGGGAGATTAAATCTAGGAATCTTTTCAGTGAACCCGATGGCACAGTATTTTCTTGAAATTATTTTGGGGCATTTTGCTGGTCTGAACCTACTGAAGGCCACTGTGCTTGCCCAGCTGTCTGGAATGGCTTCTCAACAGTTCTGCATGGAAGTCTTGCCAGCTTTTGAGCTTTTACCACCTCTACTGCAATGTTGAGTCTGCTTTCAACATATGACATCCACTAACATTAGTGGCACTACCCATATTAATATAACGTATGGATCTGGCCAAGTATCTTGGAGTTTGCTACTCACTGCACAACATGACAATACTAATAACATTACAATTATATATTAACTGAGAGTAGGGCTTGTAACGTGATAGTGCCCACAGAGTATTCCAATAAACTCCAAAACCATTACTACAAAAACATTCTTGAACAGTCAGGTTCTGCCATCATCAATGTGTCTGTATCGTTACACACATGAAATAACACATTAAGATGTTTTTAGTGGATATGACAATCTTTTCTGCTTTTCTCTGAGGACCAGATAATGGCTTATAGATATATTAGTACTTTTGAATTGGGCATATATTTTAACATGATGGATGTGTGGTATTCAACAATGTTTTCTGCTTGCTGAGATATTGTTAACAAAAAGGGGAAAATAAATTCACATAGGAGGAGTCCATTTTGAGAGCACATCTGCAGCCTGACCATGTTCTTTATTCTCAGGTCAATTATTGTTTTGAATGTTAGCATGCATTAAGTGACTATTTTTTGTTGCTGTTGTTTTTTTAATTGCAGAGATGCTTAAACTTCCAGCAGGTACAGGGACAGATGGGAACACACTAATTCTGAGACTCCCATCAGGAGACAACATATCTTGTAGACAGAATATTGTATCATGACAGCATGCAAATTACTTGACAGATGCGTTATTCAGATGTAGTGCTACATCCCAGTGCTCCTCCCATTGCCAAAAGCTAATATGCCATTTTAAAGAAGAAAATTAGGTTAAAGTTTTGCTGTCTTTATGCCATGAAGAGATCTGCCAAAGTCGCCAGGATGATTTTTTTTCTCCAATTTACGCAATGCTAATTGTGATTCACTTTGGACTTCTTACTATACATGTCTTAATAATGAATAAAGAATTTCCCCTTTCACTGAAACACTGTGTAACAGGAAGTAAGTAAGGAAGCAATGAGTAAAATTCTTCAAATTAACCTAACCTATCTGCCTTACAGGCTGATTTTGATGATAAGCCTGACTCCTTGTTCTTCAGCGATGGGCAGCGAAGAATTGACTTTGTTTTGGTGTATGAAGATGAAACAAAAATGACTCATATGAGGAGTAATCATAAAAAGCAAAAGGTAAGTTATTTTTTGTATAAATCTGAACATCTATCAGGTGCTAGCGCAGTGGACATAAAGGACATTGCCCTTAACCAGAATGGCAGTTGCATTGCCCTGTTGTGGGAGTACTCCTGAGAGCTGTAAGACAGGCTAATAAACCAAGCACTGTGTCCATCAGCGTGTGCTGGGGGACATCCGAGCATGCTCCTTGGAGGGAATCCTTCCGGAGGTGTGAACAGAAAAATACTGGAATTGGGATCCCAGTTAGAGATAGACACAAAAACCTTCAGACTAGGGCAGCTTTCTTTATTTACAGTGCTTGAATTAGGCCCCCAGTGGACTTTGGTATTAAAACCAGAGTATTCAGGATAAGCACGGAAGAGCCAGCTGACTGTGCACTCCAAATGACAGTTAAATACACTGCTGACATTTTGTCCAGTGAAGTACCTAAGTTGTTTATGGGGAATACCTGCCACTTTGCCATCAGAATTTCTCCATGTACCCCTCTTTCTTGTGATGCTTCAGCAGTCTGACCCTCTTTAAAGACCATGCAAAAAAACTGACTCAAGCAAATAATTGCTTGATGCTTCATAGCAAATGTAAACAGCAACCAAAAATATTTTTTTTAATGTTATTTTTTAATTATTTTCACAAGTCTGTCAGAGAACTTTATTCATTTTGGCATCTGAGGTCACAAAAATAAGCTTAGCCATGCTTAATATAAGCACCTGCTGAATGGTAGTTCCCTTGGAATTTGCGCTCTCCCACCTACCACTTTCTTCTCTGCTTTAGCAGTTCCAGCAGCCTCTGGTAGATGCAGGCAAGGACAGAAACACCACCAAAAGCAGTTGAAATAGAAATAATGATTTGCCATTGGGGAAGAGAAGAGTAAGAGTAAAAAGACCATAGCTAAGCTGATTGATACTCCTTACACAGTGTTGTCATTGGCACTGTGAGGGCAGCTGTAAGAAATGTTGTTAGTAGGGCTCTAGAGAGTCCTACAGTGGGTGGATGTTGAACTACGCATGTTCACAAGTTCAATGATAAAAATGAACTGAAAGAGGTAATTAGCAACAAAATCTGCCCCCTTGGAAACAACTATTTTCATCAATAAGCATTTTAAATTTGTATGTAATATTTAGCCATTACCCAGATATATGCTAAAATGTGAGTGTATTTTCTAAACAGTAATGGAAATTAAATGTGATCAGTGGAAAAAATATTTTTAGTGCTGTATGAATGTTAGAACAGTAGCCAGATGAAAAACGTGAAAAATTAGACCAGAAGTGCAGAAATGCACTGAATGCATGCAGAAAGAGGTTGCTTTCAAAGGTCTACGTCAAGTTCGGTGGTGGGCAGTCACAGTGGTTAGGAGCTGGAGCACTCATCTTGTGAGAAGAGGCTGAGGAAGCTGTGCTTATTCAGCCTGGAGAACAGGATTTCAGAAGGATCTAACAACAGCTATCTGGTATCTGTGGAGCTATCCAGGAAGACAGAGTCAATTCTCTATAGTGGTGCATAGGAGAAGGACAAAAGACAGCAGGCATAGACTGAAGCAAGAGAGGTTCACACTGGATGAACTATGAAGATGGTAGAACAAGCTGTGCAGTCCCCATCCTCTGAGCTTTTCAACACCTGACCACATGTTCCTAAGCAATGTTGTCTGAGCTCAGAATCGACCCTGCTTAGAGCAAGAGGTTGGGCTGGTGACTTCCTGAGGTCACTTCCAGCCTGAACTTCTGTGTGATCCTCTAACCCTAAGGTACAGCCAATACATAACCAAGTCAGCTCTCTATTTTCATCATGTCTCTTGGTATCAGGACTCTTCATTTGATTGTGCTTTTATTTACATTTTGGTGATACCAAAGTCTGTTTTCATTTACTAAATAACTCTGCCATTGTAAGTCTGTGATATTGCAAGGGATGGTGAAAATGTGTCAGACGATAAACACAGAGGTGATAGCAATTGTTGCAGCTGGGATAGACATGAACAGTGAGAACCTGAAGTCAGAGGGGAAATGAGGAAGGCATGGGCAAGAATTTTGATACTGGAAACACATATAAGTGCTGAAAGCTCAACTGGGATAAAGACATGGCAATCATAGAGGGTTTCCTAAAAAAATAGATACAAGTATGATGACACCAAGCTGGAGAACTAATGAAGGAATCCAAAGCTGATCACCGAACAGATAAAACGGTACACAAATTCAGGTACCTAAGGACTCTTAAAGTTAAAGGAAAGAGGAAGTAAAGAAATGATTTTGTTCGTTAACCCTATAAAGATTGAAATGAGTCACCTAGTCGTGACTAAATGCTTGTGATACAGATCGGAAATACTGACTCCTTCTCACCCTCCAGCACTTCACATACAGGTGTCATTAATTTAGAAAGCATTTCAATTATCCGTTGTTGAAGGAACAATTTTTAAAGACTTAAATAAGTAGAGATTTCCCACATTCTCAGCATGGACAGGTGCAAGACAGCTCCAAGCGTGCAAGTACCTCAAAAATACAGAGGTATTTATTCTCACTTGAAGTCTGTTGCTGTGCAAGTGGAGAAAGCCATATTCCCTTGAGAGAATAAACATTTTGGCCTATGACAGTTCCCAGGAAGTTGTAGAGGTGATGTTGCTCAAGATATGTACGGGTTTCATCCACATAGGCATAAAAACGATTTGATGGCTTATGTCCACTGACAATGTTATTTGCTTGTGTGTTTTTGTATTTTGGGGTAAGTGAGTGGTGGTGTGATTCCCTCCTGCTCACCGTGCTTCTGAAATTGGGCCTAAAGGAGGCAAAACTGAACTACTGAAATCACATCTTCATGGAAGCTTCTAACATAATTTACAGATTCAAAGGTTAGCAGATAAGGTTCATATATGCAACTCAGTTTAATCTCCAAATCCTTTCATATTATTTTACAATTACTTTAGCAAGCACAAGAAAAGCAAACTATCAGGAGCAGATTCCAGAAACTCAGCCTAGCAAGCAATTAAGATTCCAGCCCAAAGCATGTTTTTTAAACCTCACAATTTTATGTACTCTGTTTGTCAAGACAGGTTGCCATCAGAAAAGAAATTAAATATCAATAGTCTCTTTCAGAATGCTCCAAAATACCACTTTTATCTGTCGGGATCCTGAAGTAACTCATTGTGAAAGTTAAGAGGTCAATGCCAGACAGACAAAGTCAAAATAAATTGGTGTGGAATGTCATTCTAGTCCATCTGCTTTCCCCTAGCAGAAATAAACTGAAAAGCTGTCAGTGATTTAAATAGGAATGTAGACAATGTGGGCAAGGCTGGATAAGTTTGTCTTCTTAAGCAAACAATAAGCAGTTCCCACCTCAAGATCTGTTTGGATTAGATAGCCAGAAACAAAAGGCATGAATAACTTTCAGAAAACCAATTGCACTTCTCCCTGTTGTCTGGCATGTGTCACGCCCATGGAGAAAGAACAATGTTTGGGGTTACACAAAGAGCAGTAGCTCGATGCTGTTTTATGCTGTAATTTGATGTAGTGAAGGATGGCAGGCTGTGTACACCTGTGGTGTGCCCAGCCAGCCTACCCAGAAAGTTTGATAGCAAAGGTGAAAAAGACCTTTGAACTCTGATATTGTTATGGGAAACTTTGCTCAAAATAAATTGAAGAAAAATATGAGGTGACATTGTTCTATCACTGCAGTCAAAGCAAGTGCTCCCTACAGTTCACAAAACAGAGAAAGCCCCCTTAGTGATCTATTACCAATTTCCAGACTCTCAACCTTGTTAGTCTCCTCACCTTGGGAAGACAATGGTCAGACATCGAAAACACCGTGGTGAGAAAGCAGCTCCCAATTGCTGATATGCATTTACACTATGCTTTCCCTTTCTTAAAATTATGTCTGATTATATATCCCATATTGTATCTGTCGTCTTGCCACTCAATCATCAAAATCTATGTCAGTTTTATGTTGGCAGCACTACCATAGTTATGTTGTTATTACAGCTTAATCTTGCAAGTAGCTGAGCAAAATACCAGATACCAAAATAAAGTTGGAATAGTCTCTGCAATATAGCCAAATAAGACATTATATCTTTACACTGCATTCCCCAGTCAGTGTAAAACCACTGTAGACTCCTTTGGGTAAAAGTCTAGTTTCTCCATAGATAATCACACACATAATTCAATCATTTATATAAAATAGCAAAGCCCCTAATTAGCAGAAGTTCCCAGGGGCTTTATTTCCCGCTGCTTACATTAATGCATTATTAGAAATCTTAATATTGTCAACATTCCTCTAAGATTTTGAGGGCAAAATTAATTCCGGGGACTCCTCACCGTAATCAATTATTAAAGCAACCTCAGTGGTAAGATTTAAAAAGGAAAAAAAGAAGAAAGCATTGGATTTATACAAATGTAAATCACTCAACATCTCTTTGTTTTGGAAGATGTGAAATAAGTATCTGGCCCTGTGCCTTCTTTATTAGCAAAAATGAAGCAGAACTCAGGTTGAAATGCTTTCATGATTCAGTATTATTCACCTTAAAAAGAACAATGTGAATAAGGAAGATACAAAGAGGTAGAATTAAATGAATAATTTTCAGCATGGTGGAAGAGTTAATAATAGAATGACAAATAACTCCGTTGTGGTACATATTTCAGTGATCAGGCAAAAGGACTGAGAGGAAATCATTATGTAGTTTGCTCAGAAGCCAAGATGACATGAACCTTTACCTTGGAGAAAGAATGGAGAACACTATTACCCATGAAATGTTGACAAATGCAAAGAAAGACTGCTGTGAGGAAAAGCCTCATTCCTATTTAATTGAGCACTCTTAATAGAAAAGACTTAGACTTCATGGGAAGCATAAATGTTAAGGTACACTGACACTATTTTATATATTTACATATGTATAATGAACTATAAATATGCACTGTATATATGCAATATTAGATACGTAGGAAAAAAGCATAAAGATCATTATGTCATTAATAAAGAAGCAAATTAATAGGACATGGAGAAATACATCTGTGAAAAGCGTGGATTGAAGGATTTGGCTCTCACTGTTCCTAATGCACAAAGAAATGGATAAATATGCAGAAAAAAAATCTAAAACATGAAAGAAGTACCTTAAAAAATGTAGTATTAGTAGCATTAGTCCATTATAACCACTGCTACAGGCATATGCTGCAGTTGAGAATGAACAAGATATAGATTATTAATTTCAAGAATTGCTAGAGTTTAGGAAAAGTGATTTTTTTTTCCTTCAAAGATTTTCAGCAGTCTTTTAACATTAAAGAACAGGATGAAAAGTATGTGGAGATAAAACTGACCCATTCCTATGGAACTCCTTTAGACTTTTGCCCTTTTGCTGAAGTGTCTCAGTTTTGCCCCCTGTATTAGATGGGTCTTCATCCTGGCCCTGATGACCAGTTTGCACATACTTATCACAGTTTCAAAGACTCTGTCTAATTGATTATTTATTGACTGTGGTCCTTTGCAACAAGACTGAATTTAAGCACAAAACTTAAAGCCTCTATTGTGGTTGTAGAGAACTGGGCTATAGAAGCCATTGGACCATTCTGTCTTAAAGAAAATCAAAGTTGCTGAACTGGGTGCATAGAATCCCTTAATCACAGAGCATATAAGCAACCAAAAAAAAATTATCCAGTAGCATGAAGACATCTATGAAGCAAAAGAGTAAAGTACAGAAGTTACTTTGAGGACTGCACTGCATACCTACCATTGCCCAATTCAAGAATAAAGCAGTGAGTCCCAATTTGTAAATGCTGTCACCTGCTGCTGAAGCGCTTAGGTGCCTCCCAACTCTAGCAGCTGTCTACAGCCCCACCCTCTTATCCACACTGATACTTAGATAGGCAGTGTGTAGGCCAAGGAGGGCTGGCCACCCTTAACTCTGTAAACAAGTAGCTCACTAAGGAACTGTCTGGTTGATGTAGAGAGTCTTCAAAGTGTAATGCTCTACATGAATTTTCAGTTTTTTTCCTAAATCACTATATTCTATATTTTTTATTCTGGGGGGAGAGAGGCTGTTTTGGGCTTTTTGAGGGAGGGGAGTTGTGTTTGTGAATAATCAAACTCATTTCAGGTTTGAAATATCAGCCATTTGGGATTGTTCCTAACTGCCAGCCAAGTGCTGGTTCTGTGAGTTGAAAGTAAAATGATCTACGTATTTCAGCATTACTGGGGGAAACCTGTCATATCCTTCAGGGGACAATGAATGCTTACAAGAAAGCACCACTGATTCCATAAGTGCAATCAGTTTCTTCCTTTAGGGCTGCTTATCTATGGGCTAGTGTAGAGGGATCCTACAGTTTGAACCACTCTGTGAGCACATGCGATTACTGTGAAAGAAGAATAGGAAGAGATATAATGAGAAGGAAAGTGGTTATTGATTTTCATGGAACATCCTTGAGAGAAAAAAAATTGTTTAACATGCAGATTAATGGAGGAAGGGAGGTGGCGCTCAGTAGTTCACTTAGTGCATAAAGGTAGAGGAGGTCACAAGTTTCAGTGGGAATTGTCGTTGACTGTCAAAATTTGGGTTAAGTTTTACCTCTATAAAGTACTATAGACTAAGAGTGTGAATTCTCCACAGTTGCACTGGACATCAGACAGAAAAATCCCTGATCTAAATTAGTAGGGAAAGTTGCACCTACCATAGTAGCTGCCAAATGGGTTATGGAGATAATGACCCAACAAGTCTTCATTTTGGGAGGCAATTCTGTTATTTTATGCGTACACTTTTGGAATAGATGTTTTACAATTTCAATGCCTTTTAACAGAGGAAGAGACAAGTATATGAGTCAAACCTGATAAACAATGGCCTGCAACTTGAAGCAACACGATCGGTGAGTGCTCTTTCCTTTTTGTGCCATGCCTGAGAGCAGAAGCTGCCCCTGTGTGGGTAAGGAACTGGATATATGAACTGACTGTTACATTTTTCTCCTCTTCTTGGATTCTAGGTTTTGGATGAAAAAACTATTTTTGTGAAAGTGCATGCACCTTGGGAAGTGCTATGCACATATGCTGAGGTCATGCACATCAAATTGCCTCTGCAGCCCAATGATCTGAAAACTCGGGAGTCAGCTTTCAACTGGTTTACTAGACTCTTCAGGGTGGATGAAAATATCATCAAACCCGAGCAAGAGTTTTTCACTGCTCCTTTTAAAAGGGAACATTTATCCAACTTTTATACTCAGGACAAAGACACATTTTTCAATCCAGCAACAAGAAGCCGAATTGTAAGTCCGTGGAGTATTTCTAGCCTTTAGTCTAAAAAGGCAAAAAACATTTTAATCAAATCAGTGCAATTGCATTCATGGAAGCATCTTGAAAAACTGTTAAATATTTGGGATGCAACAGTTCTCTGTCATTTAGGAAAGAAACTGGGGAGTCTCAAAGGACAACAGTGCATATCTGTTCCATTTCTGTTTCACCAGAATTTAAGGAGGGGGGTTGGGGAGGGAGGGGCATCAGTGGTTCCTATGCCCTGTGCAATTAAATTCATCTGCACTGCTTACCTTTTCATAACTCACCTGTATGTTGAAACAGGTACAGCCACTTGTGATTACTTTCAGGTTGCAAGAAACACAAAATATTCTGTAAATTTTAGGTCCATTTTATCCTGTCCCGTGTGAAATACGCGACCAAGAATGTAAAGAAGTTTGGCATTAACAAGTTACTGGACACTGGAATCTACAAAGCAGCATTTCCCCTTCATGATGTAAGTCCTGAATTTGCAGTAACAACATACTTAGAAATAGAAGCCTGCAGATCAAGAGTGTGTAGAAGATAGTAAAACTTACAAGCCTGATTTACTGGTGTTTTTATCCACATGGGAGCACATGACATAGTCGGGTTTAAGAGGATTATCTCCAAAATGGTGTTTGTTAAAAATGTAGCTCCATGACTGAAACATGATATATTTGATTTAGTATATGTTAATCTTGTATTCTCTGGGAGATGAGGGTAAAGTGCCTGGCTAACAGAGGAACCTGGGAGCACGAGAGTGATGGTTCCCATGATGCACTCTATCATCATTTCTAAAAAAGTTTTCACGTTTTTGCACTACCTCATTTTTCAGTATAAAAATCCATACCAAATGTCAGCAATTTAATCGCGATGTAGAACACAAGTCTCATCTTGTGAGCAAAGACAAAGATACGATTGTATCTACACCCACACACCTCCTCCTCCATCCCAACCACTCTTGTATGTCTGAGGTGTGTTCTGCTGAGAAGAAACTGAGAAAATGGGAGGTCAGGAATGGTAACTACGTGAGATGTTTGGACTCTGCTGAATATATTTGGGAGGTCTCCAAGGATTTAAAGAAAATTTTTAAGTCAGAATCAAGACAAATCACGTTTCTTGGAAGTAACTCAAAGCTTTACAGGATAGAATTAATATCATTCGTGAATATCTATTTTTAAGGTAGTCTTTTAAAGATTTAAAACCTGCCTTGCAGACTATTTCTGACATTGCATGGGGAATTTGGGCTCAGCATGCCTAATAATTAATGACAGTCTTTTTATACAATCAAAATTATATATCAGAGCTACTCTGAAAATCAGAAGTAGCCTATTGATTTCTGCAAAAGTGATTTTTCTTGTCGTATTACAGATACAGAATGAAAAATTCCATCAAATAAAACAGGCTTTACTGAAATGGGTTTTCAAATAACTTGGTAAAAAACATAAGGATTACCTCCAAGTCAACTGTCTTTTAAATATAAATACAAAACAGAGACTAGACTCCCTGGATTCATCCCGTGGACTTTCCAATCTTCATTCCAGAACAATATTGCTTTAGAACAAAGCATGTCACCATGTGAAGGCTGCTTACAATCCATATTAAAGCAGTCCTGTTATCTGTTTTGTTTCTCTAAGTGCCAAGATGCTGACATGGGCTGAGAATTTAAGTTCATGGGGATGGTCGGTTACTTTCAGCTCACACATGTAAAGTGCTTGCTTTAGTATTCAGAGTCTTTCTGACAGCCTTCCAGCATGAATCCTGATGCAATCTCAGAGCTACTTCCCAAATGTTTCCTGGATTGCAGTGACAAAAAAGCTATTCCAGTGTCTGGATTCATGCCCCAAGATCTGTGGAGAATTGACTCATGCTGGTTACATTAATGGTTACACTAATTATCTTCTTCCCACACTTTCTGTTTTGCAGACTAGTTTTCGGCACCTGTCAACTGATCCTGAGTGCCCAAGTGAACGTTATCTTCTCTACAGAGAATGGGCTCACCCAAAAAACATTTTCAAACTGCAACCCCTGGATTTCATCAGGTTGGTAGATGTGAATGAGCAGCATTGGGCTGTATCAGGGGAGAGTCTGGCTGGGTATAGGAAAAGATTCCTCGTCAGAAGGGTGATCGGGCATTGGAACAGAATCCCTGGGACAGTGGTCACGGCCCTAAGCTGACAGAGTTCAAGAAGCACTTGAACAATGCTCTCGGACATGGGGTTTGGATTTTACGTCCTGTCAGGAGCTGGGAGTTGAATTCAAGGATCCTTATGGGTCCTTTCAATCTCAGGACATTTATTCAGTGATTCTGTAGTGTGACTATGACTGGACTAATGCTGAGGTAACAAGGAATTTATGTAACTACGATTTATGTAACATGTCTGGGTTTTGAGATGTCAAAACACAGACAGGTATGTATACCTCTATCAGCTCATGCATGGGGGCACACTCTGGGCCTGCTTTCATGATGAATCAATTCATGAAAAACATCCACTTAAATTTTTTCTTTGCTAGGTATAATCTATCTTTTTTCATTTTCTTTCCCTTCCAGTCCTTATATGTGAGCATAAAAGTGATGACAGAAATATGTGGAAATTCCTAACCATAATACTTCTGCAATCCCAGTGTTCAAAATAGATGAATCTGGCAATGAAAGCTGCCATATTTGAAAGAGAAATTCGAATTTACTTGCATTTCATTAAATAAAAAAAATACATTCCTCCCCACAGGAAATACTATGGAGAGAAAATTGGAATCTATTTTGCGTGGCTGGGCTTTTATACTAATATGCTGATTGTGGCTGCAGTTGTTGGAGTTGGTTGCTTTCTGTATGGACTCTTCATGAAGGATAACTGCACTTGGAGGTACCTGATCAGGTCTATTTTAATATTACATAGCACTGCAGGAGGCAAAATGAAAGAGCACAACTTATAGGTTTGAAAGAGATGATATAAAATATGAGATAGATAAGTAATAGATGTCCCTGTGCCATTAGAGCACTAGACATGTGAGCCTGTTACCACAGTATTTTCTTCATACATCACACTAAGTCACCACATGTTGTGTCGAAATAAACAGAACAATAATCAGAAGTCAGTATCAATTTCTGTAACATCATTTTCAGAGTGGTAATCTTTAGAGGATGTATCCAAAGGCCCTGATGCAAGAGCACATGGGGCCTCAGCTGCCCAGGATACGCTGGGAAGAGAAGCATAGAAATGACACATATTGTCTCATCAGAGCCTGGTCAGATTGAACCATGACACAAGGACTAAGGAAAGGACACCTGGGTGCCAGATCACCTGCAAGACATCACACTGTACAACCCCAGTCAGAGAGGGAATATTTTCTCTCCAGATCATCCAGTTTAGAGATGCGAGCTAAAAAATGGCAATGGGGATGTTTTGAGGGAGGGGGGAAGATACTTAAGAGCACACCACTGGTGAATTATTTCTCATATCCCTGACATGACTGCACCCTTTGTGCACAAAAGGACTAAGAATTTAGTGTTGGTGAGTGACTGACTAGTTTTGTTTTTAGCCAAGAAGTATGTGATCCCAGCATAGGAGGTAATATCATAATGTGCCCTCAGTGTGATAAAGTATGTACCTACTGGAACCTCGCCATCACTTGTGAATCATCCAAGGTAACTACACTTACAGCTTATAGACATGCTATTAACCTTTAGTTGCACTTTCCCTAGGACTGCATATAAAACAATGTTGTTCTCCACTAACATCCTGCAAAATTACTAGAGCTGTGCAAATAGTTGTGCATTTTGATACAGTGACTGAACTATGTAAAATTAACAATTAAAAAATGTTTCATTTTGACCTAAAATGAAAAAAAAAAAAAAGAAAAAATAGGACTTTTTAATTTGACATAGCCCCAAGTGACTAAAAGATTTTTTGATTGAAAATGGAATGTTGTGGTTTCATTTTGGGGTATTCCTTTCCTTTTTGGTAAACAAAGCAAAACAAAACAAACATTCAATTACTAAAGACTTGATTGAGTAACTCTGAGTCAGTTTTGCTTAGGAAACATTTAGAGCATGTTTTGACGTTTCTAAATACTTCCCTCCGTCTCCCCAAAGAAATTAGCTGAGCCTGTGCCTTGAATTTGACATGAGCTGTCAAGGAGCGATGGGTACATGGGGAGGCCAATATTAGCCATGACAGGTGCTGTGGTTTGTTTGTGTCCTGTTAACCACGGCATGGCATGGCCACACTCTTGCACTCAATCCACGTCCAGAAGAATCTATCTTTCTTTCTCCATTAACTTTTGCCACTAGGCTAGCGTTAGCCTTTTGTCATTCCTTTCCATAGATTCAGTCACTACAAAATTACATTTTATTAGCTATTAATTGTTTTGCCCTGCTTTAATGAATATTCTTGCTTGAGTGCACTTAACATGTAACGCACAAGAAAGAAGATGGGGAAAATGATATTATGGAAAGAAAAGGCAAATACCAGAGAGGTATTTCCTCAGAATGCATATTACTAACCACCTTGATTTGTTGTCGTCTCACTTATGAGAAGCAGAGAGGTTCATTGACTTTCTGTATCTGTTTTAAATTTACATAATTTTATACCCCATTCACAGGTGAGAAGCACTGCTTTGTTGCTTCCTGTGCAACAGGTGGAAGGAAGTTTAACAGCACACCACTCTATTATCCTTTTGCTGCATATTTCATTTACACTTTTAATGCCAAGCTTTGCCTGTTAATTTCCTTAGTTTACTGGAAGGTGTTGTACATTGACAGAAGTTGAGAAAACTCTAACAGCAATGATTGTTTATTAAACTACACAAAAGCTAAAAATCAACCTGTTCAGTGAGCAGCTTCAGTTCTGTTTCAGTGTAGAAGAATGTACTGTTTGATTGTGTTTTAAGGCCTTTTTTCTGTTCATTTTTTTCCAGAAACTCTGTATATTTGATAGCTTTGGAACACTGGTGTTTGCAGTGTTCATGGGAATATGGGGTAAGTCAGCTTCGATGGCTGTGGTTTGTTGTGTCATTTTGGCCAAGCATACAGTATCAGCCAAAAAAAGTGGATAAATTTACAACTGCTTCATTTTCTAGCATTCAGCAGTTTAGCAGTAGGTAGTTCCATAGAAGATACGCACATTCATGATAGATCTTTTTAGCAGCATAGAATCATAGAGCAGTTTGGGTTGGAAAGGACCTTAAGGATCATCTAGTTCCAATCCCCTTGCCGTGGGCAAGGACATCTTCCACTAGATCAGGCTGTCCAAAGCCCCATCCAACCTGGCAGATACTATGGTTGACAGATGTTTGTTCATCCATTTTTCCCCTTACTGCACTGTTAAGGATAGAAGGGCAGGTAGGTAATAAGAGCTTATTGTGTAAGAGAACAAAAAGCTGTAGAACTTAAATGTTGGTCTTCCGTACCTGCATTTGTTTTAACTTGGAGAAAAGTCTGAGAGAAGTGATGAGAGCTGTCTCGTGTTCATCCAGCAGGAGCCACATGCTTAATTACATCCACCAAAGGAGCTGATTTTTCCCCAAAATCCTTGCATCTGCCTGTGCCTATTAACCCTGTGACTGTGCAAAGTGATGGAAAAAAAAGCCATTTATTGTATTTCCCAGTCATTTTTTCCTCCTGTCTTCATTTAAGAAAGCGTTTTTTGTAAAAAATGTAGTAGTTACAAGCAGTAGAGATATTTTTTATCAGAGAAAATATACCTGAAACCAGGATATTTCCTGTGGGTGAAACCACTTTGCTTCAGTGGATTAGGCAAGGTTTATTTCCACAGAAACAGTTTTATTTGTTCATATTAGCAACTTTCTTAACTGCTTTTTATTGCACTGCCTTATCCAGAAGTTGTCAAAATAATTTACACTCTAGGTATAAAGGGTACTGCAGAGAAAATAACTCACTTGACACTTACAGTTCATATGTAGGCTGACAAGAATGCATAAATCGTTTTCTTTGTAAAACACACTGTATTCTTATTTTCCTAATGAGACCTAAAGTGCTTTAGAATAACTACTTCTTTAAAGAATGTTAAAATGAGCAGCCATTTCAAAAAGAGTATTTCTTTCAAAACACTTGTTAAATTCAAAACGCCAGCAGGAAATTAAATAAAAATATAAATAAAAGAATTAGAAGCTTGACACTGATGTAATCTTCCACCATTTAAATAGCTAATTTACCTGTAATTTGCTTTTTAATTAAAAATTCTGCTTCCTGTTTTGAAGAAGATTCCAAGAGTAATAACTAGAAAGTTAAGCTGCATGGTTGTAACGATGGCTGCAAGGTCTGTTAGTCTTCTCATTGGAAATCCACTACAGAAAGAGGTGAATTGTATTACAACAATTTGGACAAAACTGTACTGAATCCAAATGTACAGCTGATACAATTCCAGCTGTAATTTCTATCTTGCTCTGTTACTTTGGTAGACATCCTGGTCCAAAGTAATTAAAAGGCCGATTTTTACATACTTTATCACATTATTATCACATCATCAGGCTGGACATTAGGAGGTATTACTTCTCAGAAAGGGTGGTCAGGCACTGGAATGGACTGCCCAGGAAGGTGGTGGAGTCTCCGACTCTGGGGGTGTTCAAGGAAAGACTGGATGTTGTGTTGAGGGACATGGCTTAGTGGGAGCTATTAGTAATAGGTGAACAGTTGGACTGGAAGATCTTTTAGGTCTTTTCCAACCTTGGTGATTCTATGATTCTATGATTATCATCAATATATTTTTTAATAGACTTTTTTTAATTTTTTTTTTTAAAATTATTCCATTCAAGGATCTCAGTGCACCATATTGGCCTCAGGAATTAACCCCCTGTATATTAGTGCTCTGGATGAGGGCTTTTGCCAGTTCTCCCCTGATGGCACGAGCAGGTTGCCAAAGCTCCTGAACAAGGAGCAGCTTCCAGTTCTCTTGCTGCCATTGCTGGAAACCCTCTCTGAGCAAGTTCAGTTCAGCAAACATTCTCCAGAATGCTGGTATAAAATAAAGGGGGGGGGGGGGGGAGGGAGGCGAAGGTGAATATTGCAGCAGCTCCTTCCCAGTTCAGAAAGAGCAACTTGGCTGCTGAATTACTTACCAGTAGAAGTTTTCTTTGCCCTGGGGCTGTGAAAGCTGCCCTGTGCTGTAAGCCCTACTTTTGCTGTTCACATTGAGAGCACAGAGGTGGGCCCTACACTTCTGGCCTCCCCAGCAGCAGCTGGATTTGCAGCTGGAGCTAATCAGGATTGCCTGCAGTTTCCCTCTTTTGGGCTGGGGCCGCAGCATGCAGTTAGAGGCCCGTGGAAGGCTGATCTCCTTGCTCTGCAGGCAGAGGCAGATGTGATTCCCTGGCCCACTGCTTGGAGTGGCCTTAGTGCTTGTGAGCCTGAGGTAGTGGAGAAATCCCTCTGAAAGAGGCCCTTGAGCAATCGGAGAGGAGGATTTCCAGGGGTTCTGCCTGCACGCAGATGCTAAGGTCATCTCAGCCCAGCCCTTGGAGTTTATTCCCTTATAAATGCTTCAGTATGAGGTTTATTGACCACACCTGAATTTGGAAATAACCTTTAATGTTTGGACTTATAACTGCATGCCGTCAGTGCTTCATCATTCAGGATGAGGTGCCAAAATAATAAACCTTGGGGGGTTAATTACTCCCAGACAATGGGAGCTGTGAGAGAAGTACAGAGAAGGCGCACACTCACTCCTCCTGGAGGCAGTGCTGCAGAGCCATGCCACTCGTGGACACGCAGCTACTATCAGTACAGCATCCCCTGCACTCACACCCATGTCCTGAGCTCCTCCAGCCTTCCCAGCTGAGTCTCTCACTGCCTGTGCTTTCAGACCTACCTGCATCACACCTCAGGTCAAGATCATGAGCTTGGTTAGACTGGAGTCTTTCAAACACCATGTAGGCATGCATGTGCCCGCTTCCCTTAGTGTTCCCAGCTCCAGGAGCACAGTCCAGAGAAACTGCTGACTCGGCCCAGAGGGTCTCAAAGCTCCTTGCCATGCAAAAAGAGCTGCAGCGACTTCAGATTTGTGCCAGCAGAGGAGGAAAGGCAGCTGTGGTTAAGCAGTTTTGCCTGAGCTAGCATCATCAGCTGACATACTCTGCAAACAGATCATTTGTCCACACAAAAACTGCAGATTGAATGAACACAAGCTTTACCCGGTGGCAATTTTTTGCTTAGTGAGGTTTTCTTTGCGAGAAATCCTGAGCTCTCCAACATTTTTCTTCATCTATCCAAACAACTCGCTGTCTTATGTATCCCATGGTAAACTTTTTCAAAAGCAGTCCACAGTATGAAATCCAAAGTGATTATATTCCAGCCTTGGACAGAAAGTAGATAAATGCATGTGTATTCTTTAGGGTGTGCAAATGATACCACTTAGCTCAGGTTTCTCTTATTAAAGTACCTAAATGTCCAAAGCAGTAATTCCATAAAAAAAGTAGATCAGTTATTTTCTTCCTCATGGGTACCTGACACCATCATGCTTGCTAGTAAGGGTTTTGTTCCGTGCCTGTGGAAAGTTGTATGGAAATAGGAGCCATGTGGTATATAGACCAGCAGTTCAGTGCCCAACTGTTGCTCCTTCTGTTTGTCTTCTGGACAGTTACATTGTTTTTGGAGTTTTGGAAGAGAAGGCAGGCTGAGCTGGAGTACGAATGGGACACAGTGGAGTACTTAGAGCAAGAAGAACAAATTCGCCCAGAATATGAAGCTCAATGCACTCACGTGGTAGTGAATGAAATCACACAGGTAAGGACTATTTTGGTAACTGGTCAGAGCTACTGCAAAAGACACGTTATGGGAGCACTGTGAAAATGATGAATCTGGAATGGAGCAGAATAAATTGGCAGTGCTTCAAGGAGAGCTGATAAGCTGGACGGAGGATAGTGAGCTTATAAATTCCAGATGTGTAGGAGGGAAATTGTAGTAACCACAGGCATCTCTTAGTTGCCTGTTGGAGGAGCTACTGAAGCTCCTGTGTCATTAAGGCACAGAAATAGACATTGTGCCTAGCTTAGGAGAGAGACTAAGTCTGCATTATTAAATCCCCCACTAAACGATCCTGTGCTGCTGCCAGAGGCCGAGATCACACAGCATTTGCCATCTTTCCCTAAAAAGATGCCAGGTGAGAAAAAAGGAAAAAAAAAAAAAAAAAAAAAAAGAAGAAGAAGAAGAAGAAAAAAAAGGTGAAAAAAAGGAAGGATGTTGCATTATGTATAATGGCAAGATATGTTTTCTAACCTGTTTGAAATGTATAAATAGGTATTGTTGCCAAGTGAACGTAGATGCAATTACAGTTAACAACAGCAAACTCACAGGGACAAGGATAATCCTCATTTTAATGAAATGGGATTCATATTTATGAGGATCTTAGTTTCGATTTCTACTCATGTACTTTGAGTAGCTTCAGCTTCTGTAGATCACTCTAGTCCATCTTCAGTTTTTAGTATTCACTGTCAATATATTACTCTAGCATTTATCAGATTATTTGCATTGCTTTCACATTGCATCCACATTATACCACTCTAGTGCTTACTAGAGGACACTTGAAATGGTCTTGGATACTATGATCAGCCAAGAACAATGGGTCCATTCAAAAAGACTATGCACCCGACTGTAGCTGAAGTTAACAAAAGCTGAAGACATGCAGCCTCTGTGGGAGTCATTTCTGTCTTAGAATAGGTAGTAAAAAGAGGCAACTGTAATCAGATAAGTAAATCTTCTAAAATAATGAATAAATGTGAGTTTCCAGGATAAAAAAGGAGGAAGACATTCAGTGTCCTGTCATGTCACAAAGGTTTAACTGGTGCACACAAAAATGTATGAAGAAAAGACTGGGTGCATCTTTGATCTGTTTCTGAATCTTTTACAGCAAGAAGAACATGTGCCATACACTGCCTGTGGGAAGTGCATGCGTATAACTTTATGTACAAGTGCAGTCTTCTTCTGGGTAAAGTTCTCCTTTTATTCTTTCACCTTATCAATTTACTTCTTCACTAAACATCTAAAGAAAGATTCTCCTATCCTGATCAAGAGATATCAAAAGAATAAGTTCAGTTAGATTTCCATCTGATGCATTAACCATGCCCCTGAAGTATGGATCTACATGGACAAGGTCACTGTAGCCACCAGATAACTCATTAGCATGCAAGCAGGAGAATATATGCATTGAAATATCCCACAGCTGTAGCTTTGTGAATGTAATCCACTGTTTTTTCCCTCATTATTTAAAGATCTTTGCTTTCATGAAGAGAGCAGGGAAGAGGGTTGTGGGATTTTTTATGTGTTGTCCTCCCTGCCAGTGTCTGGCCTACTCATTCCTGCTGTTTGGTTCAATATCATGTCTCACAGCTCTGGACTTCTTTCAGGTTTTTTGTTTCACTTAGAAGAGCAAAGCCGAGTGTTCTTTAATCTTCCAGAGCTGCTGCTTTAATTAAAACTTAAACTTGAAAGAAATCCAGCCACCAATGAAAGTGTATCACATGGTAAGCATACCCCAAGATGTTGCCTTGAAAAGCTCAGTATTTCAGCATGCTGTATGTTCTCCTCACATGTAGCATGAGCAGCAGCTGGGAAAGAACTCAAGAACTCGTCCTAGATAACAGGAGACACAATAACACTGAGACAGAATGGTGGCTGGCAGTCCAGAAGCACCTCTTAACAGCTGAAACACAAAGAAGAGAACACTGGCTTGCTGCTGGATTTAAATAGGCATGCTTCAGGTTGAAAGGAGGAGATTTGATCTAGTTTTGTCATTGTGTTACTCTCAAATTCTGTGCTGGGAGTGTGAAGGGAGTTGAATTTATTGCATTTTGCAGAGATAGTAAAGAAAAAATGCACAGCTCTGAGGATCTGAGTCTGAATAATAGGTGGAGAACTAGCAAGAAGGCAAAAAGAGATGGAGAGTAATGTGAGGTGCCTGGAGCATGAGTACAGCTCCTGCAGATCACATGACATGGCTTTAAATGTGTCTGTAATGCCATCATGTGAAAAAGAAGCGAAAGCCCCCTTCAGGGTCAGCATGGACCTGCTAGCACATTTGCCACCCTGCTAACTGCCCAGCATCCTCCTGGAACCGTCACATGCCTTCAGGCATGAGATTTGATTACGCATCTTATTATCTTAGCTCACATGGCAACAAGGCTTGTTATTAGTCATAAAACAGACCATCTTTTTTTGTTCCTGCAGATTCACTATGCTACATGAAAAATGCTTCTTAAATGGATTCTAGATTTATTGCCTTCTATCCCATTTGTGCATCCTCTTGTACTCGTGGGATGGAATAAAAGGCACACAACCGGTTTCCTTTTGCCTATTGTAAAATGAATTTCAAACCTTCTTCCCAAATCCAGTAGTTCAACATTAATATATTTCCTACGTTCTCCTGGCAGATTCTTTTGATTATTGCTTCAGTTATTGGAATCATTGTCTACAGACTCTCGGTTTTCCTGGTGTTTTCTGCCACATTGCCACGGCACATTAATGGCACGCAAGCAATCCGCAAGTACCTGACTCCACAGACAGCCACCTCAGTAACTGCTTCAATCATCAGCTTTATAGTCATTATGGTTCTGAACATCGTTTATGAAAAAGTAGCGATCCTCATTACTGACTTCGGTATGTCTTCGCTGTGCCTCAGACTGAAACTTTGTCTAAAACAACAAGCAAAAATGGCATTTGTATTTATAACCATAACTCTGGTAAATGAATATCTGAACTGTGCTCTTCAGAACTTTCCCACTGAATCATATGATACCATCTAGAATTTTTCAAATACAGATTTTCTGAGTATCAGAGGAATGTGATATTCAGCTCTTTGCATGGAAACTCCCTGTATAGCCAGCATCAAAGATAAATTGTTTACAATTCTGTGCTTGTAAAACAGGCAAAGCAAAGAAAATTACTATAATAACCAAGCTTTATGAAAACAGATCAGTAATGCATAACGCATTCAATTACATTAGCTTTTGTTTATGGGGAGAATAGCTATTTTCTTGTAAATAAATGAAATAGGGTCACTGTTCCAAAGCTAGATGCCATTCCCTTGTTATTAAATAGATAAACAGTCGCAAGTATTATTATTCTTTATATTCAGGCCATCAGCTCTAAAGTAGCTATTTACTTTAGATGTGTGAAGTAGTGTTGTGTTTTAATATAGTTTCATTTAATACCGTTTCATCAGTTCAAAGCATTACATTTGCATCTTTCCTGAGTGTGCTAGATTTAGGAGATTTTTTTTTCCCAAGTTATTAGATTCTTTGCTTGCTCTTTTTCTTTATTGTCAGAAAACAAATTCTTTCCTTTTTACTACCCATACAGATTTAGAATTAGCATAGTGGCTACAGTGTACATAGGGATTATGTACACTCTAATTTATAACGCTCTCAGACACATTAAGGAATACAAGTCATATGCATATTTTTCCAGCTCAGGCTCCAAAGCAGCTTTTAGGTACTTGTTGGTTGGCCTTTTCCTTACTTTTTTTTCTGTAATTGCAGAGCTCCCAAGGACACAAACCGAATACGAAAACAGTTTGACCACAAAGATGTTCTTGTTCCAGTTCGTCAACTACTATTCTTCATGCTTCTACATAGCCTTCTTTAAGGGTAAATTTGTAGGTTACCCCGGAAATCCAGTTTATTGGCTAGGAAAGTATCGCAATGAAGAGGTAAGAATAAACCATAGTGCTTGTTTTTAAAATGCAAGAGCCATTAGTCCAGGTATCCTGCTTCATTTAGGACTGTACAACATGGTGATACCATGGAGTTTGGAGACATGGTGATACCATTGGAGTTTGGAAAGTGACTGCCTACCAAGCTACTTGCCTGCTTGTTAATCTATTGCATAAATGAGTATGACACAAGACTAGTTGATCTTAGAAATGCTTTTTATGTACCCAAAAAAAGCTAATTTTCCTGTGGTCCAACACACAGGAAGGGCAGTAGATGCAGAAACATCCCACTCTGCTCTATGCTGGTGCATCCTCACCTCAAGCACTGTATGCAGATTGTGTTACCACACTATAAGGACAAAACTGTTATAGAGATTCCAGAGGAAGACTACAAAGATGGTGAAGGTTCTAGAAGGCAAGGGGTATGGGTTTGCTCAGAGCAGAGGAGCTGAGGGGAGGCCTGATGGCGGCTGCAGCTCCTCACAGGGAGCGGAGGGGCAGCGCTTGAGCTCTGCTCTGTGTGACAGCGACAGGGCCCGAGGGAATGGCATGGAACTGTGTTGCGGGAGGCGTAGGGGCTAAGAAAAGGTTCTTCACCAGAGGGCAGTGGGCATGGAACAGACTGCCCAGGGCAGTGGAAAAGGCACTGAATTGCTGGAGTTCAAGGAGTGTTTAGACAGTGCTCTCATGTGTAGGGTATGAATTTTGGGTGGTTCTGTGTGGAGCAAGGAGTTGGACTCAAGGATTCTTCTGGGTCCTTCCAACTCAGGATATTCAGTGATTCTATGAGCATGAGTAGATGCCTTCCTGTTCTGCTGGGTGATCCTCATGTGATGACACTACAGTGCAAAGCTGCAAGACTTCACTTGGTATTCTATGCTTTCAGTAGTGCCCTGTCACCTGTCACCTGTATGTGACCTTGTTTAGCCTGGAGGTGACCTTTGCATAAGTTAGCATAAAGGTTTGCCTGAATAGTCTTCTTCTGTTGCTTAAAGAAGAGTTATTATAATAAATCAGGAATTTGTTACTTTAAATGCTTCATTCGTGCTTGAAAAGCTTCTCAACTTCAAAATTTTTCGTGTCTCTCCTAATCTGTAGTGTGATCCAGGAGGATGTCTCCTTGAACTCACAACCCAGCTTGCCATCATAGTAGGAGGTAAAGCAATATGGAATAACATTCAAGAAGTGCTTCTTCCGTAAGTTCAACCTATTAAGTAATGTGCCCTTTTGTATTTGAAAGATGCTACTTTTGCTTGTTTCATCTAGGTATTTGGTCACTAAATTTGATTGGAGAATTTTGCATTCTAAAGGAACACAACTAGTCTTTTGGGACCTTTTTAGGTAGTTGGGTTATTTTTGCTTTGGTAGTTCTGAGCTCATGTCTCTGTCGTTTAGGCCAATACTAGTTTGAATCAGAAGTGCTTTCCTCCTCTCCAGATTGGACTTTACGTACATCAGGTTGGATGCTTAAAATTGAGGCAGCAGTAGCGCTGAAAATACTGAACTAAATACAGCTACTTAACATTGAATCCAGCAATTTGTTGCTATACATGTAAAAATTATGCATAATTTACTCATTTAACTCATTTTATATTTATATGTGACCTTCATAGTACCTAAAAACGCCCTTTTTTTAGCATGGCGGATCTCTGGAAAGTCATGTTTTAATGTAAACAATAAACAAAGCACTAACAGCGAATACTCTCCATGTAATTGTGATGAAGTTACTATCTAGGACTCTGTTCCAGCTCTCAGAACTTGTTCTTTGTTTTAAACTGATCAGTAACTGCTTACACTACTGGGAGTAGGAGACTCCCAGTTTGCAGTTCGCTTATGCCCTCCTGAATGCCAGAAGCACCAGTCTACCATGTCATGTTCCATTTGGTTGTGTTTCTTCCGGATACACAAATTGCGCAGCAAAGCAATTTCAAGTCATGCCACAAATACTTTGTAGCTAGTGTGCTCTGCTGACTTATGGTTTCTCCAGACCCAAATGATGCCAGTTACAGGATGGAACTGTAGAGCTATCCTTCTTTTCAGGATCTTTTAGCTGGTTAAAGTGTCCCTAGAGTGAGCATGCCTGCAGATGGCAGTCACATCCATAAATGACAGATTCCTACCATCTGTATATAGGTAACGTATTCACCTAACCAGAATTTTGAATTCACTTTCATAGATGACAGGTAACTTTTAGGTCCTGAAATGGTAAAAATGATTTCTGGATATGATTTGTAATTGACCTCTCATACTTCATTTCTGCAAGTAAGAGAAGTGTTTCATTTTCGTTCTCTGTTGATAGACATTCCTCCACCTTCCTTTTTTGAACATAGCCCTTTGACCACTGAAAATGGCTACAACTGGTTTTCTTAAATTTGTGTGCAGCTCTTTTAGACACAAATTACAGCTGCACCCCAATCCTTGTAGCAGCTAATCCAGGCACAAGAAAGTCATCAAGAGTAGTCAGCATGCATTCACTCAGGGAGAAGTCATGCTTGACTAACTATTCTGTGATGGTAGATGAGGGGAGAGCTATACTGTCTGCCTTGACTTCAGTAAGGTCTTTGACACTGTTCCCCATAAGACCCCCACAGACAAACTGTAGACAGTACGGTGGATCAGCTGTGTTCAGAGAGTAGTGGACAGCTGGAGCGCAAAGTCTAGTTTGAGGCCAGTAATTAGCAGTGTACCTCAAGGATCAGTACTAGATCCTGTCCTATTTAACATCTTCATTAATGATCTGGATAAAGAGGGAGAGTGCAGCCTCAGAAAGTCTGCAGAAAATTGGGAGAAATGGCAAATACACCAGAGGGTTGTGCTGCCATCCAAAGGGACTTTCTTAGGTTGGAGAAATAGGCTGACAGGAACCTCATAAAGTTCAGTGAAGGTAAATGCAAAGCCTTGCACATGGGGAGGAACAGCCATAGGCACCAGGACATTTTAGGGGCCAAACAGTTGGAGATCATCTTTTCAGAAAAGTACCAAGGAGTCTTGGTGGATACCAACTTGAACATGAGCAAGGAGCGTGCCCTTGCTGCAAAGAAGGCTAACGGTATTCTTCACTGCATTAAGTGAACTATTGCCAGCAGGTCAAGAGAGATGATCCTTCCACTCTAACATGTATGCTGCATCAACAGTGCTGAGTTCCTCAGTGCAAAACTACTGGAGAGAGTCTAGCAAAAGGCTACCAAAATTATTAAAAGACTGAAGCATCTCTCCTGGTGGTTTACAATAATTTGGGGATAACTAAAACCCACTTTGTTATAACAACAGGAGAATTTTTATTTGTTTTGGGCGTGTTTTGTTTGTACAGTTGCATTCACTGAACTTTGTGGGCTGTTTTACCAATTTTAGTGGTCTTTTTCTCTCTGACTGACAGTTGGGTAAAGAATCTCATTGGAAGGTACTGTGCAGATGCTAGATCAGAAAAGATTGTTCCACGCTGGGAACAGGATTATCATCTGCAGCCCATTGGAAAACTTGGATTGTTTTACGAGTATCTTGAAATGGGTGAGTAGCCATTTAGTTCCAATTTCGTGTCTGTGCTGATACAAATATGCTCTAAGGAAAAATGTTACACAAGTAATATTTAATTTGTTTAGAAACAGGAGATATATGAAATTTGTAGAAATCCCATACAGGTTTTGATGAACCATTATGGCTTTGTGAGCTTTTATTAAGCAGTATGCACCTCACTTCAATTTCTAGCTAAACAGAAACAGAGTGAGCGGTTGCAGGTGTATGTCTGCTTTTTTACCCCATCCTCCCAGAAACATACCCAGAAGCAAGAACACTGGGTGTGCGGTCACTTACCTGTTGCTGGTTTCCTGGTCTCTAAGAACTCTGGATTGTTTGCCACCATCTGTTCTGCAATAGAATTGCAACATACTTGTCACAGCGCTCAGACACCGTTGTTAGTTGAGGCTCTGCAATGCAAAGACATAGTCATTAGATTTCCAAAACTACGTGCTGAAGAAATGAGGAGTAAATGAATGTTTAAATATCGTAACAGTTCCTTGTGATGTGTTGTGAGTTTGAACACTGTCTCGTCCCCTCCACTTGGAGGGTATTTCCAGTACTGTTATGCCTACATATTCTCATGCTCATAAGGTTCTCTAGGAAATCTGCTACTCTTTCTTGCCTCTCTTTCTCACAGTTTGAGTATACAAAGTCTATGCTTATCCCTAGTAAAAGAAAGCATCAAGGCATGTAACCTCTCCCTTTGCCAGTTATACAGTTCGGCTTTGTCACCCTGTTTGTGGCGTCATTCCCCTTGGCTCCTCTTCTGGCTCTTATCAACAACATGCTGGAAATTAGGCTGGATGCGTGGAAGCTGACAACCCAGTTCAGGCGCATGGTTCCGCAGAAGGCACAAGACATCGGTGCGTGGCAGCCCATCATGCAAGGCATAGCCATCCTGGCTGTGGTGACCAATGTAAGTATTGTGCCAGCCACTATGAAAGGTAAAATGCCTTCAGTGCAATTGTTTCACATAAATATGGAATGCTGTGTGTATCAGTGTTCGTCACGCCAGAGTGGCTATGTGAAGCACGCAGATGATCCCAAATTAATCTAGGAGTTTCAGTCCCATAAGATGTTAACCACTGTGGTGCAGGCTTTGAGTTACTTTTCAGATGGTTTAGAAATGTGGCTACAATCTAAAATATTAAGTGTCAATAAAAGAAATTGTAGTTAGAAAGATAGTTACTACAGCCTTCATAAGAAGTTATGCATATAAAGACACACATCTTTTCTGAGACAGTAGCACAAAATAAAGAGATATTTTTGAGAGTCTACAACTAAATGTACTGATTTTGAAAAAAAAAAAAAAATAGGTTAGATTTCAGCTGAAAGTCTTAATTCATTGTCGTTCAGAACTGTTGAACTGTATAACTGTATGTCTTACGGTCATACCTGCATATCTGAGTTTGTCTGAGCAATTTTGCACTTAAAGCAGCAATTCAGCTTCTTTTGCAATACATGCTCAACATTACAGTACTTACCTCTTGATATAGGAATGAATTTCTGAGGATACGCAAATGAATCCATTTTCCAGTTGAAGTTAAAATTAATTTCCAAGTGGATTTATTTAACATATTTAGAAAACTTCATTCTTTCCTCGTGAATGTATCTTTAACAATGAAAAACGGGCTGCACAGTGGGAAGAAAAATACTCCAAATATTGGACTTTACCATTCTGAGTTGTTTGGTTTATTCTTAAGCAGTAACTCATATGTATTATGTTTCTAAATTTCCAGTGTTGCCTTTTCTCAAAGGAGCAGTGACCGCAGCTTTCCCCTGCAGTGGCAGCAGCTGTTCATATTTTGCAGCCTTTTTCAACAATGTCACCATTTCCTACTCTTGCCACTGAGATTAGGGATTAATTCTGACACACTCAGAGATGGCCACTTCCTCCAGGGCCTCCTCCTTGCAGTAAAAGTGCCTTGTTGCACTCACTGGGAGTTTCTGGAGAAACCTTTGAAGCTTGAAGTTCACCTCAGCCTAAGCTGCCATAGGAGTCTCTGCCCATTTTGAGGATGGTGGAATTTGGGTAAGAGGAGTGAGAGATGAGAATGAGCACTCTACCATATATACTAAAGGGGATTTATTTCAATGAACAAAGCAATTCACATTGAAACCAGGATGCTAACTTACTTTCCTGTGTCTCAGGCACCTTCTACAGTCAGTAGGTGCTCAAGCACCTGTATGGGGTCTCCACCCCAGGGGTTCTGCTGTTCAGAAATCATGAGACAGATATGTGTACCTTCCCTCTCCACACCCAGACAAGTGCCCATGCGTATCACTCTCTTTTTCCCCACTATTAAATGCCTTTGTTTTGCCCTGGAAAGAAGTGGATATTTTCAAGGAATGGGAAAGATGAGCTCCCATGAGCTGTCAGCCTATTGGGCTGTCACCTTCTCAGTAGTTTGTTTTCACAGTTACTAAAGTTGGTAGTTGTGACCATACAGAAATAGGAGTGTAGGATGGATTTCAATGATTAGGAATATTTTATGCATCAACTTCAGCTATCAGATATATTTTCAGGTATTTGCCTATGATTCCTTTCTAGAACTTTTTCTTGAACTGTAGACATTTAACAGTCATGGTAAATAAAGATAGGATGTAGAGAAGAGTCTTGGGAGAACATAAAAGCAGAGAAATAAACACAAGCTCTATTGGTTTTGGTGTTTGTGTAAAAAAATTGTTAATGAAAGCTTTCCCAGCAAATTAGGGAGATTGTGCAAACACCCAGATGTAGCATAGCTATACTAACTTAGAGGCAAAATTACTGCTGCATTAATATCCTCATTTGAACTATGCTGCTACAAAACCTGAAAAATACAAGACAAAGTTTCTGGTGTCCTGGAAGGAAGAAATAGGTAGATAGATAGGTAGATAGATAGATAGATAGATAGATAGATAGATAGATAGATAGATAGATAGATAGATAGATAGATAGATAATATGTATTAATTATGTATATTATATATATAATATTAAATATATATTATATACTTTTTACCTACATTAGAAAATAACATATATATATTATGTTATTGGGTAACCTGACTGTCTTTCCTCATCAATCCACCTAGGACTTGCACTACGAGACAGAAGACTGAAGATATATCTTAAGATTATTATAAACATTGTTACGAGTACCTTAATCGAAGACCTTATGATATTCAGTGCAGAGTTAAAGTTGGTGACCTTATGGTGACTCAGATGTGCAGGCTTCTGTTGGGAGTGTGTACATGACCCTGCTTCAGCTCCTGCAGAAAAGTGACCCAACAATAGTTTTAGGTGTCTGTCACTACCCATTCACAGCCCATCTGAGGCTACTGCAAGCTCTACAATGTTTCCATTCCAAATTCCTCATGTGCTCCATCCCTGAAGTGACATCTCTGAAAACTCAGTCCTCAATGTGCGCAAGTGCATTTACAGTTTGGTTTTGCTCCCTGTCCTCCTTGCCAAGCACTCAATCCTGGTGCTTATGTGACTGCTAACGGCAGGCATGTTTCTTTTCATAACCCTGTTCAGAGATCTCATGTGTCAGACGCAGTTAATCTTAGTATGAGCACAGTGCCTTGGCCGCTGACACCAGGCAGGCTGTTAGCATGCAAGGGGCACAACAGTAGAGGCCATGCTCAGAAGTCTCTGTTGCAGGTGTTGCAAGGAGCTCAGAGATCCATATTTCTTCCCAATGAAGTGTGGTCTATAAAGCCATGTACTAGAGATCAGCAAATACTGAAAACAGTTTTCTTCCATTGTCTTACTAATTTTTCTTGTTTGTAGATCTAGCATAGGCCATTAATCTTGCCTTTTCCACCCAATTGACATCACAATTTTTCATTAGAACACAGAAACTGCTTTTTTGCTATGTGACTCCTACAGCTGATTTGACTTGGGTATCATCCTCTCCTTCCCACACTGGCTTTGTAACACCTACAAATATCAAGTACTTATACAAGTATAAGCAACTTTTGCCAAAATATGCCCATTCTGAGACTTGCCACTCAGGCAGTGGACTTGCTACAGTGTGATATCAAAGCATCTGTTGTTGGTTTAAAGGCTGATTTTAATTAGTTATGGTATAAATGGAAATCTGTGCATGGTATAGCTTGGGAAGTAGAGAGCGTGCTGTTTGTTTGTAGTTCCCCAGTACAATATTCTAAAACACAGCCCATAATTCAAAAGGAAGAAAAGCTTTTCCTTTGAGAGGATGCCGTAGGATTAGCTTTCATTTTTCTGTCCTTGTAGCCCTCTGGAGCACATCTGGAGATCATTCAGGGAGGGGGAGGAGAGTGAGACGGGGCTTGGATTTATGGTGATGGGAGACCTGGGGCCTTGCAAAGAAAAGCATACAGGGCAAACATTAAGTTGTATAAATGCTGTATTCTAGCATCTTGCTGAATGATACATAGAAGCAGCATCAAAACAAATTGGTACAAAGGGAAAAGGATGTTTTTCACCTTACCGTTTAGTTGCTTTTAGTTCTTTTATGATCTGACTTGATGCAAACCTTATGGGCTAATAAGCAGTAAGAAATTATATTTAACTAAAACTTTCTGTGCTTATACTTCAGTTAAAAACAGTGTAATTTAGGTGTGAGGTCTTCTTCCTGAAACTACAAGGCTCAGTAATATATATTTCTTGTCAGCCAAAAACACCTACACTGCATGTAAATATAAACAACACATAATTTTCACTTCATTCCTCACTGGCATGTATTGCTTAAAAACAGTTTTTAAAAGTGCATGCCACCTACTTTTTACTTCAGCCAGAATAAGGTACCAAAAAAATCTTTTTGAAGTGTTGATCTGTGAAATTTCTAAACACTTTTAGTGGTAGGATGCCCCTCTTTTTCTTTCTCTGCAGCCAAATTAACATTCTCTCAATTGAACTAAATTGTAGAATCATAGAATCACCACGGTTGGAAAAGACCTAAATAATCATCCAGTCCAGCCATTCACCTATTACCAATAGCTCCCACTAAACCATGTCCCTCAACCCAACGTCATTCTGGAGAATGGAAGGATTTTGAACCACGGCCTCATGCTCAAGTCCTGTTTCTGCAACTTTGTCTTATGGTGTAGCAGATCAGGGGTGGGCCCAGCTGGGAACCCTCTCCACAGGGGCTGTTGCCATTGGTGTCATTGGGATTGGAGAGTTCTCCAGCCATGGCATGCAAATAACCCCTAGTTCCTGGGCCCTGTGCAGACACCTGCAGTGTTGACTTGGCTGGGCAGTCTCATGCTGGGCACGCAGCTGCAGTGGAAAGTCTTCCTCATGGGGAAACCTTTTGAATTTGCAATAGCGGGGGAGGGTACTGGATTAAACATAGCAAACCTGTCCTCCAGAATAGGATGTTTTGGGAAGTTCATGTATTTAGGAAAGACTTCCTACGACAAACCCACAGATCCAATTTCCTGCCCAGTTTGTGACTAGCAGACAGAGTAGGACAGGGCCTCTCTTGGGAGCTCGATAAAAACAAGTGGTCACGTCATATGTAAAGCAGCACTATGCAGCTGCTACTAAAAAAGTGATCTTGGCATCAAGAGCAGTTTCCACATGTACTGACACTGAAACTCATGAGGCAACAACTGCCAGGACAAATTTGGACTGGCTGTCACCTCAGAAAGAGTGCCATGTTTCTCAGGTCAGAGCTGGATCAGCTATATATGTCATTTATTTAGTTCCTTGTGGAATTTAATTTGCTGTTGCTGAAGAACTCTGCTGTGGTTTCCGTAAGTTTCACCAGGCAGAATTTCTTCAAGCTCTCATGTGTACCTCTGCTAGCAAGCGTGTTTGCTGGAGGTTATCCTAGCACGGTGCAAGGTGAGTTTGGTTGCTGACATCCCCCCTTGCCCAGGAGGATAAAAGTGTATCATAGCACAACTTTTTTGAGGCACCCAGCAGAGCCAGTGTAATTTAAAAACTAGATGGACTGCGTATTCCAGAAGGAGACTGTTTCTGCCTGTGAGTGCCTCGCTCACAGAGGGAACCGCTGACTGGCAAAGCACATACTTGCTGTTTTTAGCTCATACTGTAAATTTTGAGATACTAAATATATGGCAAGGCTATGCATAGTAAGGCTTGTTTCTTAAATGCTACTCTGCTTTTTTGTCCCCTCTTTCTAAAATGCAGGCCATGATAATTGCTTTTACATCTGACATGATTCCTCGTCTGGTTTATTACTGGTCCTTTTCAGTCCCTCCTTATGGGAGCCACAGCAGTTACACCATGAAGGGGTATATAAACAATACACTCTCTGTCTTCAATATATCAGACTTCAAGAATGTAAGCAAGCCACTTTCCCCCTGGTTTGGGAACCACACGACATGCAGGCAAGTGTCACATAACCACCTTTTCCCAGTGACAAGGGCAAATATCACTGTTTTAATATCTAAATAATCCAGATCCGTTAAAAATACCCAGTAAGAAATGTTATAACGCAGTGCAAGTAGCGTACTTTGAACGGCAGAACTGAGTGAAATATCCACCTAGAAGTAATACTTACTTCATTTTGTTGTCCTCATAACTTACGCAGTCTAAAAAATAAAATAAAATAAAAGCCTTACAACACTGTAAAAGTGCCTTAAGAAGGTTTATCGCTGCAGCAGTTGCGTTCAGCAGTCTGTTCAGGCTGCACTAAGCCGGGACACGGCTTGCTCCATCCTCTGGCCACAGAGCCGTACTGCAGATTGCTGACACTGGCTCCTGACTTTCTGTATCGCCTTCAGGTACCGTGACTTCCGCTACCCTCCTGGGCACCAGCATCAGTATGAGCATAACATATACTACTGGCACGTCATCGCAGCCAAGCTGGCTTTCATCATTGTCATGGAGGTACGCCTGTAGGAGTTTTCAGCATAAATGATTTAGACTCCTCTTTCCTCCCTGCAGAAAATCCTTGGAAGACATTCTGTTCAGGCACAGCTGTCAGAGCTTTTAGTGCGCAGTGGTGCTGGCATGGGCTCGGGAGAGGTAAAGTAAGTGTAGCACTGTTAGAAAAAGTCTCTGAAATGATGGTATCCATTGAGGATTGCCCCACTGTTTGCAGTTTCTCTTCTCAAAAACTGTCAAGTGATTTCTCGTATCAGAAATAGAAGGGACAGTTGCACCAAACATATCTTTATATGTTTTTAGAGGTTGGTGCCTAGCCTCGTGAATACATACAGCACATGAGCACTGATGAGCACTGAGTGACCTGTGTAAAGACAGACACTGCAAGAAGTGAGTCTGTAGATGAGACTCTTTGGTTAAAGAGCAATTGCTCTCTCCCATGCAGCAACAATGTGGGGTTAGGAAAGATGGGAGCCAGCCCAAGATCAAAGGAAAGGAATACCAGATATTCTTTCAATATAAAATGCACTTAGTGCCTGATCCAGGGACTTCTGAAGTCACCAGAAATGTGCATCGTGCTAGAGCACAGTTCCATAGCAAAGGAATGTCTGCAGCCCTGGAGGCATTTGGACAAACGTCAAACAATTTAAGAAGATCTGTAACCAATATTTCCACAGTGGGGGGGGGGAGAGGAAGCACTGGGCACCAGGGTTCCCCCAGAGCAAGCAGAGAAGTCATTAGTAGCATCAGGATTAGAAAATCAGAAAGTTTTGTTTATCAGGCAATTATTCTATTCATCTCTGCTTTTTAGGATACTGCTCCACTGTGGTAGATACCGGTACAAAACCCGCTCAGAGCCTTAAGAAATAGGGAGGCATTTCAATGTACTAGTTATAACAACATCCTGTTCAACCCAACTGACATTTCTTTTCATTTACACCTTCCCCAGCATGTCATATACTTTGTGAAGTTTATTATTTCCTACATCATCCCGGATGTGTCACAAGAGATCAAGAGCAAGGTCAAACGAGAGAAGTACCTGACACAGAAAATCTTGCACGAGAACGACCTCAAAGTTGTGAAAAAAACCATAGGGAAAATTGCTGACAAAATTATCGAAGGAGTGGACAGCACTTTCCGGCCTAAAACTGAATAAGGACTTTTTTATACAGAGGAACAGTTTTTAACCAGCTAGTACCTGCCCAGGCATTACCAATAGCTAATTAAATGCGTTGGATGAATTAGCCCTACTAGACACGGTTTCTTGCAGCTGTCACCTGCTCCGTTGCCTGTTTCCCTTAGGCAAAAGCAACCACTGAGACTCAGTTTTCTGTCACCCATTTTTTAAACCAGCTTTATTAGCTTTTGAACATCTGAAAGTAAGAATTATCATCTTAAAACAATGCAGATTAACTCTGAAATGGACAGAGTGCTTCTCGCTTTATTTAGGTACAAGCCAGTAGGTCTGAACTTGAATAAAACTGTAATAGCAAGAATTACTTGCTGTAAGAACACCACCACTTTCTCTGAAGGAGCTTTGATTATTTGGTGATGCAAACCCCAACTAGAAGAAGAAAAAGCCAAAACATGAAGGAAAGAGAAGGAAATTGCAATTTGCAGCCATACTGTTAAGCTGTTGCAGTTGACTTACTGAACAGTCCTGTGTGCTTTGCTGACTTAGAAGCGCGTACTGAGACTTAAATGGATAACAAGATATTTCAGTTAATCATGGGCTTGGATCACAAGAAGCAGCAGGACTGTAAGCCCGTCCTGTTCGTCTTCCTCTGTGTTAACAGGAGAATTATAATCAGTGCGTGCAAACTGACTTAACTGTACTCGGAGCAAGTGGAAAACTCAGTTATTTTATCTTTTCCCAATGTACCTTCATTAGCTCGCTTGGCCATTCTGTTCTGAATGAGCACAGACTCTTAAGGTCTCTCAGCTGTAACAGTAATGACTGTTAAATTTCTTTTCATGAACTAAATGAATAATTGTAGAGGTTTGTCTTTTGCCTATGCCACAGGCATTCTCTTCCCTGATTTTAACACAGAAAGAATGCACAGCTGGACCCGTTCTGGTGCAACGCTATATGATAAATTAGATTTGGACAAGACCACAAATCTATTGAAGCTGCAGATTGGAATAAACCATTTAATATGCACTTACTGTGTTACCAAACTTTAAATAATCAGGAAGATGCTACAAGTGTGGATGAACTTACCAGAGCCATCAATCATCTTCACATTATGCTGTGGATCTGCTTGGCTGTTTGGGCTTCAGTTGCATCCTAGGAGTTCAGGAATTACAGGGTAAATGTGTATGTAGAGCTCCTGCAGCAATGATGTTCCAGATTATTAACCTGCTTTCTTTTTTAATGGTTCTATTGCACCAATCCCTATGAATTGTGAAAACCGAGATCTTGAAAGAATGGCAAAAGTATGTCTGCAGTCTGTAAGCCAGATGATTACTGCTGGGTTTGTAGTTTTGTACTCTTAAATGTAATTCATATGCACAATACTTAGGCAGATATTTGCGTAGCTTTTTTACATATTAAGAGGTTCATTTGCAGAAACCAAGTAGCATTGCTAAGTTGTATTTTATCCCATTAATTATCAGAAGGAGCCAAACATCTGAATTTAGTAGAAGAACTAAGAAATACTGCTCCGTGTACCTCAAGCCCATCCTTTGAAATGGCAACATATGAACCAGAAGAGGCAACACATGAAGGGAATTATTTCAGCAGATGTGATACACAAGCTTTCACTAAGCACAACTTTGCAAAATGATTGCATAGAAGAATATGGGAGGAAAGCTTGGTTCAAAAATCAGACAAAGGTTGAAAGATGAAGGGCAGAAACTTGGAGGTTCCATGGAAGACTTACATTTCTGACAATGAAGAACTGAAGTTTGTTTTCTATACTGCACAGAAAACCTGCTGCCGGATACTACCTGAAGATGAAAAGATTCAGGACAGAAAAACAAGATTATAACCATAAACAACTACTGACCAGAGCCATGATAAACTGGTGCTCCTTTCCACTCTTTGACATTTATTTTTGTTGCCAGTCAAAATCATAACAAGTCTTTACATTTATGAGGAACCAAGTATAAATTTGGCAGATGGATGGACAAACACTCAGTAGTTTCTAAACAAGACAGGACTTCTTGTTGAAATATATCACTCCAATACTGATATGACCTTGTTCCATAATGACTGAATGATTAAGGTTGGAAGGGACTTCTGGGTCTGCCTCCACCAGCCCCTGCTCAGCAGGAACACCCAGAGCAGGGTGCCCAGGCCCACATCCCAGCAGCTGCTGAAGGTCTCCAAGGAGGGCACCCCACAGCTCTGGGCAGCCTGTGCCAGTGCTCTGTCACCCTCATAGATACAGAAAGATTTCTTCTTATGCTCAGATGGAATTTCTTGTGTCTCAGTTAGTGCTTGTTGCCTAGCTGTCACTGGGCAGTATACAAAGCTTTTCTTTGTAGCAAAATTTTGTCCAGAAAACCATTTCATGGAATAGCTTTGATGAAGTACTCAGCTCCATGCAAGCTCAGAGCTTCTGATTTTGGTTTCAAGTTGGCATTTCCCCATATATAAGTTAGTATTTTCCAATCAGCAGCAGCGTTCATCTGGGAAGCGCCATTTCCATCTTCCCGTAGGGAATCACGGTGCCAAAGTGCCTTAAACACGCTCTTAGGGGACGTTTGGGAGGGCTGGTGCTAGCAAAGAGGTTTCGTGTGATGAAGGCAAAAAATAACAATCACGAAATGGGCCATCTCAGGTAATTGTTTGGTCTTAAGGAAACTTTGATTGCCCTCTTTGACAAGAGAAAAAGAAACAAAGGAATTAAATGCCTTGCCTAGGGATACACTGTGAACAGTAGCAGAGCTTAAGACAGACTTTCAGGAGTGCCCGGTATTCTGATCCTTTTTATCTTCCTGTGCTTCCCATTTGCCCCTTATAACAAGCGCTGCCTGAAGGGGAAATGGTCCGGAAAAAAGAAAAGTAAATAAAAACAGCTATACCAGCAAGGTGTATTTATCTATGGCTTAGTCTCCTCCTGCAATAGACTCCTAACCACCTAGAATCGTGGAATTGGAGTTGGAAGGATCTCAACAGTTCCAGCACCTGTCCCCCCATAGGACCACCCAAAATTCAAACCCTGCGTCTGAGAGTATGGTTCAAACACCTCTTCACCTCTTGAACTCTATCAGACTTGGTGCCACGACGTGGGGAATGCTGGGTGAGTTTCTACATTTCCATTTTGTTTAGATCAGGAGTGTGCTCGAAACTGGTCTTCCACCTGTCCCCCACTTTCTGGTGGTGGCTCATGGCTGGTCTCGGAGCTCATGAACTGGATTCTTACTGTCTTGAGCCAAACCAGGTGACAGACCTGAGGTATACACATGATGGTATACCTTTCCCTGGCAAACATCTTACTGCACAGCTCTAAAACCAGAGCTAGTCTGCAGAGAGCAGTGAGTACTCGCGGACATCAGCTTCTCAGCATCAACATTTTGCTCAGTTATTTGCTTCCCAAGTGCCATGCTACTTGCTAATGTAGCCACAACATTTAATGTCAAAAAACACCGCATCAGGAATTGCATTCATTTTGCCATATGTGCAGCGCTTTTGACAGCACAAAGTGCCTAAACCTCTTAATCTGTGCAATGTAAATAAGCCTCTACCTCCAACTGCTGAAACCTCCAACAGTGAGCTCTGCGGAGGCATAGGAACAAAGTGCAAATGTGGGGTGGGGGCAATTGCCAACATACTGGTGTTTTTTTCAGGACTAGGTCACCTTAATAATGTTTAAAGATCTTCTTGAAGGGAAAATTAATGTCGATTTTAAACTTGAGATCAATTTTACTATTTTCACATTTTGTACAGGCCCGGTGAAGTCAGGATGAATTTGAGTCAGTCACCATTTCATTACCTTAAAGTGAGATATGAGCAACATAAATTGCAGGCCACTGTTTCAGACGCTGTGTATGCTGATAAAATTCAGAATGTAAGAATGTAATTTTTTTTTGTATTTTTTTCTAAGAATGTTTGCTATTAGTTTCTGAACGTTGCAATTTATATTTATTGTCATTAAATAAAGTCTATTTTAAAATAATAATACATTTGTTGTTGATTAGCCTTGTTTGTTTTTGTACAAACGATACTGCTGCTGCCAAAGCCACATTTAAATTCTTAGAACATCATCACTGTCTAATTTCCATATTCTCCCTCTTTTTCAATCTTTTGCCATTAAACTGCTACTGCTGCTGTAATTTATCTCCTGTTTTTTCTGCATCCTCTAGATGGAAGTCATTCCTTTCAACCCCAAGTCGATGACAAGGACCATTATGTTCTCATACAAATAAACAGTTTAGGTCTTTATACCTTTTACCTCCTGTCACGATAAGCCCTGTGTTGTGTTTCAGAGTCATCATTTATTTCTTCATCTGACTCAAGTATGTGAGATGTTCCCACCTCCAGGCACGCCGGATGCTGCGCAGGAAGCAGTGGTACAGGACAGCGCAGCCTCCAGTGTGGCAGCCACTTCATTTGGTCTGAAACAGAGGCGACCAGCACAGTGCAACTAAACCAACTTCCAAATCTCGCTCTCTGTGTCTCATCTGTTCAGATCATCATCACATCTCTTCTGCTTCCACTCCAGTTCTTCCTCTTTGCTATGCCAGTGTCCGAGCCATTCCACAGCTCACCTCCCACAGGGACACCCCTGCATCGATTTGGTTTTAAATCAGACCAAAACCAAAAGCTGCTTCATCACGACTGATAATAAAGAGTTATTTTTCTACAGGAAGAAGGATATAGCATAATCACAGGCCAAATCTGTATGATGACAGTGTGTTTTGAAATCCTTATTGACAGATATATTTAAAACCCTTCAAAGAACAAGCTTCAGAATTTTGCTGATAGCTAGACAGATAGCCTAAGTAGCATATGACTTCTGATGCTGCCTGCTTAGTTTCAGTTGTTTCTGTCCCAGAATAGATGAACTGCTTTTATTGTGGATAAGTGTACGTGCCAGATCAAAGCGCGCTGTGCTCTGCCCCACCTGGTACACCCTGCCTGTTCACTATGCACATCACAGGAGAGTTCAGCAAAGGTATCAGCAAGGCAGGTTCACCATCTACACCGAGCCCTGTTGGTTTTTTTTTCCCCTTTTATATTTCCATTTGTACTGTGCATCAATAACAGATGAAAAAAAAGCATTGAAAAGATATGGATGTAGTTAGTCCTCCACATGGCTTGGGGCAATATTTTTGACACATGAAAATAATGTATCTTAATAGGCTGGTAAAAGTTATGAACATTTTCCAGGAAAGCTGACAAATTCATTTATATTTACAGCCTGGAAGTGCATCAAAAGAAGAGCCTTTAAAAGTTCTTTTTTTTTTTTACATCCTCTGATACAGTTCATCCAATATAAGCAATGCTAATAACTGGGATTACATTTACATTTTATCAGTCAGCAATGATGCAAAGAAATTAAATCTCTTCTCTTGCTTTTAGAATATACTAATCGATTCTGTACTTATCCCAAGCTGCTCTAGCACTGTAACTATGTAGGGTTGTAGAAGTGCATGTGTGAGCACATACCTTCTGCCCTCTTTCCAAAACACACACGCACACACTGACGGGTAGTTCTGCCAGCTGTGAAGAGCAAAACTCATGACCTGCCTCATTATGAAAGACATTCATTTCCAGTAACAACAAAGGAAGTCTTCCATCCAGCAATATGAAGGTAGACCATTCTCTATAAACACATAGGACACATCGATCTCCTAAATGCTGAAGAGGACTAAAAAACACACAGCACAGATCATCAGACCATAGAGAAAATCCCACTAAGTTCATTGTTACAGCAAGCAGAGGGGAGGGCACCAAAAATCCACCTCTGGCACATGAACAGAAAGCAGGGGAGGGAAAAAGGCAAATACTTAAGTTGTGCAACAACAAGTAAATCACATCCAACGATGACAGCATTACAACACAGTATCAAGGATTTATATATATATATATAATGTTCAGGTAAGCCTCCCAAACCATTTCTCTGCTCCTGGGCAGACATCGCAGGACAAGTGGATAAAAAAGCTGTGCTCCCAGCCACATGCACCTGCCAGCTATCAGCTTACCTTCCTGCTCTTGTGTGATCTCATTTGGACCGAAGTAAGAAGTCTCCCCTTACAGCCGCAATGTGCTCATTCATGCAGTCATTCTCTAAACCAGTCTGCCTACTATGAACGAGCACAATTAGACTTAAGCCTCTGTGCCCGGGGCCCTGCAGGGTCCTTGCTTTTGGTTCATTCCCTGCTGGAGTGGGAAGTGGTGACTGATCCCTCCCACTCAATGGGCAAGCCCAAATGTCCATCTACAGGACCAAGGATCCATGGCTTTTAGAGTTTGTCAGATTCTTGCAGTTTATAGAGCTGAAAACTCACCAAGAGGTGAGCCAGGGGTTAAAGTTATTTGCCTCGTGATAGATCTTCTCTTCAGCTTAGCTGGAATGGGCCACACTGTGCCTTTAAGAGTGCTCTGTATGACTTCAGGGCTAGTCTTGGCACCTGGTCTTGGCCTTGTGAATGTCCCTATTCAGGCAGAGTTATTGTGCTTTGACTTTTTGCTTCACCTTGATCCAAATGAGTTTTCAAGTTCAGACAAGCCCTCTGGTTGTTCATAACTTTAACTACATAGGACACCACGCAGGCAGCTACAAACTGGCAGAATCGGGCCCTTCACTATTGTCTTAAGCATGGTTTCAAAAAGAATATGGCACTGTTACTTACAGGTTTGCCAAAGCAAACTGTGACCTGGCATCTGAAAAAAGCAAGGAGATTGGGACGCGTGGCAACAACAGATGTCTGCCGTGCAGCTGGGACAGGAACAAAGTCAGAGGGAGGATCTGCAGGAGGCTGTGGTAGGAGGCTGAGGCCGCAGGGCAAGGGCAGCTCCTTCCCCAGCCGCAGAGACCCCATTTCAGTGCTGTCAAATGCTTCAGAGTAACAGCTAAGAAATTCTTTCCATATCTGCTGTTAATTAGTAACTGCTTGTTTACATCCAGGAATGGCAAACACTGGTCTGCCTCTCCTGGAGTGCCATGCTTCAGAATTAGCAACAGACAGACCTTCTACAGCTCACGACACTTACTTACTGTATTCTCTTTAACAGGTACGTATGCTAAAGCACACTGCATATAATAACACTCTTTTCACACCCTACTACATATCAGTAATAAAGAAGAAAAGGCCTGCATTTGTTAAAAACTTGTGCTTTAACTAAAAATAATTAAATTAATTAATAAATAAAATCCGATTTCTTTCCTTGTCAGTCTGTTCCCAATTTGTTCCCCCAATGATCTGTAAGGGGGGGAAAAAATGTCACCACCCTGAAGAGGAGCCATTAACAAATCCTTTATTACCTTGCAGCCCTAAGTAATGACATCTTATTGACAGCACAGCAGGGCAAACAATGTCTTACTGAAAGCTTTAGTGCTGGATTTGGGCTGTCCTAAGGACTTGAGACCAAGAAAAGTAAACAGGTTTTGCTACTGAATGAAAGACAATGACTGTTCTAGTTCACCAGTGGCCTTTAGCGCTCTTAGACACAAAGCAGGTATGCACAGCTCACTGAGATATCATGTGCTAATTTTGTACTAAACCCAAGGAATTAGCCCAGCTACAGATATTTTTGAGGACTGAACTGAGTTGGTGATTTGGGTTGTTGTTCTTCATTACTGTATAAGCCTTTACTGAAATCATTAATGTACCCTTGTTCTTTAGATAGTGTCTCCCTCTAGCAAACTCCTCTCAGCATCCTGTGGGTAAAACAGGATTTTTGCAAAACCAGTTATCCAAATGGAGTCTGTTCTATATATTTGTTTTTGTCAGGTGTGTTCTGAAGTTGATGCAACTCACCAGCCTGGCTAAAAATTACCTCTGATTTCATATATTCAATCTTATTCAGGATCAGTGAGTCAAAGTGCCTCATTACAGACCCAACCAGCACCAACAGCAGTACCAGGGGATGGTACATGCAGGCAGCAGCTGGGGTTCGTGAAGACCATTTCCACTCTCCAGGTATCCCTCTTCAGTGAAAGCTGAATTCTCAGGGAAAGGAAATATTAATACATATATATATATATATATATTCATAGAGAAATATCAGGACATTCCCAGTTGTTCTCTTCCCTGTAGCTCCTACACAGACATTAAAGGCTCTGCACAACACCATCCTAAAGGATCATTCCTCATCTGATGAGCAAGAGACCAACTGTGGATTCAGACAGATAGATCCAAAGAGACAGGCTTCAGCACAATGTACAGCAGGATCTCCAATTTCCATATACTTCACCCAGGAAGGAGATACAAGCATGTCTGAGCTTTGAGGTGGATTGCTTTTCCTTCCTCCAGACTCAGGACTGCCTGACTTGTGCACATGATCTAATAAACCTACTCTGATTTGTCTCGCTTTTACAAGAATCAGAACCACCTGCTTCATCCACTTCTAAATCCCTGAATGAGACAATTTGGCAAAAATTCCCAAACCTTTACTTTCTCTTTTGCTTCTGGTTTTAACTTGGTATTGCAAAGAAAGAGGACCAACTACACTTTTATGCTACAGCTATTGCACACAGTAGCATCACAGCAGTTGTTCTTCACCCCGCTTTGGTGGTACCCCTCAGGCATGACATCCTATAGACTTGTAAGAATACAGGACCACTACATCAACATGTGGCCCTGGTCAGCCTCAGACGTAGACCTGTATCCAAAGTATCTTTCTGAAGGGGAAATAGAGAAGATCAGAGAATCATAGAATCCTTAGATTCTAAGGGACCTTTAAAGGTCATCTAGTCCAACTCCCCTGCAATGAACAGGGACACCACAGCTAGATCAATTTGCCCAAGCTGCTAAACATCCAGACTGACCATGCAGGGATGGGACATCCACCACATCTCTGGACAACCTGTTCCAGTGCTTCATTATCATTACTACAAAAAAAAAGTTTCTTTATATCCAACCTAAATCTCCCCTCCTTATGCCTGAAGCCATTTCCCCTTGTCCTGTCACCACAGACCCTGCTGAAGAACCAGTCCCCTCCTGTCTCACAGCCCCTTCAGGCACCGACAGGCCGCCCTCAGGTCTCCCCACAGCCTTCTCCTCCTCGGGAGGAACGAGCAGCGGGGGCAGAGGGAGAGCAACAGGGCCGGGTTTCACCTAAATCAGCATGATAATCACATTGCTTTGCACAACATTGTCCTTAACAGAGGTTGTTCTTAGCCTGATCCTTAATAAAGGGGATAATAGTTCGTGAGAACAACGGTCACAGGAGATATTTCTAGTCAGCTTTTGTTCTTGTACTTGGCCAGTTTGTGTGCTGCCTAAGGGTATAAATAGAGGGACTATAGAGGGGATTAGCAGACTTTCTTTCCAGCCGGTCTCATGTGCCAAAGCGATGACTCTATTAGCATTGTTTCCCCTGAAAGGTTTGTTTCACTCCGGCTTTCAGAAACCAGCACAAAGGAACCAAGCCCTTCCTGAGGCCCCATTTTCTCCTCCGAAGAGGAGCAGAGCAGATCTTAATACCAGGAGCGTCTGCTTCCACCTGGGACAACCCAAGCACTCACCACCTCACCTGAGCGCCAGGAGCAAGGCTGCTCTGACGCTTTTACACCTCTGCACACCTCAGCACCGCACAGCTGCTTTTTGAGGATAGCATTTAACACTCAGTACCTGTAGATGAAGTGGGAGTTAACCAATGGCTTTGGCCTTTCACATGCCCCAAAGATAGAGCACATAAAATGTCTGCTATATACGGTCACCCCGATTAGAGGGCAGAGCAACCTGGGATGTAAAGGCTAGGCCTCACCTCCCTGAGCTTATAGCATGGACAGCAATATCTGAGAAAGTCACCCTGGGATCCCTTTGTAATTAACAAATAGGCACCTGATCCTTCTGATCCATTTTGACTGATGTTGGTATGCAGTGAATCACCTGGGGGTAAACAAACACATGTTCTGTTGTCTGCAGATGACCAAGCAAGGTTGCATTTCTGCTTCAGTTCTCTATCACATGGGCAATTTACTGAGGCCCCAGATTCTCATTTTTCTTTCTCTCTTTCTTTCTTATTCTTTCTTCCTTCTTCCACTTATCTCCCCTCCCTCCTTCCTTCCCTCTCTCCCTCCCTCCCTCCTTCCTTTCCTCTTCCCTTCCTCCCTTCCTCCCTTCCTCCCTTCCTTCCAACGGTCTTATCTTTCACAAATGTACTTTTCATGGATAGAGCTCACACAAACACAGATGTCACCAAAACACTGGAGAGGCACATGAGAGAGAAAGGTGACTTCCCAGTGGAGCAAGCACATGGTAAATGACAAAGTGACCACATCCATTGCAGGAGGAGCTGCCAGATCTAACTCTGTGCTGAACACTTCATAGGATCCACCAGAATGCCTGCACACGTGTTTAAATACATGTAAACACCTTTCTGGTCCAGCTCTAGATGCCTATCATGGCAGAGGGCTAAGCTCTTTCAGTACATGACCACCAGCATTCCCAGAGCTGTCACTGATCAATCTGAAGAATCAATTGTTTTGATTGCATCCATCCATGCGGTGTGCAGAGCTTTACTGGCATGTTATAATCATCTCTGTGATCCAGTCCAATATGCACAGTGCTAAATTTCAGCAACTAGAAACAACAATCCCAATTCCAACATAATCATTCATACCAGGTGCATAATGGAACACCAGGATGAAGGTTGAGATCCATCTAAACAGCTAAGCGTGAATTACTGCACCATAACTCAAAGTCATTGGTAACTTTTATTAATAATTTATAGAGCTGCATATTATTAATATATGCAGAAACAGCTGTCTCTCTCTCCGGTGGAATTTGCTTCTGTGAGCGATTTAGGGGAGGCCAAGGAGATTAAGAAGCAGAAACCCAGCAGAGCTTTCCCGAACAACGAAGAGGAGAGCTGCAGAAGTAGGTCACAAAACCTTTCAGTAGGTGGATGGGTCCTTCCCTCATTAGTCTATTTTTAAATACGCAGGACCAAATCCTTAGCTGGTATAAAAGATCTTAGTCCCATTGACTCATATGCAGCCAGCCTGACATATTGACACACTTTGAAAATCTGACCTGTGCTTGTATAAGTGTAAAGAAATACCCTGACACGCACCAATTACAAGCCTGGGTGATATTTTGAGTGTGCAGTAACACAAAGCAGGACATGCAATACGCTGCGATAACAGTGAAATTTGAATATCCTTCAAGACAGGGGGCCAAAGTGCTGCTGTGTGAGTGCCATACCGCTGCATGGTGAATGTATTACAGACATACAGCTGTCTCTACGTATTTGTAAAACAGATATTGCCTTCTTATTCACCAGCCCATGTGCTTTACTTACTGACTCATTAGAGCTGCCCTCTAGGATTTCTTCCACTTGAGGACTGAATCTCCGATCTACTCTGGAAGATTAAAAAGCACTCACGGTTTTGCAGAAATCAGTTCCTCTTATTTAAACACATAATTAATTTCATGGCAGGCATTTCCCAGCATTTTTTTTTTTTTCTTTCCAGTCTATTTACAGTTCTGCTGTCTGCAGCAGAGTTTGTTTAATGTGCTAACATTTGTACATCAATTACTCCATGAGAAGACAACCTTCAGGAATGAATTATCTAACTCTTAGCTGCCCTTAAAATTGAGCAAAATAGTAATAATAATAATAATAATAATTTCCAAGGCTGAATGGAAAATATTTTCTCTCTCCAGGTTTAGGAGTCCAAGATGTTTGATTTTGCACAATCAGGGAAACACGAGACCTTGGGAAGTTTCCCACAAATAGATTTAAAAGCCTGAGAAAAGCTGGAGGAAAAACATTTTCACCTGAGACTCAGAAAAAGCAGAGTGAGATACTTACATCAACGTATAATTATCTAAAATGGCAATATAAAATGATTTTATTAGTGGAAATTCGAGGAGTCCTTCGCAGCCAATGTCCAATAGTTGGATGCACTCTTGCTGAGTTAGAAAGTAGGAAGGTCTGATCTGCATCAAGATCTTCAGCATCCCAGGATGGGTAATGGACACTCACCCACTGCAAGAGGAAGAGGAGAGTCATTCTCCCTTCTCCTCCTCCTGTTTCCTCCCAGCTTGGAGCAGAAATGCGATAGTTTAGCCAGGAACATTTCTGCAAGAATTTCTGTGTGATAGTAACAAAAAAATATTATGAACAAACTCAGTGTACGTTAATTCATTTATTGATGAAAAATACAGATGAAAAGAATCTGAATAGGTAAGATTTATCCATCCATAGAAATACGTGAACAAATAAATACATGTTCATATCAATCTATGGATTTTAACAGAGTGAAAATTTGCATTAATCTACAAAACCCTGCTGCTGAAGTATTGCTGCTGAAGAATATATAAGTCCATAACATACAAGAGGTAGCACCAGAAGCCATAGTTTGGCTGAAATCTAAAAGTAAAGTAGTAAAAATACAGATGTCCTGTGACCCTTTCCCATTAGTGACACTATCACATGGTTTGAATCCTAGAATGGCCTGGGTTGAAAAGGATCACAATGATCATCCAGTTTCAACCCCTTTGCTATGTGCAGGGTTGCCAACCACCAGACCAGGCTGTCCAGAGCCACATCCAGCCTGGCCTTGAATGCCTCCAAGGATGGGGCATCCACAGCCTCCTTGGGCAACCTGTTCCAGTGCATCTTCACTGTATGAATGAAAATCTGAGTCTATTCATAGCCCAGAAGTGGGTTACCATCTGAGATTAACAATTTTAACTGTCAAAGAGTTGATTTTAAGATTTTTGTTTCCCTTTAAGCTGCTTTTTGGTGTTGATATCTGCCAAGAATGTGGGTTTGGTTTTTATCCTTGCTGCTCTGGAGCTTTGAGGTCAGAACTTTATATGTTTGTTTTTGGTTTTTTTTTTTTTAGTAATTTATAGAAGGCAGGAAAGATCCATTGCTTTTGTATCAATCAGTAAAAAAATCTACGTAGGTACCAAGTGGTTTCTTTGTTTTGCACTTGTAAATTTAAGTGTTTAGAGGGATTTTGAAATCATCACAGGTGTGCTTTTGGATCTGATTCTTAAGTATGTACCAGATGTGACTTAACACATTTTCAAGATTGTAAACTGGAGAAAAGCACATTCTGTAATGTGTTGCCTTAAACACAAACAGACAACACCTGAGTACTTACTTTGGATACTTACTTTGGATATTTACTTCACTTGCAAGGTCTGCAAAAATTTTCTGATATACATTTCACATTTGTTAGTGGTGATAGAAGGTGCTGCATGAGGCAAAGCACTAACTCACACTGCTTTGGATTTCTTCTCAGCGCTCCTCTCCTCATTGTAAAACCAGACCGGTTTTAATCACTCTAGCACAAGTGTGCAGTGCCTCGGGATACCCCGGGGTGAGCTGTGCTCCTGCTGTAGGAATTGCTGTGCGCTGCCCGCTCCTGGCACCGTGGGAGCCCTGCAGCATCATATGGCCTCTGAAAGCATCTTCCAGTCATGGAGGGTTTTGTGACCCCATGCTGTGCTTCCAGCAGAGCCATCTCTTTTGGAAGTTTTTAAATGACCCCGGGTACCGCTGGCTGGAAAGTTTTCAACAGCATGTATTCTTTTCAGCAAAAAAATAAAATGCCAAAAAAAGGGGGAACTTAGAACAGAAATCTGTCAAGAGCAAAATGGGAGAGATGGGACAAAGAAAAAAAGATGATCTTCCTTCGAGAAAGTGGAATTTCTGCTCTAGTCCAGAGAGACTGAAAGCCCCAACCCTGCAGAGCAGCATCCTTACCTGCAATAACCATTACCTCCACATCTGTGCAACTCATCTGGCAGAAACAGCCTGGGCTTGAGTCCCCAACACACAAAATCCAAATGAGGCCTGTTATTTCTACAGCCAGATAAGAACACGATGCTGCTACAATGGCCCACCACACCATCAGTCTCAGTGCTGCAGTTTCCCCAGTCACACCTGCACTGTCGTGTTGAACCACCACAGCACTACAAGATCTGTCTGTGTTCCACATTTTCTCATATATTAATATGTTGAATGCAATTATCCAGGGGAAAACTGGCTGCTTGCAAGAGCTCAATTTCAGTAGTAGCTTTTCAAGAATTTTTTAGTGGTACAACTTAGAAATCATACCATCAATAGCATTTCTCATAAAATGGATGCCACATGCCTACAAACACCCCCTGTGATGGCCATTTGGAAACATAACGAGGTCACAGCCATCATGAGATACCCTTGCAGAGCTGGCAACACTAGAGCTGAGGTTGCTCTCCACATGGAGGTAGCAGGTGGGTGGATGGAGGGTCTCACCTTATCCCTTTGGGTCTAACCCTATTCCTTTGGGTCTAACCCTATTCCTTTGGGTCTAACCACACCTGCCAGGAGGCATTTTTGAGGCTTCTTTTTCAAGTTCCCCACAGCAGCCACAGCACCATTGGTATGCAGCATATGGCCTCTGCAGTAACATATGAGGAGATTTTAAAGGGACTTTTCTAAGCTTCGTGACTCACACAGAACCAGGCCATGATGTTGTCCTCACAAGGTTAAACTCGTTCCCTCACACATCTGTGACCTGGGTATGTCTCTCTTGGACTTGTAAATGGTAATTTAATGGGTTGTTTCCTCCAATATCCCGCTTATGCTGGTTAAGTGCAGTACAGTTTACCTGTATGATGGATCAGGAGAGCAATTCTTCCTCGTGTAATGTGAAGCTTATAAGTCCCATACCTCTGCTCTCTCCATAAAGGTGCAAAAGGTCTTTTCCAACCTGGGTAATTCTATGATTCTAATTCTATATAGAGTTTTGCTGTTCTTTTATAAGACAGGGCAAACAGGAACAAGGCAGTAGCTGGATAGTTTTCTTCTACATTCATTTATTTATCCTGATTTTTGGTGCTTCACATTTGCTGCTGCTGTAGTGAAGCCAAGACACACAGATAGACATCTCATCCCTACAGCTCCGTGCAAAGCCAGACTTAGTGAAGTTTAGCACTGCCTGTATGCTGAAGGGAAACCTGCTGGCAGCCAATAGAGGAGTCCATTTCTAAGCTGAGGCGTGCACTGAAAATGGGCTGCAAAATAATGCTGTTAATGAGCAGGTTAAAGAGCAGTTATTAGCAGAGTCTTTCAGTTGAGAGCTAAGCTGTACTGAACAGAATAAGGACAAGAGCATTTCATAACTGAATCAGTGCAAGTTATATTATAAATTTCAATGACACTACACAGTTACATTAAATTATTTTCCCTATATTCTAACTTTTGGGTTGTCTCCTCTTTCCTTAATCAGGGCATTCTCCTATGCAAAATCATTAAAAGCCTATTAGCATGAAAAGGCAAACTTCTATGAATATTAGTAGAGTATGAATGCATACTGTTACACTTGTCTTCCTTCCTTTGTTTGGGCCAGACCCATTTCCAGAGGTGGGCTGATAGTGCAGGAGTGGAGCATGGCTGACCCTCCTCGCTCTTAGCAGTGTGGGTATCTTTTTAGTCTGTCCCCTTCTTTCCAGTAGCTGCCCTTTAGATACTGAAAAGCTGCAATCAGGTCACCTCAGAGCCTTCTCCAGACTGAACAGCCCCAGCTCACTCAGCCTGTACTCATAGGGGAGTTGTTCCATTCCATGGATCATTTCGTGGCCCTTCTCTGGATGCGCTTCAACAGTTCTATATCTCTCCTGTACTGAGGACTCGAGCTCTGGACACATCTTTACTCTGTTTACTATTTCACTGTTTTGTTCACACGCATAGTCAGTTTTCATGTGAGCATCCCAAAATGCTGTCAGCCTCCCATAAAATGGGATGTATGTGGCTGCCTGTGTTCCTCAGATGAACTCACCTGCAGACCTCTGAGGACATGAGGAGCAGAAGGGCATCCCATAAAACTACCCCAACACCTACTTTGCAGGTTTCTCTCTCCAGATCTCCTCTAACAGCTGTACAAACCATTTCAAGTGAAGTGACATTAATTGGGTGAGAAACGTGAGAAGAAAAAATAGAATAAAAAGATAGCAGAAAGCATGGTAAGGGGAATTTAAAACCCAATGAAAGGAGCTGTGTTTGCAGATCCTGTCCCATCCGGCTGCTTCCCTTTGAACTTGGGGTGCCCCAGTTTCTGCGGGGGCCTCAGCATTGCTGGGGCCAGGGAAGCGGTCAGGGAATCGCTGCTGCCGGGTCCTTTGATATGAAAAGTGAAGGCTCTGCAGGAGGAGGGAAGGGAGTGCCTCGCACACCTCCAGCCTGTTCTTTCTGGTGGGGAGGTTGTTGATTTCTTGTTTGAAGTGATAAGCGCTGAGAGCTCTGTCTCTGGGTCTCCATGCTACACACATAAGCTAAAAATAATTTTACAAAGCTCATCAGAGAGAGTAGTTCTGCATCAGCCAGGCAGTGCGGAGGCTACTCTGGTAGTTTTTCTTCCTGTGATTGCTTACAAGTTTGAGTTTGCTTTGAAAACTAAATGGTACTTCAAAACACAGGAGGTTTAAGAATAAAATTCCCATTAGCAGCTGTTATCAAGAATTATCAGGGCAAACCCCTTCACACTAAGACAAGAACAAGCTTCTAAAATTCAAACGCTCTCATAAGAAGAAAAAATAGGAAAAGCCTTATGAGCTCCCCCCCACAGCACACATGCTCATCTGCAGGGCTCAGTCCCCACCAGCAGGGGCTGCAGTATCTCACTATCATGCTCCAAGTGACCAAATACCGACTGAACTGCAGTAACACGTAGCGCACGTGCGTTGCCAACCCTCTGCAAAGGTGTGATTAAATGTGTTTGCTCTGACTCATCTTCATTACTTTGCAAGATGCTGTTTCTCACGCTGGCCACTGGGTAGGAACACAGGGTGCTCAGTTCAGGTGGTGTGTGCTGAGGGCTCCACTCGTGCAGCTGGCTCCCTGCAGTGGCTGAAGCAGGGTACCCGATCCTGGCCTTTCCCAGGGATGCACATTTGCTCTCTCTTCTTGTGCTGTTGTCTCCCTTCTTCATCAGTGAATCTATGATCAAATCTCTTAGCCAAAAAGAAGTGGCCTGCATAATACTAAAACACTGGCACAGGAACTGTAGCCAGTGCCCCAGCCTGCTGGTACAGCCAACTTGCAGCAGGATACTTAGAGCCCTTTAGGACCAATTCATATTTTAAAAAGAGAAATAGGACTCATTTCAGTTGGAAAAGCTGCATCTCACACTGTCCTATCACCTGCCTTCTTAGCAAAGCCATTGTTGAAGACAGATACATGAATGATATTTTTAATGATATCAAGCAGGGAAAAAATAAAAACAAAAAAGAAGAAGAAAGAAAAAGAAATTAAGCTGAGTGTCTCATATCTGAAAGTGGAGTGCAATTGTCGCTTGCTGCAGTGACAGTCAGTTGGCTCAGGTCACTATCCAAGCAGGTGACTGTTGCTGTTTCTTTGTCATGTTATGTTTCTGACAACATCGGCAGAGCCCAAGGCAAATACCAGTGGTAGGAATGGCTGAGTGCAAAGTGCTTCTTCATTCAGTGGAAGCAATGAACTGCTAGGACAGCTCAAGACACGTAATGTATTTTAACCTGCTTATCTTTGTGGCTTTCAAGCTTTGATGACACCGATGTTATATTAGTCCATAAATGATTTTTAAAAAGAAAATGCATCTAGTCTTCTCAGCCACAGGAATGGCTTGTGCAGAGATGTAACTAAGGCAGGGTGGGGTTCAGAAGAGCACAGGAAGACCCCTCTTAAAAACATAGTCCACTGTCTGAAATGGTTTGCACAAGTTTCCCTTCCAGACAGTGCATTGTTGGTTCTGAACTCAAGGTAGGAGTTGAAGGTAGGTGTTAGGTGGAACCTGGTGAAAGTCTTACTGCAAAGCACAGTCTCTTCAAATGTTATTTGCTATCTGGCCTCATGAGCATTTGACTATCATGTGGAAAAGCATCTCCCTTTCTTCTAGCTCGGAATATGTGAGCCCCCACTTTCTTTGACTGCCCCTTTCACGAGTGGGAAATGTGAACAATGGCTGCCCCACCTTCCCTATAGTACTGGGCTGGTTTTCAGTCTTTGTAACCCAACAGTTAAGAGACTCAAGCAGAGAGCCCAGCAGTGCGGACAGCCAGAGAGGAGTGGAGACAGGTAGCAGGGCCTCAATTTGGTTACATTGCCATGGACCTCTAGAGGCCTTTTAGCTACACACAGTGTGTGGATGAGTCCTCCTAGACTATTTATTAGTTCCTCTCTTTTTTTTCTTTCTTTTTTTTTTTTTTTTTCCAATGTCTTTTTTTTATTTGTCTCATTTCTAAGAGAAACAACAGCAACCTTATCAATCTCCCTTCATACGAGAGCTTTCTTCTGCTCTAGTCATGTTTGTCACCCTTCCCTGAACCCTTCAGAATTCTCTTGTTATTACTTTGAACAAAGATGGATGGAACAGCCTTTCCCCAGCCATACGATTTGCAGAAAAACAGGTCAAGGCTGGTCTGAACTCTGGAGCAGTTCTAGGGAGGTCAGTGGAGTTACCTCAGGAATGAATGTACTCCTCTTCAGTTTGGTTTCTAGCCAAACCCAGTTTCCTTGCTGTTGCTCAGTCTACAAAAAACAAAAAAATACATCGTTATTAACAACAGTAGTGCATGCAACTGAGGTCTTGTGAAACATACAGTGGCTGTGACAGAAGTAATGCCTCCTATTTTATTATGCTGGCCTATAATGTCTGAGGTGGACGATGGTGGTACAGCAGGAGAGGCTGAACCTTCCCACGAATATTCCTTTCCTTGTTGCTGCCATGTGACTGATGGCAGCAGAGGGGCAGTCTGACAAAATGTCGTCTGATATAGAAGCGTGTGTGTGAAGCAGAGGTGTGTCACTGAATTCCTCCATATGGGAAAAAATGGCACCCAGAGAATCACAGAATCACAGAATTATCAAGGTTGGAAAAGACCTAGAAGATCATCCACTCCAACCATCACCAGTACTTCCCAGCTAAACCATATCCCTCAACACAACATCCAAACGTTTCTTGAACACCCCCATGGTCGGTGACTCCACCACCTCCCAGGGCAGTGGTGACCCATTGACATTCATTGACACTTGATGAACACTGATGGAAACCGAGCAGTGGATGTGAGCACAGTGAGGCAGTGGTGGTGTGTTTCAGCAGCGGTGACAGCACCTCTGCTGGTTCAGATCTTTTACAAGCGTGACATGCAGGCACTTGTTCACCGCTGGTAAAGAACAGTGTTCTGCAGCTGATAATTTGCTCTGTCAAACAGTGTCATTGTGCTATAAATGTGGAGCATTTTAGGAAATTCATGCCTAAGGCCATCTGTACGGAACTATAACACCTGACCAGAGAAGTGGTCTGGCCATCTTACGTTGTTGTTCAGATCACTGCTAAAGTGAAGAGACATGAAACCTACTAGCAGATAGTTAGGGTCATGCTTTTTGTCACGTGGTGCTGTCAGTAGGGTTTAGGTTATTCTTGTTCTCCATACAAAGACTTTTCTTTACTTTTATTTTAATTAAATCCTTCATTTTGATACATCAGTTAATACTGTAAATTAATAATGCACCACTCAGGATGTGCTGCTTTCCTCTTCCATTTAAAATCATCTTGTTTTGGCATTATGCAGAGGAACAAACAGGAGACCTTGATTTTCTATGACATTCATTATTTTGTGTCTCTTTCACTCCACATGAACTCTATTAATACATTTACTTTTTCAGCTGCTTTCTGTATCAAGCAGCTGTGTTCCCTCCATCTCTACACAGAAGTATTTCCAGGCTTTCAGCTGATGTATGTTTGTGTGGCAGGTCTCTGCTCTGTCCAGCTGCTCAGTGGCAGAAATGAACCTGATTACAATACAACCAAAGTTCTGATAAGAAGAACAATCAGCTATTTCTTTGTATCTTCTTGGGCCTTAGTGGCTTTCAATCAGGGAGACAAATTGAGACCAGTATCTTGTGTGGTGCCGTACTTCCTACCACTCCATAGTCATTGCTCTGCTGGACTATGGACCTAGGGCAGCTGGCAGTTCCCAGCTCCTGGGACTTTTGTCATCCATTGGCTTAAGGCTACTGTATAGAAAGAGTGAGATGAAGGTATGGTCAGACGAAGAGAACAGAGCCAAGCTGCAATACAGGGGAGAACTGGAATAACTCTTCATTGGTCTGTCACACAGCTACACTTCATGCCCTGGAACTGCAAGACCTTCTTTAGGATAGATGTTTTCAACTTGGCAGTGACTGTAATTGCTTTTTGTCCTAGGGATACACAGTGCAGTACAGTGATTTGTATTCAGAAGACACCTGCAGAGTCAACATTAATAAAGAACTAACCAGCAAAAGGCAAAACAGATGGCTAGTGATACGTGTGTTAGTGCTGAGCTCAGAGAGGTTCCCACAATTGTGAACTGCTTCATCAAGAACCAAGCCAAAAAGCTGCGAGTGGCCCCGTTTCATGGAGCAGGACTGTGGTTTAGGAACCATTGTGGACAGCCTGCTCTCCAGCCACAGCCTCCTGCACCTCTACATGCACCACCTAGACTGAAGTACCCTCATCTTCCTCACCTCAGAGCTGGGCTGAGGTGAGGTGGGTCACCATTCTGAGTGCTGCCCTCCTTTTCCACCACGGTAGAGCGCAGAGGGCTGTGCAGTCATGGCTGGCTCTCAGCTGCACTGTGCTGATCTGTGCACCACAGATCTGTGCACCACAGATCTCTGCAAGATTTGCAGTCATGTCCAGCAAAAGAGATATTCATGAATTCTCACTTTAAATCCTGTTCCATTTCAAAATGCTGTCCCCTTGAGGGCTTTCTTTCTTTTTTTTTTTTTTTTTCAGTACCTGCAAGCCTGTTAGGTTTCTTTTTTAACATATAGATAGGAGCATTTAGTTAAAATAAAAAATAAAAAATAGGGACATTTCCTATTTTTGAAATACATCTAATAGAAATACATCTCTCTATCAAAATACATCTAATAGAAAGAGCTTTTAGAGAAAAGAACTGAAAAGATTCACTGCTTTTAAGGAACAGTTGAAACCTATCTTTCATTACAGCAAGACTTAGGGGTGGCTTTGATCTCTCAATATTATCGGACCAAAGCCAGTTAATACCTGGAGTAGCAGCATTAGCTTTTGTACAGAATTCTTTAAATGACTTCTAGGGCCATTAGAGTCAATTGTAAAACACCACTGCGTTTACCTAACCAGAATTTCCCCAGCAGATCAGTCCACAAAAAGCTTTAGATGTTGCAATAGCAAATGTTGCAGTTTTGAACTTTTAGCACTTTTATCCAGCTACATCCCACTGACTTTGGGAACCTTAGCCAGGAGCATAACCTTGCTTTGCTCCTCTGAAGTCACTGGGGTTCTCTGGAGAACGAGTCGGGCTGGCTGTCACATGGGATGAAGCCACGATCTTGGCAGTTGCTGAAATGCCCAGCCCTGGGTTGTGTACCCGGGCTCCCTGTTGAACACATGAACCCATATGCCTCTGGATGGGATCTAGGGAAGCCACCAGAGGAGCCCTCTTGCCTCAGAGATACAAAAGGGGTGGGGATGAAAGTCCTTTCCCAGCCTCAAGGGGCTGCAGATGCCTTCTTGCTTTCCTTCCTTTCTAGGAGTATCAAGGACACAGCTGTGGTAACCTTGCTTCCACCCTCTTCTCCAGCTAAGGTAGTTTTAACCTAGATTCTTACGTGGCCAAATGCCTGTAACTGGGTGGTGCTGTTGGTTTCTTCAGATGAATTGTTGGTATTGCTTCCAGCTCCCTGTACAGCATGAATCTTGCGGGAAAGTCCAGTGGCTGCAAATAGAGGACATCCTGGGCTCCTGTAGTCTTGATCTCTCCTGCACACATAAATGGAGGTATTGCATGAAGTCCATTTTCATGAATAGTTGAAAAAAGAGGTGAATAACTATGTCATTTTTGAATGACTCAAGAAGCAAGTTGATCTGCTATCCACATAGTGCTCACCATGAAATATTGGCATCGTGTGTTTGCCAGAATAAATATATAAGTAGGTTTTACCTGATAGTCTGAGAAATAAAGCTCACAATGAGAAGATCTGTTTTAAAAACGTAAGCACTCTGTTAAGCGATAACAGTGTACCATTCGTGAGTCTACAAGGGTTTTGTGAAAAACTGGGTAGACAAAATAATATGAGGGTCACCACCATAGGAATGGGAAGGGAAAATCGTGTACTTTATGCAAGGAATCAGTTCAAGAAAAGTGAAATATCAACATAAAATATTGAATTATTAAATGGTCAGGATACTAAATGAAAAAATATATATATGGAAAAAAGGAAACCAACACATGAACACAGAAAACAGAAAAACTGTAGAAAAGAGGAGCCATAAAGGTCACCAACTAACAAAAGAAACTTCTGAGAGTTGTTCTCATGCATTTATGCACTGGAAATGAGCAGTATTCTGTTCCTGTATATGTAGTGTGCTTTTCTGTTCCCAGGGCAATATAAAATGTTTCTGCACAATATATTCTTTACTTTATGAAGTTCTCATAGAAACTACAGACACACATTATATATATATGAACATATAATAAGGTAACTCATTCTTTACCTTCACAGTGAAAATGATCTAGCTTTCAGTAATGAAGAGGTGAATCACATTCAGGTTAATGAGAACATTTCTCTGGTTAACCTTCTCCTTAGTCAATGACTTCCAATGGTCCATCAGCCACCCATGCCTAAGCAGTGTTGCCAAACAAATTCAATCCATATTAAAATATATATATATATATATATATATATATATATATAAGAAAAAAAAATCATGGTCCACTAAATAAAATCTGGAATAGTGTAAATGAACACCAGGAAAACGTCACTGAGAGCACTTAAATATCTCAAGGTATGCTCTTCATGACCAAATTAATAGAGTTTACAGTCTTACCGGTATTAATACTCAAGTGAAAACTGAATCATAGGAGGAAAAAAAAAAAAATCACGGGCAATTAAAAATCCCATAAGATTAACGAAGACAATTCTGCATAGTAGTGACTGAAAATAATGGTGCTTAGCAATTGGCAGATGTCATTCCTGCACATAAAATCAGCTGTTAGTCTTAACCCATTTACTAAAAGTGAGAATGTAGCTGTATCGTTAAACCTTGTTCTGCTCTGGGCCCATTGAATAAGGACTGGGGTTTGAGATGCCAAAATGGGAAGATGAGATGGACTTGACTTAATACCTTCTGTCAATACTGTGGTTAAATTATCCTTATAGAACAGTGTGAGGAAAATCTCTTTTCCCTTCAGGTAAAATCCCTTTTTCCTCTAATGTGAGGAAAATGCCTTTCCAGTATCTGTTACAGAGATAAATACAGGCATCCTTCTCTTGAAGCAACCAAGTAAATACCTGAAATGCCACTAACTTTTCTTTAGAAAATAAAATCAAAACCAAAACCACAGGATGCGAGTTTATTCCAAAGCTGGTCTGCAGGCTGTCAAATACTCAAAAGTCACTGTGGGAAGAGATGCGTGAAGACTTTTGGGGTTTTCATTGCCTACACTGAAGGCATAAATCAGGTATCAGTTGCTGGAAGTTCAGAAGAGCTACTCCTGTGGGTGGGTTACTACATCGTTTTGTTGATCCTTTCTTTGAAATGTGGTAGTGGCCACTGTGCAAGAAACAGTCATGTGCCCGTCTGTCTGTCTAGCTGTCTGCTAAAATACGGCAGTTCTTCTGTTCCTGTGGTACTCGATAGAGCAAAATCAACAGTAATTCACCAGTAATTGATTAGATAACTGTTGATTTTTGTATTTATGATCTGTCACACACAGAGCTCCAAACTTTAAAATATGGTATTATTCCAAATTAGTTGTGCTTCCCTCTATAAAACCCTCCCAGAGATTAGAGGGTTCATTAAGATAAAGTAAATGGAGAGTGTGCACTGAATTAGTAGGCTTTATGTTGTTTCAGACTTCAGACAAGCTCATAGCTGCAAATAAATATCAAAGCACATATTGAAAACATTGAGTATTACAAATGAATATGTAATGAAAAACTGATTTTTGAACCACGGAACATAAAGTATGCTGCACAGATGGTGAAGGGTCTTGAGGGCAAGATGTATGAGCAGCAGCTGAGGTTCCTTGGTTTGTTCAGGCCAGAGCAGAGGAGGCTGAGGAGGGGGCCTCTTGGTGGCTGCAGCTCCTCACAAGGGGAGCAGAGGGGAGGCGCAGAGCTCTGCTCACTGGTGACAGCAGACCCTGGGCCCAAGGAATGGAGCTGCATCAGGGAAGAGTCAGGTTGACAGTTAGGAAAAGATTCTTCACCAGTAGGCGATGGGCATGGAACAGGCTGCCCAGGGCAGAGGTCACAGCCCCAAGCTGCCAGAGTTCAAGGATCCTCTAGACAACACTCTCAGACATATGGTCAGTTTTTTGAGTGGTCTTGTGCAGCTGAGCTCATTGACCCTTATGGGTCCTTTCCAATGTGGGATATTCAGTGATTTTATGATTCCGTGCCTTTTATGCACAGTTGTCACACAAAGCTGAGAAAGTTCTAATGCTTAAAACCCAAATTGTTGAATTTAAGATGTCAGAGATATATGGCCTAGAGATCCTTTTTGTCCAAATTCTGACTTTTCCACAAGCCAAGTCAATGCACAGACACTGCCTGTTACCCCCCAGTGCTGTGCTCACTAGAGGCAGGTTTTGGCATATAGGATCAGTGATGTCCACACCTCATCCATAGCTCCCTCCCCTCTATCAGGGGAAGCATGTGGCCACTAACTTGATTCTTCAGCTGTACTTTCTTAATTATGTTTTGCTAATGATGTTATTGACCTTTCTCTGAGGAAGTTCTTCTCTTGAGAGAACAGAATTAACTCAATTAATTTAAAAGTGGAAGGTGTTTCTTACTTTTTTCTTTTTCTTTTTAGTGGAGCAGAGAACAGTCTAAAAATGGCTTAGAGGGGTGCCCGAACTGCCTATACTCAACCACTTCAGGCTCATGGAAATTACTTTCTATGTGTTGAACCTAGGCCATTGGTACACTTCCTCTAATCCACTGTGAACAGTGTACTGTTCTACTTCTGTGACATAAAAAAAGAAAAATAAGTGATTGATATAAACATACCAAACAAATCACTGGACAGGCACGTCCGACCTGCAGCCCATGGGCCACATGTGGCCTGGCACATCCCATACTACCACCCTCTGCCTCACACACACCCATCACTCAGCAGTGACCAAACATCAGTGTGTTATTAACCCCATCTGGGTTGAAACCAGGGCAAGGAGAGAGCAGAGTGCAGTGCCAGCTCAAGTTACGGCAAATAAGTTTATGGATTTTCCTACACTTGCTAAAAGCAGTCCTGTGAGCAGCAAAAAATATGCAGCCTCGCTTTCCATTTTGATACAGGAATTTGAGAACAGGTTTCAAGACTGAAAAAAAAAAAAAAAATCTCAATTTTTATTTATTTATTTATTTTGTTTACTTGTGACTCCTTCTTCAGTTGACATAAATACATGACCTGCAAATTTTCAGATGAAATGCACAGAGTTGCAATCAGATATCCAGCTGAAGAACATAATCATGTCTCTCTACTGAACTTTCATAAGCCCTCTCTTCTCAGAGAGAAATGTCCTTCACAGAATCACAGAATCGTAGGTGTTAGAAGGGACCTCCAGAGATCGAGTCCAACCTCCTGCCAAAGCAGGTTCCCTACACCAGGCCACACAGGTAGACATCCAGGCAGGACTTGAATATCTCCAAAGATGGAGACTCCACAACCCCCCTGGGCAGCCTGTACCAGTGCTCCGTCACCCTCACCGTAAAGTAGTTCTTACTACAGCGACAGTGGGGCACCTTCCACCAGTGCATATTTTTACAAGCATGGCATGCAGGTGCTTGTTCATCTCTAATAAAAATGCAAAGCTAATGGTGGTGACTATGTTGAAGAATAGTGTTGTGCTGCTGAGAACTGGCTCTATCAAACAGTGTTTCTGTGCTTTTTGTATCTATTGTAGTTTCCACAGAAATGAATAGGAGGCATTACTTTCAGAACAACCTACATATATACATACACCCAACACAATTTTTCTTTGCTCTGTGCAGCCCAGGTGAGTCAAAAGGTTGGACACCCATGCCCTAGGAGATCTATAAAGAGTACGTTTTTGTGAGGAAACGGTGAAATCATGAGGAAAACAGAAAAACTGTTTGAGAGACTAGTTAAAGGAATTAAAAAATCCTCAAACCTTTCCCAAACACACTGGAAACCAGCAGCCTGAAAGATAATCAATAAGGCCCAAGGGGCTTTCAGAAAGGGAAAAACTAAGTGGACTCTAAATACCGAAGAGCATTTCAGGGAGATTCCCATAGCAAGGGCTTTCCTGGTGAGAAGAAAATAGGAGTAACTCAAATTTAGTAAAGAAAGATTTAGGACAGATCAATAAAATAAGCGGTAATTAATCAGCAGGACTGTATTGTGTTTCCCCAGGGCTGTAAAAGACCTGCTAGCTGCAGTGCACAACCTACCATTTAACAGGTGTTCAGGGAATAAGATGTGGCAAAGGTGATCCCAGTTTTGTAGAGGAAAATTAGGAGAGGTCCAGAGATGAACAGATCCATAATGATGACTTGGGAGCACTAACTAGGAAATTTATGATGAAGCTTAACATTAAAAGACACAGGATAAACACGATACAAATGGAAGAAAATACAGTGGCTTCTGTGGAGAGAAAATCTTGCCTCATAAATCCATGGAGCTCCTTTGAAAGAGTCAGTGTGATCACAAGTTGTGGCATTAGTGCTACCGGGTGCCTGTGTTTGCAAAAAGGTTTGACAAGATCGAGAGGGTAGATAAATAAAGATCTCATAGCAAGTCACGAAGAAAGAGTAGGAATAAAGAATCATTATTTTCCAAAGAGAGTGATTTCCAAGGGGGTCCCACCATCATCCTCAAGCAGCACAGCAAAGGTTACTGATGTTGTGAACTAGTTTAGGACAACACAGACTAAAGCTGATTGCAGAGTATCACAGAAACAGCTTTCAGTCTAACACACAGAATTAATCTCACCTAACCATGGACATCTTCAACATTGCTGTTAGAGAAACTGAGACACCTGAGGCTCGTTAGTAATCAGTGGAAACAGGCATTTGAGGCTGGATTTCTCTGAACTGTAAAAGACAGTTACATTAGAATTTGAGGAATCACAACTCTAGAAATGTCTCTTTCTCTCCATTTTCACACTGAAATGTGAATGAATGGCTGAGGCCATTCATCTACGTTTAGCCCAATGGGCCTGCTCTGAATGAGCAGGCAGTTAAATAACAGACAAAATTCAATGTCAATAAATGTAAAACAGTGAACATGGAGGGAAACAACCTTAACTACATACATATAATTTAATGGGTTTTAAATTGGCTATTACCACTCAGAAAAGAGAACTAGGAGTCACTGCCGATAATTCTATGTGGAAAGCTCTCAGTTCACTGTTACCAGTGCTCAAAAAGTTACTAGGAAAGGATTAAAATCAAAACAGAAACTAAATGGTGGCACTGTGAAGATGGTGTATCTCTCCTATTTAAGTAGGGACAGTTCAAGCCCCATTATTCCAAAAATCATGGTAAAATTGGCACATTGTGTAGGACAAAGGCAAGAGGATTGGAACACCTTTTGAATGGGGGAAAGTACAACAAGGAGGACTCATCATTACTGGGACTGATATTTTTTAATATCTTCACTGAAGTCATAAACAGTGGGTTGAGTGCACCCTCAGCAAGCTGGCAGACAACACCAAGCTTTGTGGTGTTGTCTACACGGCTGAGGGATGGGATGCCATCCAGAGAGACCTAGATAAGCTCAAGCAGTGGGCTCAGGAGAACATCATGACGTTCAACAAAGCCAAGTGCAAGTTCTTGCACCTAGGTCATAACAACCCTGCCTATCAATACAAGCTGGCAAATGTAAGAATAGAGCACAGCCCTGCCAAAAAGGACCCGGGGGTACAGGAGGATGGCAAACTGGACATGAGCTAGTAATGTTCCCTCACAGCCCAAAAAGTCTGTATGCCCTGGGATGCATCAAAGAAACGTGGCTGGCAGGGTGAGAGAGGTTGTCCTACTACTCTGTGCTGGTGAGATCTCAGCTGGAGCACCGCATCCGGATGTAGAGTGCTCAGTACAAGAGAGACACAGCCCTGTTGGAGCACATCAAGAAGTGATTCAAGGGACAAAACACCTCTCCTACAAGGATGGGCTGAGGGAGCTCGGGATGTTCAGCCTGGTGAAGAGAAGACTCTAGGGAGACTAGATGGAAGCCTTTCAGTTTCTTAAAGGGAGCTGTAAGATAGAAGGGGACAGACTCCTCAGCATGGTCTGTTGTGACAGGGAAAGGGAAAATGGTATCAAACTAAGATAAGATTTAGACTGCATATAAGGAAGTTTTTTGTGGTAAGGGTAGTGAAGCACTGGAACAGGTTGCCCAGAAAGGTGTCTTATCCCTGGAGGTCAGCTTAGACCAGGCTCTGAGCAACCTGGTCTAACTGTAAGTGTCCCTGTTCATCGCAGAGGGGTCGCACTCAGTGACCTTTAAAGGTCCCTTCCAACCCAATCAATTCTATGATTCTGTGACTCACATAGGGTCAATAAAATCATGTGCTGTGTGAAGAGTAACAGAACATTGTTGTAATGGAAGGTGGAATAATTTAGTCTTGGAACTGACTTGCCACAGGCATACTGACAACACCATCAGTCTGAACCTAAGGCAGAGCAGGCATTGAGACAATATTCTTCTGCAGCAAGTTTCCATGTAGGGCAGGAAGACCAAAAGCGAGATCTACAAGGGCAGTCTCTAGAGGAAGCCATAGATAGAAGAGAGAACAAAGAGCAAAAAGAAAGGCCATCATATACACAGTGTATAGCTGTGGAGACAGGGGACAACTGAGAGGGGCTGCGAGGGTGAAGGATTCAGAGGAACAGAAAGCCAGGAGACACCCTCTGCATAGTGGAAGATAAGTCAAATAAACCTGTGGCTTCTTAAAACGTTTGTAATCCTCTAACAGCACAGTGTCTAAGTAGAAAAATTGCATATTCGCTGCACTGACAGATACAAATCAGAGACAAGATGTCACCTTTGTTTAGATAGATTATTCAGAGCTGCCCATGTCTAGCAAAAGGCTGGAAAGTGATCTGCCAGGGCTTCCTTTCATTAGCAAATTTAAAAGGGTCCCAATAAGGCACAGCCAAGCAGAACTGTGGCGGGGGATAGGACATACTGAAACCCAGGCAGATCCAGCAGATTGACTGGGGACCACAGCAGGGGACCTCAGTGGAACCCTACAAAGCCAACCCATATATCTTTATATTTGATACATAACATACTTGATATAAATACATAATATTTTTGTTTAAGTCTGCATACAGGCATTTGGAAAAACGTCTAAGCTGCTGTTCGAAGATTGATTCTTAAAAACTGCCAAAACTGCAAATCCACTAATGTGCCACAGAAATTGAGCATTAGCAGTTTCTGCCTTGGAGAACTTCCAAACACAGAGATAATACTATGAAGAATGGCAGAAGAGAAATGAAAAAGAACTAGAAATCTTTCATGTCCTTCACAGTGGATATACCACAGCTCCATGCAGGAAGGAGTGTGGATGTGTTTCTGCTTCCCTTGTGTCCCTCCAGTACTGCAGTACCATTGTTGGCACTGAAACCTTCAGAACATTGTCAGGAACCTGCCCAGCCTGCCCGTGGGGACACGAGGCACAAAGCCACTGCACCCTTTAAGCTGGGCTCTCCCTTCTTCAGAAACTCATACTGGATGATGTCAACCTTTGTGGTTAACAGCTTATTTAATAAAATATTGATTTTTTTTTCTTTCCTCGTGCTTTAGGAAATAAGACCTTCAGGCATTTTGATGAAATACTTGAGTTTCCTTAAATTCTTTCCAAGGTCTTAACAGAAAGTCTGAATCCTAAACTAAACATTTCCTATTCAATTATGCTCACATTTCTTGCAAGTCCTATAAAGTATGTACACCATGTTGGCCGATGATGGAGCACACCACAACTTCTTGGATTTCTCCAGAGTTAGAGGTCCACCATCAGCTTTGCCTGGAAAAATGGATGAGTGTGATTTTGAGAGGAAAACGCCCTCACAAACAGCACAGGGGTAAAGCATGGGGCAAAGCATCAACATCTGTAATAGCTTCTTGCCAACTAAAACTAAACAAGAAGTGGAAATGAAACAGTTTGTATTTCTCAAGCAAAGAGTATATGTAATCTGGATAGTGTAAACTGCAATTAAACAGTGTATGTGAGAAACATACATTATTTGCATCTCATTAATGATTAATAAAATTAGTATTAGGGATGAGGATGTACTACAAGCTGAGGCATAGAGAGTTGGTTTATCCCGAAAACAACCATTCTGAAAACAGAAACCATTACATTTTTAAATAATAAATGAAAACTAAAGAGTATCTGTAGGGCTCTGAAACAGTATTTAACTGAAGACCTAATTTTTGAAAATATAGGGAAAATAAGACACTACAAAGACTTTTATTTCAAGAATACACATGGTATTCCTATTAGTGTTCACTATAATGCCGAATCGTACTAAGGAGTAACAGTACAGATAGGAACTGTAGCTGTGCTGATAGATTCTGAAATGAAGTAGCATCATCTGAAACACAGAAACCTCATTTCAAAAGTGTCTTTATCCGCTACGTTTGTAATTTACTCTTTTACAAAGTAAAATGATTTAAATCAAAATCTACTTCTAATTTTTATTTTTATTTTTATTTATTTATTTATTTATTTTCCTGCTTTTTTCCTTATGAGTTCCATGGAATAAATAGAGAAAAAATATCCTTGGGGTCCCTTCCAACCCAAGCCGTGCTATGATTCTTGTCCTGGGAACTTCTGGAACTTTTCTGTACCATCAGAATAAAAACAAACAACCCGTCATCCAACTTCAGGGTATGCTGGAAACTTGTCTGGGCCAGAAGTTCAGTTTGCCCAGTGAAGACAATCTGCTGCATAACTGTTATAAGCAGGTTTAATGTTTCTGTCACTCAGGCAGGTCTAAATGGACTCTCGGTTGGAAGAGCTTGTGATCTTCAGCCATCTTTATACTTTGTTTAAATCTGAGATAAACACGAGTTCAGTGCATGTAGCTGAAACCCTTTAAAAGTGTAGGCTGTGCACTAATGCCAACTGAAATCAGCTGAGGATCAAGTCAGAAATATTATCCAGAGCACTCACCCAAGCCATGCACAGATTGACTGTCTGCATATTTTCAGCATGCTCTGTAAGAGATTGTGCTGAACAAAGTCATAGGTAAATGCTGTTATTATCTCCTCTGTGTTATCTGTACCTGCAAAACATGCTTTATGCTTTTCTTCATTTAACTTTACACGGTTAAGGCTTGCAGCTATTAGCAAAGAAGTCTGGGCAGATAAAAGGTCTAGCACTATAGTATGGTACTAAATAACACTAAAACAAGCATGCTGGGTACTTAAACCAAGGAGAGCGAACAATCTTCAGAACAGTAACACTATGGCTGGACGAAGGGACCATCAGCTTTAATAAGTGCCTCCAGGCTGCTCCTTTTACTGGGATGTGAACATAAAAAACAACGGTCTGTTCATGTGGCGTGTGCTAGTGGCAGAGCTGATGGAGGACTAAAGGCCTGGGAGAGAAAACATGAACACTGAATTGCTTTACTAAATCCTAAGGAAAAAAAGAAAAAAAGGTTAAACAAGGCTTGACTTTTTTTTTTTTTCTTTTTTCTTTTTTAAATGAGAATTCAGAGGCTGCATCTGAGGCAGCTCCCCATCAGTTCCACCCATCCACAAAATACTCACACATGTCTGGCAGCCAGGGTTTCTAAGTTCAAAACTGCAAAGAAAGGTAATTAGGCATCAAATACAATGGACATGAGGAAGCCCTCCTAGGTCTTCCAAAGCCTAAACTAAAACCAACTTTCACTAAGTAAATAATGGATAAACCCAGGCTGGATTTGGCTCTGGGCATCCTGATCTGGTGGTTGGCAACCCTGCCCATGGCAGGGGGGTTGAAACTAGATGATCTTCAAGGTCCTTTTCAACCCAGGCCATGCTGTGATTCTATGATTCTGTGCTTTCCCTCTTAATCTTGATCATCATTATTGGCCACTAAAAAGAAAATAAAAGACATTGTCCCATCCTGGCTATATGTAGAACAGTGTCTTTGGTGGTTGAGAGGCAGGAGTTTGTTTCATACAGACAACTCACATCTCTGAACTGAATGACCAGGAGAGCCATTCCCAAAGTGGGGATGACAGCCACAGAGCAGTTGCCTTAACATGGGATGAAGGCAGCCCTCTGAAAACATAAAATATAAAACTCAAAAGATAACAGTGAAGGCTGCTCCTGACATCTTTCTCCTGCTCCCATTTTTAAATGCAGCATTAGAATCCCTCCTCTGTTTGCAGCTGATGAAATATAGCTGTTGTAAATTGCTAGCTAACCACATTTAGCAAATGGAGATAATCAAATAAAAATGAAGTTCTACTTACCAAAGAAACAGTTTCCAAAACACAGACTTTGGCTGGGGACTGTGTTTTGCTTCGGAGTCTGCCAGGAGATCTGTGGACTATTTTGTAAACAGTTCTCAGGCTGGTGTTTGTGGGAGAGACACATGGGAAGGGGATAAGAGGCAGATGAACATATGAAAGGCATCCCAAGAAAAGTTCATTGGGAAAGAAAAGCTTGAGAGCTGCTTTGATGGAGATCTATGAAAACTGTATAAGGTAGAAAGAGGGTGATAGGGAATTACTGTGTGCTGTTTTGTGTTGCACGGGAGCTAGGGGACATCTTAGACTCTGTGCTCAATGCCAACAAAAGGAAGCATTTTTCCCACATACTGCATACATAATTTATTTGCATAATTTATCATTACCAAAGTTATAAATAAACTCTTTAGGAAATTTGATGGATGTGTACAGTGTGGGGTTAGCAAGACATCAGCAGGATGGTTTAGGTGCAATCTGCGGGCCCTGGCAATCCAAAACCTGAACTGCTGAAGTTGTGTCTCTGGGTGCCAGAGGGTGTTCCTTCCTAAAGTGCTCTTCCATCTCTACAGTCTTCTTCCCTGTACTCAGACCACAAGGTTCCTTCCAGTCCAAGTTATCCTATGGGTTTCCCTCCAGATACACCAGAGCTCCCTGTTGTTGAAGCCTGTTGCCAAGGCAGGTCACTGCCCAGAGACACAGCAATTTGGGCTGCAGGATCAGTGCTGAGCATCACAAACCCTCTGCACTCAGACATCCCATGTCCCTTCCATGGCTTCTCCATAGTCAGGCACTGTGCACCAAGACACTCTTCCATGAGGGTTTGGGACAGCAGGGAAGGATGCTTCTCTGGGTGAGATCCATCCCTGCTCAGGCTGGAGAGCAGCGCCCACCTTTAAGAGTGTGGAGAGGAACACATCCATGAGCTCAGTGCTTCAACTTCCCCACACAAGTCTTTCTCAAGTAAGGAAACATGTAAGCCTTAAGTTATTCATGAAGTTAATTACTTCTCTCATGTTTGCTCAGGCAATTTTATCTTTCTGAATTATATGGAAATAAGAGCAATTAGCTTTTTTACTATTGTCCTTTTCATTTGTTTCAGCTGCCCATTTCCCATTCTTCTTGACAGGGCAGCTAACAGTAGATATTTTGCTCAGACTGCTTTTAAGAACTGGAATACAAAGAATACAAAATGGTATTGTCACTTTACATTTCTCCATATCTCAGAAGGCTCCCCCCCACCGCAGCCCTGTGACCTCACAGCTCTGCCCTTCTCATGGTGCCAAGCGAGGCAGTATCCTGAACACCAGAAAGTTGAGCATTAGGGAGTGCAGCCAGGCAGTGCAGGGAGTGTAACAGAAAGCTGTCTTCAGTGTGAAGGATAGTGGAAAAATCATTAACAAATGTCATGTCAACAAATACATTTAACTGAAAATTTCGGTTGTATGCGATTCTTCTTGGACCAGAAGGATGGGAAGGAAGATCATTGCAAGATGTTTAAATAAATTAATGCTGTCTTGAAATTAAAAGATCACTGCTGTGGAATCTGATGCCATTGTCTTGGAACTCATGGGGGTCTTGTATGTAAGGAAAAGCTACTGTACATTTTCCATAGTAAATGTGAATTTATGATGACAAGCATGTAAAGATATTGTCACCCTGTCCTATTAGAAATGTCTGTAATTCCAGAAGGGTGGGACTGGGGATGATGATTGCTTTGTATACCTTAAGGCACATTCCTCACGCTGAACACATTTCTGTGCAAAGCCTGTGGGTGCTTGAGGACAGTCTGAGCAGCAGTGCGGCCTTTTGAGATGAGATCCAGACCCAAAGAATGATCACTTATTTTTCCTGATGCATTCCCTTCACCTTTTCTCCACTTGTTCCCTAAAGCCCTGTGCAACAACCAGATACTGCTTCCTTTTTTGTCTCCTGGGGCTTTGTGCTCGTCCAGTGGTTGGCCATGGCCTCTTGCTGCACCTGGTGGGAATCCCTGGCCTTCTCTCACCCTAGTACTGAACAAGATTTATGCTCCTTGCCTTGCAAGGAGAAGTCTACAAAATATAGGATCGTTTTTGCTAGAAAGCACAGCGTAATTTTATTATTAGGTTTGGTCTACCTTTATGTCAAGAAATAGTAACTTTCTAAGGGAGAACTTCTAGTTCCACTGAAGCCCTTAAGCATTATTTGTACCAGCAGCTTTCTGGGAAACTCTATAAGGATTTTTTTTAGTATGTCACAAGGCACACCCACTGTGTACTGCTAGGCCAAGACCAGAGTTATGACTTGTGCTATATGAGATTTCTGAATATATGAAACCCATCATTTTTGTATTTTTTCCTTTGTTTTTAATACAAAAGAATGGGACGGTAGTATCTTGGACACCAATCCAATTACAGGCAATATTTAATAATCTCAGCTCCACTTAACTTTTTAAAATGATAGGGGAGGTAGACTGATGGCTTATTTTTCGCACCTGCTATGAAACTGCTCGTATCCTCTCATTACAAGTAGTTTTTCATAATAAGAAGAAAACAGCTTTAGATGTGTTTTAGGAAACGGCACCCAAGGGGTGCAATTACAACTTACTGTATTCAAGCGGAGAAGGTGTTGCACTGAACATACCCTGAGAAAAACAATGATTTAAAATAAACATTGCTTTAATTTTAATTTTATTTTTTCCAGAGGGTACATATTCACTAAATAACATAAGACATTTTCCTGCATAGGTCACATACATCTATTTATACATCCATCCACAGAGCCATAAAAGCATTAAGGTTGGAAAAGGCCTGTAAGATCATCTAGTCCAACTGTCAAGCCATCACACCATGCCCACTCATAGAAGTTTGAGGAGATCTCCAAGATTCCCATGTCCAACCCCAAACCCATACCCACCATGCCCTCTAACCATGTCCCAAAGAGGTCTGCAGGACTTCTGGGTGTTTCCTCCTACAAACAGCAGCTAATCATGGGACTTCCCATCCACCTTCCAATAGGAAAAGCAAAAACTTTCAATCAGTCAATGCAAACTATGAATAACTTGATTAGAATCAATGTCTTCAGCCTGTGCAGTCTGAGGCCAAACAACTCAGTAATCAGGTCTCAGGATGGTGTTGCATTATTGAATCTTAACCTTACTGATTTTAGATGGAACACTGATTTTATACTGACAGTCTGTTGATAGGTTAATGGGTATCCTAGTTTCTAGATACTTTTTTTCATGTTAAGAGTTGAGGAAAATGTTCAGGAGGGATGACCAACTGTGTTGTTATTTCATAAAGGTGATAGAGGCAATAGGGTATGTTATGTGGGGAAGTACATTGGGAGTTCAGTTTGGATCCACAGCTCCGCACAGCTGTGAAGTGTTGTGAAGGCACAGAAATACACACATAGAAAACAACATTAGAAGGTATCCAATGAGTTAGATTGAACAGAACAAACTCAATTTCTATGGACTGCCAAAGAAAGAGTTCGGGGGAGAAAAGACCACAGAATATAAATACCTACAAAGGAAGGGGACAATTCACACAACCAGAAAATGACTAAACAAAAAGTAGTGCTTTCAAACTAGGAACACAAACTGCGGTGGAGTAATTATTCTGTGAACAGAGTAGGGTGTCAGTGAGAAAAGGGCCAGGAGGGAAAAAAGAGGCGAGAAGAAGGGACTACAGGCATAATGAATGCAGTTTTTGGAATACTGAGGGATTAGCAGCAGGCACAGCAATGTTTTTTCTCTCTGCACAAAAGAGGTCTGTGGTCTGCTGCAGTTGCCCACCTCATCCCTGGTTTCCAGCCAGCCTCTCTGTGCATGAACTCCTGCTTGGAAGGAACCAAGAGGCAAGATGAATGCTGGCAGGACCTGTATAGGCCCTGTGCTCAAGTCCCACGCAAGCTTGCATCCACTGAGCTGCTGGAGGGACAGGCAGAGTCCATAGTCTGACCAGGCATCTGATTTGCCCCAGGAAGGCATCAGGAGTCCCTAGTTGCCACCACAGCTGGAGGGCCTCCAGAGCAATAAAGCATCAGGAGCTGGGAGAAAGGCCCAGGCTGTGGATGCATGGCATGCCATATGTCTCATGGATGGCTTGCTGTCTCTCTCCTAAAACCACATATGTATCTCATGGCCTCAGGCAGCAAAGGCCTCCTTCTGCACTGAGGGCTCTGAGGCCCGGCAGGCACCCAGAGTGCTTCACATACTGTGGTTTTGCTACAGGTTTCTCCTCCATCTGTTCACAGCATGGGTTGCCCTTCCAGGAGGCTGTGATTGAGATTTTCCCTTTAACTTTGGTGTTCATCGTTTGTGAGCACTGAAGGCTTTTAAAACGTGCTACACAATAGGATTTAGTCAACTGCATTAAAACTAGTTGCCCTCTGCTATTAACATCTCATTACACTTTTAGATTCCTTGTAGTTCCTTTCCCTGCATAGGAAACTCCAGATAGGTAAAAATTTATCTCCTTTTTAAAGAAAGAAGGAAGCATTGGAAAGAAAGAATGAAGACAGAGAACCCAGAGCCTTCTGAGACAAAGTGTCCAAGCTAGCTGACAACAGTCAGAAATGGCTGCACATCCACAAGTGCAAAGATACCCTTTCTTCCACTGAAGTAACATCAAAACTAAAGACAAGCTCATTTTACAAATACTTCTCAACTTAAAATACTTGCTTATGTTTATTGGAAAAGGGCCGTGGCCAAACAATGGCACAGCTGAGGCCTCTCAGGAGCGGAACCCGGGTTCGAGACAGTGCCTCTGAAATAGACATTTAAATTGGCCTCCTAGTTCAGCATTTTTTTTAAGTCATTCATTCCAAAACATACACGAGTTTAAAATATTGCCATGATTTAAAATATACACTTGTGTTTTGACTGAGTAAAGAAAATTATGGAAGATGGCAAATTACCATGCTCCAGCTCTGTTTCCAGAAAAGCTGTGCCTGATTAGTGCATAGTTTAATCAGGTAAACAGAGGGCACCGTCTCTATAAATAATATTGGGTTTTATGTCCATAAAAATTAGCAGGATGAGATCTTTACCATCTCAGTTGTTTTCAGATTAATTGGAATACATAATGAAAGTAATTACACTCTGGTATTTTGTTGCATGTCTCAGTGTATCTTGGAAGGAGTCCAGTAAGCTGTCTGTCTATAACTGACTTACGGAATGGTGATTTGTCATTGAAATTGCTCCTTATGAGCAGTAAGCAGGGAGTATTTGTACAAATAGTAAACGTCTCTTGATTTTTACCAAACTGATTTGCATTTCTGTGCCACCCATAAGATATATCTAGGAATAAATTACTGAAATTACTTGTGATTTAACTCTCCCAGAAAGCCCCTATTGAAGACAGAAAGTGAACATTGCCCAGAAATTCAGTGTGTCCAGACATACTACAGATGTGCATGTACAAACTGTTCTGTATTCATGGAAATATATTTGTGTATTAGGAAAAGTCTGTTCTCTGCTAAGGAAAACAGTCATCCATCCATCCATCCATCCATCCATCCATCCATCCATCCATCCATCCATCCATCCATCCATCTATCATCTATCTATCTATCTATCTATCTATCTATCTATCTATCTATCTATCTATCTATCTATCTATCTATTTTTCCAAGATATTGCAGGAGCCCCTCCCTTGTGAGGAGAATTGTGAGAAAGGCCGGTTTAAGATTACTGAGTGAAAGCAGGGCATGACCTGGCGCATAGAACAATGCTTCATAGCATTTTGGGTTTTTATGCAGGGCACAGAGTCCCTTTCACTCTGTCCATTTAAAAATAAAATGGTGCTGGATAACAGATGAAACTGGAGATTACATTGGAGGAATAAAAAGGCTCATGAAGTTTGAAGTCATTATGTCCAGTGGCTATGAGTCCTGCAGTGGTGTCATGGAATTAGTATCAGGGCCCACCTTGGGTCCCACAATGTTTCTCCCCACTTCACAGTTGGTTTCACTCTGTTTGCACTGCAGGGATTTGGTCTGGCTCCAACAGTGTGTTCCAGTGCTCCTGGACCCACATCAGCAGGCTCCTCCAGTAAAAGTGATAAAATAGCAGACTCAGCGATGGCGGGTAACAGAATCACAGAATCTCCAAGGTTGGAAAAGATCTCCAAGATTACCCAGTCCAGCTATCTACCCCCCACAAAAATTTCCCACTAAACCAGGACCTTTAGTACAACATCTAAATGTTTCTCAAACTCCTCCAGGAACAGTGACTCAACCACCTCCCTGAGTGGTCCATTCCAGCATCTGACCACCCTTTCAAAGAAGAAATTTTTCCTAATATCTAGACTGAATCTTCCCTGGTGCAACTTGAGGCCATTTCCTTTCTTCCTATTGCTACTCATGTGAGAGAAGAGGCCAATCCCTACCTCGCCACTACCTCCTTTCAGGCAGTTTTCAGGCAGCTCTCTCAAGCCTCCTCTTCTCCAAACTAAGCAATTCCAGATCCCTCAGCCAGACCGTTCACCAACTTTGCTGCCCTTCTCTGAATGTGCTTCGGGGCCTTAATGTCTTTCTTGTAGAGCGGGGCTCAAAACTGAACACAGTACTCGAGGTTTGGCCTCAACAGAGCTGATTACATAGAGATGACCACTTTGCTGCTCATACTGACAACACTATTTCTGATACAAGCCAGGATGCCATCGGTCTTCTTAGCCATTTGGGCTCATGGTTAGTGGTGCTGACCAACACCCCCAGGTCTATTTCTTCCACGCAGTCTTTCAGCCACTTTGCCCCAAGTCTGTAGCATTGCATGGGGTTGTTTTGGCCAAAGTCCAGGACCCAGCACTTGATCTTGTTGAACTTCATCCCGTTGTCCTTGGCCCAGCATGGTCCAGATCCCTCTGTAGGGCCTTCCTACCCCAAGCAGATCGACATTTCCTGTCAATTTGGTATCATCTGCAAACCTACTGATGGTGCACTTAATCCCCTTCTCTAGGTCATCAATAAAGATAATAAACAGAACAGACTCCAATACTGAGCCCTGGGGAGCACCACTTGTGACTGGTTACCAGCTGGATTTGACTCCATTCACCATCAACAGGCATGGTTTTTGGCTTATAATTTTTATCTTGAATTTTTCTATGAGCAGTGCTCAGGTCACAGGTCCAAAAGTTTAAGAATGCACAAGAAGAGCTTGTTAAAATAGTTTCCTTGGGTAACATCAATGACCCTTTATCTACTGTTTACAGATGAAAAACAAAAACAAACAAACAAAAAACAACACAAGTTTTTAAACTATGCTTTGTATTTAAAACTAATATATTACACAAAAGAAATAATAACTCTTGTTAGCGATCTGACAGATTGCTTCTGGTCAGAATAGGCCTGATTTCCAAAAGTATTTGGAGCCTAATAAAACAGTCCATTACTGTATGGGATTTTAGAGATGTTTCAGTAGGCCAGCTGCCGTGTCTCCAATAAAATTGGTAAGAGTAGGATGCAAGGCACTTCTGAAAAGCACTTATCTGCAGCAATATGTGCAAAACTATCTCTGTGAAGACATCCAGGTATTCTTTAACTTTCAGATTCAGCTGATGCTTTTTCTTGTCTATTTGGGGTTCTGCTTGTAAAGAAGAAGAGAGGAACAAGAACCTTATTATATCAAATTTTTGAGTTCCAAGTTGTTGAAACGTGCCTCAGGGTGCTGGCCCTTCTAGTTATGTCTTGTCCAGTTCATTTGGTATTACCATAACAATCTGGCTTTTCTTATTTCACCACAACACCCACAGTCAAGGCATGAATGTGCTCAGAGTGCAAATCTGCTTTCTGCAATTCACTGGCATAATCTTTCCAGTTGTGAGAAGTTCATTGGGTCATGCCTAGAAAGTGAAATGAAAAACAACCTACTTGTGTTGCTCTCCCCTGTTCCCTCCTGAAGAAACACCAACTATTCTGATGATACCTCCGTACATAATAACCTCTTCCATGCTGTATTTTCCAAATTTTATTGCCAGGTTTCCTAGCAGTAGGCTGTAATTGGAATCTGACTGTGAAATAAACAGGTACGAAATGACTGACAATCCCCAAAGATGTAAAAATACACACATTTTAACCCCATGCTGTTAAAATAATCCTGCACTGATTCTACCAAATATTGTCTTTACCCGAATCTGAAGAACCACCTCCAATCATCGAGATCTTTGGCTATTTAAAGCAAATTCTACCATAATTATAAGTTTACAAAATAAGTTAGAGTGTCATTTCTGTCCACGCTAAGCCAACATTCTTCCTGACCCCAAGATAAAAGAGGCTAAAAACAAGGCTTTTCCTGCAGTTGCAGGTCCTAGGTGCTCTGACTCCAGGGCTGGACATAAAAGCAAGGAGCGGATCTGACCCCTAGCTGCAGCAGAGCAGCAGAGAGGAAGGCATCAGCCCCCTTTTACTAGGGACACCCACAGGGCAGCACCCCTTTGATGAGCCTTTCTCATCGCCCCATGCCAGGGACATGAGACAGATCTGACACAGCTGGAGGAGTTCTTTCTTCTTCAGATGAAACAGAGGTGTTCCATTAGGCCAGACAGAGTGCAAGCTGGCTGGCCAAGGCAGCAGAATGGAAGAGACCAAGCTTTAGAAGGCCAGCAATCCCGTGAGCTCACCCCAGGCTCTGCTGAGCAGCTCTGGTTCTCCCAGGATATCCTTGAAGGGCTTCAGCAAGCATCCCACTGTGAAGCTGAGCTGATACCAAAACCCTGAAAATGTACAAGGAACTGGAGAGCAATTTCCACCCTATCTCTAGGAGGAACGCACGTACCACTCAAGAAAACAAGCTGCAGTAAAATAAAAACTGATTTCATAGTTAAGACAGCTGAATGCTGCCGTGGAGGCCTGAAATCTGCCACTGACTGATAGAGGTTGCTTCATTTGCTTCACTTTTGCTCTTTTCATTTGAATCAAGACCCTACTTCTGGCCTGCAGGAGCTCTGGGTCCTCACACGTTACATCAGTGAGAAGTGTGCTGTGAACAAAAGACTGTATCAGAATCTGGTGAATAGTGCTTTTCTTTTTTCTTACTGTCCAAAATTTGTAGTTAGTCTTTATTTATATTCCTCTGCTTCAGTTTATTATCTGAAAAAGATGGACTAATAATCCTCTTCATTGCAGCAAAGCAGTACGACAGAAGTTCATTACTGCTTGTGAAACAGCTGGATACTCTAATGATGACAATAAAAGAAATGGTCGTAAGGAAACAAATAGTTCTGAATTAAAGCAACTTTGCACAATGTGAAATTAATAAAGCATTGGACACTCAATGAACACAAAGATAAAATCAAATACTGGGTTCATTAACGTGTCATCTATACGAACTATGTTTCCATGCCAGGTGTCTGACTTTAAAGAGTTTCAGCAGAAGAGATCTATCAGCAAGTACAAAAACAAAGTATGTGCTCTCTTAATTAAAGACTGATTGCAACACACAAACACAAAGGAAGCAAAAATTGCACAAATTCTATCCAGAAAACACCAGAATCGTGTTTTACTGATTGACTTTCAAAGCTTTGCATCCTTCAAACATTTCTTCTAGTTAGACAATGTTAACACATGCAAACAACAATAATAATAATTAATAATATACATATATTTAAAATGCATGATGGCTAAGCTGAAAATTATAAACTTATGGCTTTGGATGCTAATATGCTTTTCTAGGAGCATAATTCAGACCACATGATTTTGCAATATGTAGATGTAATACAAGCAACACCAAGACTTCACGCAGTACCTAACAATATATTATTGAAACACAGAAGAGACAAGAACAAGATCAGCCTCAAAAGTCCTACAGAAACAAGAGCTTTAATGTAAAGAAATGCAAACAAAACTTGGGATGACAGCAGTGACACATTTTCCATTTCTTCCTGACTTCTTGCAGAGGTTGATGTGATTCAGCACCAAAATGAAATCCAATGACAAACTGTAAAAACCCCTCTTTGATGCATCTTCACAAAGCATCCTCCCTTCATAGCATCTTTTGCGTGCACATGGGCTGACAACTGAGAAAAAGTCAGGCTAACCTTTATTCTGTGCAGCCACTTTGTTTTCTCTAGCCTGGTGAATTAGAAGGCCACGGCAACAGGCAGGGATACCAAGATGGAGAACCAAGTGGACATTGGCAGCCCCTTTGGTCCCTCTTTGTGAGCTGTGGAGAGGCAGCCTGAGGTGCAGGTCCCATCTGAGTGACCAGCCTGCCCCACTGAATGCTTCCTAGCTCCTCTCCTCTGGTCCATGCCCATCACTTTGCAAACCAACATCCTTGAAGCTCAAACCATCAACAGCTGTGTTACAGACACAAAACTGGAAGGACTTCATCCTTCTTACCACCACAGCCTTCCACAGAATGGAGGTGTCTGGCAGCTTCCCCTCCATCCTGAGTCCTTTGTAACCAGGAAATTTCTGGGCATGACACACCCCTGCTTGCCTGTGCTTGAAGAACATTAATGTGGAACAGGGATTTGGAGTCCACAGATGAATCCTGTGACTTACAATAAGATTTCATACTGTTTTGCTAGACATTTTAAACATTTCCTTGTTGTACATTAGCATAAAACTAAAAGCATGCTTTGTGCTCTGCAGACAATATTTATGCACTGTTCTGGGCACTGGGCACTGACTTATGTGCATCACACGCCCTGCTGCCACGAGCTCCTAGGCTGCACAGCCAAGATAACCTGGTTATCGCTAACTCTGTGGTATAGCTTGGACTTGCCAGTAAAGCTAAAAGCCATTTATAATCATGAGGAAAATGAAGATACTGTGTACTTCTGACTGTAATACAGCAAGTGAGTACTAGCCATAATACTGCATTTTTCACTTACATTTTCTTCCCCGGAATATCTGAAGAACCTTTTGTGTATTAAATTAGCTATCATGATTGATCTTACTGCATCAGTCATGTATTTCTCTTCCTCTTTCAAATTACACTTACTGAAGGAATAGAAATGTATGGAACAAGGAACAAACTGTGTTCTCAGTACAAAAAGAAATGTGCCCTCAATTTTGATGTTGCAATGAACTGATACTTTTTATTTATTAATCCAATGAAATATTTCTGGTTATTTTCAGATTAATCATGGACAAGGAGCTCCCAGTGAGACTGCTACATTTATAAAGATCATTTAATCCTTATTTATTTAGCAAGTCACTGAGTAGACTGCACTGGTGCACTTCCTGAGGTCCCCAGAATGTGTGATCAGCCTTGAAGTAGTGGTGGCCAGGTCCTGCAAGGTACTCATCAACTCCGTCTTTCGTTGCAATAGAAATGTTTTGCATCCCTTGGGAATAAATGTGTTAAAGAGCCTGCTCTAAATTAGCTGAGAAGAAGCTTCATGTTTGCATTTTGCATTTGTTTCTAATGAGGAAAGTCATTTCCAACAGAATAGTACAGCCATGCCAACAGAACATTTGACCCGCTGCTGTCAGAATGTCTTTTCATTTCTGAGAAATCTCCCATACAGAGAAAGACTGGCTTGTACACTGCCCAGTTTTGTTTTGTTTCCTACATCTCTTAAGCATTTCCTAATAGCACTTCCAGAAGTGTTCTGAGCGCTTACAAAATCACTGTAAAGTACTTTGTTCCAACTAGACATCCATAAATTGGTAAAATAACCTCAGCATCCACTGAAGGATTTATCCGTGAGGCAGAGAATTGTTAATCATGACTTCATCCACTAAAAAAGAGATCTGTGCAACCTACTCTGGGGAACCTGCTCTGTCAGAGGGCTTGGGCTAGGTGGTTCCCAGAGGTCCCTTCCAACCCCTGTGACTCTTCTGTGATTCTGTTACAATAATGACCTCAGTAGAATGCTGATCAATTTATAAAGGAAAAAAAGCATTGCGCCACATACCAATATTGCAAAGGCATTCCTGTTTTCTCATTCTTCTGGTTTCCTTTCCACATACCAGCTGAAAGGTGGTTTCTTTTAGGAGCTTATTCAAGTACCTCATCAGCAGGACTTACCTGATCTTCACACACTCAGTGTGTGAGTGCCACCACATCTTCTGCACTATGCAAAGGAAAATTCCAACAGCTGAGCTTGTTGAATTTGTAATGATTGACACAAAATCCCTCTCAGCTTCTGGGTCTGACTACTGGCTGGGTCGACCAGTGGCGCAGTGGTATAAGCCGCTGCTTGCAGCACCGAAGGGCCCGGGTTCGAATCCCCCCTGTGGCGCAGGGGGTAGAAGTGCCGCTTTGCTACACAGGGGGCTCGAAACCTGGGAGTTGGACTCGCCTATCTCTAAGGTCCCTTCCAACTCGCACGATACTATGATACTATGATATGATATGACCACACTGAGTGAGCGGCACTTGCAGCAACAGTTGGTGTTGATGCTATGGTGAATTTTTGCATCGGAGCAGGTAAGCCAAATAATTCTGTCAGAAAGTTTTCCAGGTTCAGTGGAGCTGGACTTTGTTAGAGCAAAAGGTGACAAAGGAGAGAAGAGGGATGTATTTATCCCTTCTACAAACAAGCCTTTGGAAATCCTTTTGATCGTTGGCATTGTTCAGAGCACATTTTTCAAATGAAAATTGATTTCTGTTCTTTGTAGTTTTTATTTATTTATTTATTTATTTGCTTTTTAATCTAAATCTCCACAAAGTTTGGCATATTGGACAGTTTGCTTTCCAGCAGTCATGCTTTGAACCTCTAATAGCAGGCTTTGGTACAGGACTTATACATTATGTACAGTGCCTTAGTTCATTTCGTGCTATAACTAAACACATTTTTATAAGAGATACATTGAAAATTGTCTACTTTATGAAAGTTACTTAAAAAAAGAAATCCTGTAAAGCATATATTTTGTTCCTTCTGTTTCTTTCTTAATATTTGCCTTAAGATTCATATCAAATAAAAAATATCTGCTCCCCCTAGGAACAAAAATTACAAGGTCGCTGATGCTCTGTTTGCTTGTCACTGATTCTTGTTTATTTCAACGCAGTAATCAGAGAATGTTATTGAATATGAGAGGGTAAACTAAATGCTGAGTCTGACTCATACAAATTAGTTGATGGTATCAGATCCAGTGCCTACTTTGCTGCCCTGCTGGTTCACACGAGGTGAAGAATATAACCTAGTTGTGGAGAAAAAAAAAACAGCGGTTCACTCCTGCTGCACCCATTTGTGTAGCCTACATATCTACCATCTGCCAGGAGAGAAAGGTGGGTCGAGCTGCACCATTTCGCCATTTCACAAGAAGAGCATGAAAAATACACTACAATCTAACCACAGTAACCACTGCAGTTATCCAGCTCTGCAGAAGCACTGGGGAAAGGGTCAACAAGTTCCTTTGGCTCATGAAGAGAGCAGTGGGCTTGCTGACAGGTGGGAAGGACAGAGCCGGCTATGCCAACTGTATCTGTATGACTCCAAATGTCCCACAGCACCAGACCTATCTCGAGCACAGATGTGTGCTGCACTCCGCTTCCAGGGCTTAGGTAGCAAAGGCACAAATAAGGATGAGATTGCTATTGGATTAAGAGCTCAACTGCCATCCCTTGAATGGAATATAACGTGCCATTTCCCTTTGCAGTGACATCCTAGTTAGATAATTTCAGAGCAATTTTGTTTGCTGGAGCATTATGTGTAGTACACACCTCTGCTCAATCAGAAAACAGCTAATATTTTCACAGTGCTTATTATATCAGAGCAAAAAATGACTTGTGTCTGCTGGTTCTTGTCGACCAGTTTGAGAAAGCGGTTCCCTCTGGCTGATGACATCACCTGGTTTCTGATGCTTTGCTGTGGACTACTCATGATCAGGACCTAAACTTACCTGGGGTTGTGCATGTGGTTCTCTGTAGGCAATGAAAGTATATTCCACACTGGGGTAGGGTATTTACTGCTCCCAACAGCCAGTACGTGAGCAAACTGCAGAGTAAGCTATAATAGTATCAGTGCTTGATATCTATTCACACTCTGCATGCCTGTGGTTACATGCATTGACTTGCAGCATGAGTCACATAATGATGGGTTACATCTGTGATACCATATCATAAGCATGGCACAACAGGAATGGGAAGGGTAAAAATATAGACACACGTCCAGATGAGTTACATGGAAGCAATGATAATACACGGGTCCACCAGAGCAGAGGAGTAGGTTACAGGAGGAGCTCTCGAACAGCCCCAAGAATGAAAATGAAGTTTTCCTTGTAATGATGGAATGATCTTTTTCAACAGGAACAGTGACTTCAAAGCTAGGGCATCACTCAGCACAGACACAACAAAAGTCCTGAGTAAAGATAAGGGTCCCTACCAGCAATGGAACAGTACGACCGCATTTCTTCCAGCCCTTGCTTTTGGTCCTGCATTGATGTTCTCCTCAATCACCTCACAATGCCATAGTTCACATTAATAAACTGGTTTTTATCACTTAGCAGGACAGAGCTTCCAAGAGAGAAATGATACCTACCTTTGCTGTACGTGGGGCTGTCTTTTCCTACTCAGAAGCCAAGTTTCCTGAGCTGACCAGGACATGGGGAGCCACAAGGACACAGCCACTGTGACAAGGGTCTTGGGTGGAGGTGCAGCACTGCACAGCAGGAGTATTTTACTGTGAAAATAGCAAGATCTTCACACAGAAAAAATGATTTTCTGTCTGTAGAGGTACTTTGCAGCCAAGACGTATCAGAAGAGAGAGAGCCCAGAAGGGTCTGCAGGAGCAATTGACACTTGAGAGTATGGAGACTGAAGGGAAAACCATGTAGCTTTCTTCGTACCACACAGGTCTGGGGCAGGCTCAGCTTTGCTTCTTGTGAGAGAGGTGGAGGTAGGAAAAAACAGATACATAGGAAAAGCGGGTAATCCAAGAAGTCCAAGAGTTAAATGGTCTTAAAATTCATTCTCCCACTGGGATGGCAGCTTACACGTGGCCAAGCTGTACCCTCAGCAGTACAGCTGTGCTCTCACCTTGCCTCTGCTTTCAGACTCATGGGTCCTGCCTCAACGTTACACAGCACATAAACCAGGAGCCGCGCTCTGCAAGGTGATTTAACTGTTGATAAGTAGATTCTGTAAATAAGGTGCAGTGTTCCTAGTTTGGAAGAAAACAACAAGAAGAAGCCATCCAAGCATGTAAGTTGTTTACGAGACATGTCTCTGTATATTCTTTTGTGCTGTTATCTCCATATATTTGCCTTTTATGCTGTCTGCTGACAGCACTTGATGCATTTTTCCTCCTGTGCTTATTTTTAGTTGCCATAGGAACTTTCTTATTTCCTGTCAGCTGATGTCAGTGTTTATTACTATTAATTGTATAAAAGGGTGTTGGGTCTGGTACTCTTAGGAAGGCAGAACACACATTTCAGTTTACTCAATCTCTTTTTTCATTTATTTCTATCAATATTTAATTCAGAAATCCAGATACTGTAATAACAGCTGTTAGCACATCAGTGGAATCCCGAGTAGATCCTCCCCAGCCATTCTTTCTTGTTTGGTCTTAGTCTCCCTCCCACTGCCAGAAGCACACTCATTTGAAACAGTGTCTTCTGTCTGCTTAGTCTGGCGTTCCATTCTTCCTCAGTCCCCACACATCCCATCCTTTTTCATTTTATTTATTTTCCAAAAGAAAGATTAAAAACTGCTGTTAAAATGAATGGGAATGAAAAGAAAAATTTCCAGCCTGTAAAGAAACACTATGATCTGGTTAAGATATTGGGATCTGAGGAGGGTTTCTTCCTGGCAAAGTCCAATTTTTCTCCTCTTAAATATAATAGGGTATTTTGCAATATATGTATATATATATTTCTATTAAACATGTTTTATGACCAGAAAGCAATAAGGAGTGACCAGAACTGATGGAGAACAACACCAATTTAATTCAGCACTTCCTTTATCCACATCAACTTTAATATCTCTGGTCTTTCCCACGAACTGATCATACATTTGGGGAAAGGTCTTGATCAATACATCCATTTGGATTTGAACTACCATTGCATGGAATGCCTCTCTATGTTCAATCCATTCCTTCCCTGGGGAAAAAGAAAAAAAAGGAAGAGAGAAAAATAGCAGCATTTCAAACCTTTCTGTTCCTTTTTCCATTTCACAGCACTATTTTTCAAAAGGTGGAGGAGAACGGGTAGCTCAGAATAAAGAAACCAGCATATAAACTATCATTTATGATTCGAGAATGATTCCGTCAGTGTGACTTAAATCACGCAATCCAAGGTTTTATCCAGAGTACCTTAAAGACAGCTTTGACAACTTCAGGGGCCTTTGGGTTAGTCCCACTGAATGGAATAATGGGAGCATTAACGAGCATGCTAGAGTGCAGTGAGGATAATATTCCGCTTGGGAATGCTCCCAAAGCATATGGTGTGTGCTGTTGCTGAGACAAGCACTGCTAAGTGTTTTAGAGGCTGTAACTCAGCGGGGTCCCAAAACTGAGGCAAACGATTTTCAACCTGAACCATGAGGCCCTTCCACAGAGGGCTGCTCCTGCAGAAATCCGTGGTACCCTGATTTTCCTCCATGAGAAGGATGCATCCCAGGCCAACGTGCTCTGCCATGTGCGACACCAATTCTGTTTAGGTCCTTCTAGCTTAAGGTAGGATATTTGTGCAATGGCACCGTATGCTCTTATTATTTTAGTGAATGTAAACTACATTGAACATCTATCTTTTCATCCAAGTAGGAGGAACTGAAGGCTGCAGGATCTGGATATTTACTCTTTTGAATGGTTTGGGTTTTAAGAAATAGATTTGTAAAAGTAATTCTTTTTTGGAAATGAAAATGTTCATGCATACTAAGGGTTGTATTTACAAGGGTTATTCATAGAGAAGATAACTATGCAGATTATTTCACTGTTGGATTGTTTGGGATCATGAAAAGCTTTTAATATTGCTTTCTATATATACATATAGAAATAAAAACATAAATACGCTATCAGTCCAATCTATATGGAAATACTGGAGTTATATCTGTACGTCAGCCAAGCTAAGCTGAAAACAGCTTCCAGTTCAGTGTCAGTAATATGCAATGGCATTTGCTGTATCACATCAAATTTTGAGGAAACTACAAAGATAATGAACACAGCATCCAACTTTCCTGGTAAACCCATGGCAGAAGCTCAGATTGGCAAATCTGAAGTGCATGTTTTGTTTCCACCTCCTTTTCTGATGGGAGAGAGCAGGGTGGCTGCAGGACCAGGGTGGCCATGCCTGTGGGAGTGGAGCTGGGCGGCTCTACAGGGAGTGCTGTGGGGTGGGATCTGTGTCCAACAGATCACCATAGGACAGCAGAAGGAAGCCAGGCTCACTGTGTGAAAGCAGCAGGAAAGAAGCAAGCAGGAGTACAAGGCCAAAACACCATGTGAGGTCAAAGGCAACAAAGATGAACACAGCTTCTCCAAAAAAACCTGGAGTGTTGCTCTTCCTCTTCTTTGGGTCACTGCAGCGGTGATGGGAAAGCAGCAATCTGCCGCCTGCCTTGCACTGAGTGCAAGCATACTCGTTTTATCCACCAAGCAAATGCTGGCACAGCAGTGACTTTGTAAGATTTAACAAGGGATGAAACAAGTTATGAAAACCACCCCACTAAGACTGAGACTCAAATAACATCACGCGGACATCTCAGGACACTGTTGTACTTACCAAAGCATGGGAATCAACATCATCCTCTCTAAGTTAAACAAATGAGAGAAGGTTATTTAGCATCCATCTGGTTTTGTTCAGGAGATAGTAAATAACTGCTCTTCTGATATCCACGTAGGGGTCTTGATTGCTTCTAGCTGCCAGAAAACAGGTTTTTTCCTAGCCTACTACTGTCACATTCCATGTCATCTGAGACCTAAGCGAGGCATTCCCACTTTTTATACCTCTTTCATTAAGGCAGCATGATTGCTTTGTTTATGCAACACAGATATTAGTACAGCTGAGGGAATAAAAAATTAATAGGTACTATCCAGCAGAGGGAGCACAATAACATAAAAACCCTTCAGCTGTAAGGTGGAGAACTTTTCCTATTAAAATCCACAATATTTAGCCATCTGATTTTACTGATTCAACATACAGAGTAGAAAGACAGAACTTAAATTGAAAAAAAGAAATAAAAAATAAAAGTAAAAAGAGAGAGAGAATAGGAGGGAAGGAAATCAAACAGAAGCAATAAAATAATTGCTTTGCTGGAATTTTCATTGATAATAATGGAGATGTAAGTTTCAGATGGAAAAAGGAAGGTTTAACGAGAAAAAAGATCACAATCTTTAGAAGGCTACTAACATTTGTTTTAAAGAGCTGATTTTAATTTATAGAGAAGTGGCTGCTCCGGCTGAAAGATTCAAGTGCTGCTTTCAGTTTTACCGTGCACTTCCTCTTGTTTTTAATGAAGTCGTCTATCAGAAATAACTGATGTACTCACTCATTCGGTTTATGTGTAATTTTTAGAGTCCAACACAACAGAAATCTTACTAGAGACGTTCTCTGTCCTGTCGCTGTTACACTTCCTAATCCAATCATGCTGAAATAACTGTGAATTAAAAAGAAAGAGAAACTAGAACTGAGCGCCTATTTTATAAGAAATGGTCGTATTGTGGAGAAAGAATTATAACGTTTTCATAGGACTCACGTGCACACAGTAATTAAAGGAACAACGTAGTAGTGTAGAAGTGCTGCCATCTTAAATGCAAACATTTCTCAGGGTGCACTGCATTAATATATTTATACCACAAGATTTTTTAATTAGGACATCTACATTCTAAGCTCTGCCGCTGACTGTTATTTGACCTTTGGCAATTCACAGTCTTTCTAAGAGAGTTTCTGTTATCTTTGTAATGAAAATCATATTGATTTCACAGCTGGGTAGAGTGTAACAGCAGCTTTGCCTGCTGGTAGAAAGTACCGTTGAAATAAAAACATAATTTTAAAAGGAAAGAGAGAAGAAAGAACTGGATGTTCTGATCAGAAATGCTAACTACTGACAACATGAGGTAGACAGTATTTGCTTTAACTTTTACATGTTTTCCAAACAAAATGCCACACGTGATGAAGACTGATTAGAATTGTGCGGTTAAGCAAACTGCTTTTCTTTCCTCCACAAACAGGCAGTAACATTAGCAGTGAAACAAAATATCTGCGCTGTTGAATATTGCAGATGCCAACATCCAGCAGGCTCTTAACTTTGTCCTATAACGTCCTAAAGACATGAGGCTTATGCAAACACACAACTCACTTAACTATTATCCTGCTTTCCCTGGTGATTTTTCAACCCGTTGGACAATTTCAACCAGAATTAGAACAGTGGAGATGACAGCACAGGGATAACTCAGAGATAGTGAAAACTTTTGGCCATCAGATTCAGATGAGAGTGGATGAAATTTAATGGACGTTTGCTACCTTTGCTGGCCTCACACCGGACTGACCATTACCGAGATAACTCCAAAAGTAGACTGAAAGCAAGACATTGCTGGAGGTTTATCACCCCTCTTAAAGACACTGCATCTTTGCCCTGACAGGACAAGCTGTCCCACACAAAGTAAAGGCGCCATCTTGGGAAAGGTGATTATTTCTTTTAGCACACCGAATGATTTCTTAAGCATACCAAAACTCAACCTGTTTAGCTTTTATATTTGTGTACTTCACAGCTCTTCTAGAGTGTTTTATTCTATTAGTCAAACATCAGTTAATTTATATTTACACAGTTCTACATTAGTCATGTCTAAAGGTCACAACAAACTTGCAAATGCTCAATCCTTATAGAATTATGATGACTTCACTAAGATTATTATAGTTGTAGCCAAGACTGCATACATTCAAAAATGTGCTACTAGAAGCTTCTTATTGTTTACCACGAATGCATTCTCCCTTTTTAGATATGCAAATCCAAGAAAATAATGTTTACAAGGTTTTATTGCCATTTCTCCAATTAACAAATGCAAATACCTTTCACTGGGCCAAGGCAATCCCTCATTATCTCATGACAACGAACAAAATGTCCAGCACAGGCAGTTCCCAACAGCCCTGCTCACTTTCATGTACATGCTGCTGGTGCCAGCACCTGCTGTGTGGTTAACAGGTATGAATAGCGACCAGGAGAATGAATTAACCCCAGGCACAGACTGCTGCACATGTGGGGAATTATCTGTGATTCAGCTTTTCACTCATTCTGGATGCAGCTGGACAACCAGTGCCTAGCACCTGCCCTCACAGACAAATTCTTTCCCAGGCATGCAGATAACCTGATGTATGAGAGGATATTTCATGTGAAATACCTGTGAGAAGAACCCTGTGTGAGAAGGATCTTTAGTATGGAACAAGCTAGCTGCAGAGATCCAGGGTTCACAAATTCCAGTGTCCATCAGCAGTCTATTTTGGACTAATGCAAAATCCCTCTGACATATAGGATCCACGTGGAAAAGAAACCCCAAATGAAAGAAGCCTTGAAATGCAGAGACTTTACATTATTTATCAAGTCCCAAGTACTCAAGAGGTCAGAAGGCCTTGTGGCAAGGGGCCTAACAGGCTGGCATCCAAACCACCTGTCTCATGTTGGTGTGTTTTTGTTTGTGTTTTTGTTTCCCTGTAAAGATTGTATTTCAGGTGGACAGCAGAGAATGTAACAGCCTTTTGTCCATCCTGCACTGAGCATGGCTGGAGTTGGCACTGCAGTGCCCCATCTCTGTGAACATGAGGACGAAAGTGTTTCGTTAAGGTGCTGCACAGCACACAGGCTTTGGTGTTTGCATGAGCACAGGCTAATGGCTGAGGCACAGCTGGGCCAAAACACAGTGAAGCCCAACCCAGAGCTTTGGGCAAGGCCTATGCTGGCCTTTGAAATCTGTTGTTTCAGTGTGCATACTTTTGGGAACTGCAGCTATGCAAACACATTGGTGCTAATGTGCATGAGATATACATGTTCAGTTTTAAGTTTTAGTCATTTTAAGCATTCACTCTATGTTATTAATCTCAGACTCAAGATTTGATTAAAATTTAAGTCTTCAACTGTGGAGAATTAAGTCATTTAATCCAATTTTCTCTAAACTTGCCTCTGACTTTAGTCAGTCTCGTTAAGGTTCATGAAAATACGCACCATGTGCAGACAGACCAAGATACCATGTAGTGCATCCCAGCATACTGAAGCAGCACTTTCAAAACACAGCTCTGTGCTGCTCTTTAATCATCTAGGAGAATCTGGGGATGGCCCTCAGCCTATGCACGCTCTGCTGCGTTCTTCCCAAATGCCTGCACCGTGCCAGGCCTGTGTGCAGGGCAGGGAGGTCTCGGCCCCCCGTGCACAGGCTGTGCTGACACAACGGCTCTGCTGGTTCTGCCTTCGCAAGCAGGGTGGGTGAGGCACTTCTGCCAAGCTTCTGTCACGAGGAGAGATGGTGCAACTTCCTCTGAGATTTACAGCTGTCCTCCTGCAGCCAGCGCTGCAGCTCCGCTAGGAGGCTCTGCCAGCACAGCGGCTCTGGCACCGCACAGCCCATGCCCAGGGTGATGGTACCTGGCCTTAATCCTCAAATCCCAGCTCCTGGGGCTTACCCTTCCCAGGGCTTGGCAGTAGCTCCATCAGGTGTCACGGGGCTTTTCTCCCCTGCCCTGGCACTAGCAGTGTGTAGTGAGCAGGACGTTCTTTTCCAGAAGCGATAGATATGGTATGTCCCAGCAGCACAAAGGAGCGGCATACCAGAAACCAAACATCAGGCCCCCTTCCCAAAGTCCAGCTGGCTCTGTTTCAACAGGTATAGGAACAGTCATCTGAAAACCTTTATGACTTAGAAATGCATTTTAAGCTGATGTCAAGGTGTGTACTCAACTTTTTAAAAGTTCTGATTACCTGCTAGGCTGTGCTATCAGTACTAAATTCCAGAGAAACATACATTTCTTCGGTGGTAAATGCTCTTAGCATAAAGCCCTTTTCTTGAATGCTTTTTTTTCCCCCCTCCTGATTGCAAAAATTCACATGAATCTGCTCTGTAAAATACAATTGTGAAAGAAAAATTACAATAAAATTCTTAGAAACAGATGAAGAGAAAGATTTTTTTACCCACAGACCATTAAGGATGCAACAAACTGAAATTCACTTATCTAGGTTAATGGCCATCATGAACCATCCGTTGCTATGAAACTGTTTAAAATCCATTGTGACTATTCAATGTAAGGAAATGTACCTATAAAACCACTTTGAATATGTGCCTGATCACCATTAGAGAACATGAATGCCCAGAATAGAGCTGCTAGTTTTAAAAAATACTACAAGAATCTGTCAGGATTCTTGCTTCTTACAACTACTTAATTTTGAGCTTCTCAATTAAAAAGTCAACTGTTTATTAAGTTCGTCATTGTCAAGTGTTCTTCACACAAACACATGTTCTTAAGAGTTAGACCCACGATGAATTTAACTACATCAACAAGTCGCTAAATGGCGCCTGTCCTCGGTATGCAGGGCCACAGTTCACCCATTTTTATGGACATCCAGGAGCTCTTCTCTTGTTAAACTCTCAGTATTTAAACATGTTCCAAGAAATCTGCAGGTCACAGATTGAAAACTATCAGTGTCAAGGTGCTATTAAGCTTGCTTTAAGCAATCGGCTTCACACAGTGGAAGCAACATAATTTTGAGAAGCCAGAGCATCTTAGTGATAAAGGTAATGAACACAACTCCCTATTACAGGGTCAAGACTCCTTCCAAAAGCTGACCAGCCTTATTTAGAGTTAACTTCAGACAACTATACTGTGCTGAAGTCTATGGGACATGTATGCCTGCAGAAGCATAGTTTTCCAAGACGAACAAGTTGCAGCCCTCAGCTGGTAAAGTGACATGCACTGAGTTTGGAAAAGGGGTGATCTTTCTGGATTTCCTGGAACCTGGACAAACCAACAACTCTGACCTCTATACATTGCAAAGCCGATAAAGGTGGAGGTTCAAACTTCCAGAGTCAGGTCAGAGAAAAACAGCCCTTTTCTTGCAACACTATAATGCCAGACCCCGTACCAGTTTGAGGACTGTCATGTATCCTGCCAATCTTGTCCACACTGTTGTAGCACACCCACTGTATAGTCCAGCCTTTTGACTTCCATCTGTCCAGGCCAATGGAAGATGGAGTGTATGGGCAATATTTTCCTAGCAATGGCGTCAACACAGCAGCTCACAAACAGTGGGTCACCTCCACCAGTGCAGATTTTGACAAGCATAGCATGCAGGCTCTTGTACACTGATAGTGAAAATGCATAGCTAGTGGTGGTGACTGTACTGAAAAAGTGTTTCGTAGATGACAATTTGCTCTATAGTGTTACTGTGCTCTTTGTATCCGTTGTGGTCTCCGTGGAAATAAATACAAAGCATAACTTGTGTGCCCCCGGTGGCGCACGGTGTTAGAACCGCCGCTTGCAACACCAGAGGGCCCGGGTTCGAATCCCCCTTGTGGTGCAAGGGGTAAAACTGCCGCTCTGCTACACTAGAGGGCTCGAATCCCGGGAGTTGGACTTGATGATCTCTAAGGTCCCTTCCAACTCGCACCATACTATGATACTATGATGATGATATGATACTTCTGGAGCAACCCATGCACTTAGAACAACTGAGTCAAAATTCTGCTATATCCTGCAGTAAAAGTGCTGTGCCCCAGTCATATCACAGAAATGTAAACCAATTGCATTCAAGTGAGAACGCAAGCTGCAAAAAAGTGAAGGATGCAGAACTAAACAAATGGATTTGAAGCCCTGCGTCGGGAGAATCTGACGGAGAACAGGTTTATTTTACAAGTCCAGAACCAACCTCTGCAGCCCAACTATTTGATTCTGGATGATTCAGACACAAAGGCTGTAATAGGAATATCTCTGAAATGTCTACATTTTCTCTCTTCGTTTTTCCTTTTTTTTTTCTTTTTAATGGATTTCACATGGTACATACAATTTTTGAGAACTGAAGTGCTACTTCTAATACTTCCAGTTAAGTGAAATACTTGAAACAGAAGAAATGATAATATAAAATCTAAAACTATATTTAGTATTCTGAATACAATTAGGGCAATTTTATTCAATTGATTTCTGAAGTTCCCACATGAGTGATCTACAGTGATATCATTCAGTACAACAGTAACAGGTGCTGAAAAAGTAATTTTAAACAAATGAATTTTATCACATTATATGTTTTTCCTCTATTATAGCCAACTTTCCAAGTGCTTCTGCACAATTATCTAAATGAAGGTATATCAAAAAGTACTTTATTCCAAGATGTATTTCCATTTTTCATTACAAGATCACAGAACTAATAGCATTGTTTACTCTCTTTTCCACAGAAGGATTTTATCAGTGCTTGAAGACGATAAGAGCATAAGAAGAATACAGGAAGCCTATCTTTTAAACTACAGTCTTACTACTAGAATACACAGTAGAGCCAGGAAGAATCTTGTAAGCCAACTAATCCATCCTTTTTCCTGCAGGAAGCAGTTATTCAAGTACCCTGATCTTACAGATCTCCAATGGAGACAGAAACCCCAAAAGCTTGCCAAGCAATCTATTCTCTATCTTCGCCATTAAAGTTTTCTGAATTTTCTGAAATAAATCTTTCTTGCTGTAATTTAAGTCTATTACTTCTTGTTCTATCAAACATGGACAAGATAAATAGATTGCTCTCTTCCTCCTTGTAGCAACCTCTCTAATGCCTTCGTTCTCTCTTCTCTGTGTCAAACTAAACCAGCATAATATATTCATTTTTTTTCTTCTTTTAGGTGATAATTTCTACACTTCTGATCTTGTCACTGTCCTCTGAACTGTCTCCAGCTGATTCACTTTCTTACTGCAGTATCTAAAACTGGGCATGGTATTCTAATTCACTATAAAATTAAGATTTGCTTATCCCAGATTTCATCTGATTATTTAAATAATGAAGCTGATCATCTCCCAGGAGAAGGATACCAAAGCTGTCATTCTCATACATACTAATTGTCCTGCTGGAAACAAAAGTTGTGAGTTAGATTAATTAAAACACAGTTCAGTGAATATCAAGCTAAAGAAATTTGATTTCCTTTGGAATTGTGTCTTAAGACTTACTGATTTAACATCATAGGAAGCACATACTCTGAATCAGGTTTCTTTTGGTCACAGTATTTATGTGGATTTTCTGGTGTCCAATAATAGAGAAAACCATACAAAGCCTTTCCTTCAGTGGAGTTTACACGCTTAAGAGCATTTACACAAACACATTAAAACAAGAGCAGGGAAGCTTCCTGAGTAAGAGCTTCTGGATGACAGCTGGAGTAGACAGCTAAGAAGGAAGAGGAGGAGACAGAGGCTGGGCCAAGTAAAGCTGGTGTGGTTTTAACAGCAGGTTCAGTGTTGTGCTGTGATTTTATGGCTAGTTCTGCTGCAACTGAGAAAACAGCTCCCAGAATAAGCCCACCATGTCAGCTACTCTACACAGTCTCTAGAAGCAGCATCTGTGAGACCTTTACTTGCGATGTATGGTTGAAACTGGTCAGATGCTATTTTGGAGGAGTGGGGGAGTGGGACACATACAGATGTATGAACAGCATGATTTCATAAGCCTTTACTTCTCTAAGTGAGCAGGCTAAATAGTTTCTTCACTATTTGTGAGCTGTGTAAACAACACTTTTTTATATACTACCTCGCTATATTGATTTTAGATCTCCTGCTTAATTAAAGCATATTAAAGCTTTAAATGAGATGTGCAGGTGAAAACATGTCTACGTTCTTTCTTCTTTTCTATACTCCTTTATTCAACTGCTCTACTCTTTTCCCAAGAGAAAACATGCTTTTGAGAGCTGGATCCTGACGCATTGTCACTTATTTAGTTCTTACAGTGATTCGATAACAAAATTCCATCATACTTAGGTGGAGTCACTCAAGAACTGTTTAGCATATTCATGACACAAGGCCACTCTGTTTGTTAATCCCTAGAGGACTACTGCTTGTGTCACTAGTGACGATACCAATTTCACTGCAAGGAGTTATGATGTGACTCTAAGATTTCGGTCATAAACAAATACGAGGGTACTGGTATTTCTATTTGCCTGAAATCAAACATTTTATACAATCACGATGAGGAGATGCATTCCTCTGGTATTCAGGTAAATCTGAATGCTGAAGATCTCAGGAACAGTACCAAAAACGTTCAGCAGCACCCAAGCCTTAAGAAGCTGCCTCAGTTTATTGAGGAAATGTCTTATTTGCTTATAGTTACTCTGACAGGTTCAATACCAAGGGTGCTGACATGGTCTGTTTCTAGCATCTGTCTTCATTATTATGTATCACCTCATCAAAGGACTCTGCTTTTTTTAAGTGATCATACAGAAACTTCAGAGGCTATACCTACCAACAACTCTACAATGCAGAGTGCCTGACATGGCCTCCCCTTCCTTCTCTCACTGCTGAATTAGATACTAAAAGTACAGTACATATTTTGATCAGTGAAGGATAGAGGAAAGGAGGCAAAATATCATGAAGAGATTCTCTATGGAGCAAGTGGTGACTGATCTGACAAGTTGGCTGCTAATGGAAGACCTGATACAAGGCTGCCAGGGCATGAGACTGGAGCAGGTAGAAGGACATGGGTAAGGAAAAAAGAGGAAGTCAGCTTGGTTTGTCTTGAGAAGATCAGAGATAAGGACTGGGATGATACTGGTGGAAATGGAAGTGATATGTATAGAGGCTTCAGCTCCTAGGACAAGGATGTACTATGGAATGAGAGAAAAGAGGGAAAGAAAGAGAGAGGAAAAAAAAAAAAAAGAAAAAAAGAGAGAAAGAGAGAGGTTAGAGTCCACATGAATAACCTGGAAAAAAAAATAGGATTGGCTAATTGAGGATGTGAATAGGACAGAGGGTCACAGACAGCTATTAGAATAGACTAGAAAAAGTTAGGAAGGATGGGACGGATTAACATACAGTCATCAGAAAATGGTATAAATGCTGTCTCAGCCCCAAGATTTATCTGTTGTCAGCAAATGTGTCTCACCAAAACTGAAGGTCACCAGGTGAAGATAATATCCTGCTGTCATTATTTATTCCATTAGGTCCAGCTAGCAGGATTGTGGTGCAGCCACAGACAGCACAGCAAGGAAAAGCTAGTTTGCTGTGAGAATTTCTCTCCTTTCAATGTCTCCCCTTTGGATGTGCAGCCAAAGCTTCTGGAGTTACAGGATCTTTTTCAGTAATACCTGTGATAATTTCTGTTTGACACCTTGATTTGATAATGGATGCACCGTTGGTAGTCACAATTAGAATTGATTACAGCTCTCCTGCTTGAATTTTACTTCAGTTTTTATACACTGGCACTTGCAGTGCCTTTTTCTCCTCTATAATAGTTTTCCCCATAACATTATTCACTTGGTGTTAAGCAAGCTGCTGTCTTCATAAAATGAATTCCTTAAGGATATAGACAAGCAGTCAGCAAAGGAGATGCATCTCCTCTTCCAAGACATTTCTTTTCTAGATTTCACATTTATTTCTCGAAATGGAACTAATCCCTAATGTAAACAAAGCTGTGGACAAAGAATCTCTGCAGTTTTGCTTAAATCATGGGAACAAATTGTTTTACTGAAATAATCTTTAATATACTGTGCACATATAACGCAGCTCAAGAAAACGTGGGCAAATCATCAATATTTGTGTTTTACTGAATGACACAGCGTAAGCAATATGGAATGTTTACTTATTGCAGAACCCAACTTAAGGGCACTGTACAGCATTTTTCAAATTGTAATTAGCTAATGGCCAGGGAAGGGGCTCATCGCAGGTGCAAAACCAGATTACTGAATTCACACAGTGGGGAAAAAAAATCCCTGCAAGTGTAAAAACTGTTTGAGGCTGTTATACTGGGCACAATGCTGAGATACCACACATTTTTGTTATTTGGCATCAGTTCTTGGACGCTGAAAGGCACTGCAGAGGCTCACCGATTGAGAGAAGTTTTGGCACAAGATTCCTTGCATCCCTGCGAACTTAAACTTTTGCCACAGGGCAAGGAGTCCTGGCCTTATGATTTTGACACAGCTTTGAAATCTTATAGCTCACCCTTTAAGCATGAATGAGATTCCCACAACAGGACGTTCCCTCCCTGCCTCATCTGCGGGGGCGAATCAATTCCTCAAGAACAACCACTCAGCCAGTGCCTTGGCAAAGGCAGCTGGAGCGTTTGGCACTAGCCAGGATATGCTCCCCCGCACACCTCAGTGGCACAGCAATTAGGAAACTCCCCTGGAATGCAGCCATTCCCCACCAGCTTGCTCAAGGAGCTTCCTGATCAGAGGTTTCTGTGAAATTCACTCCCACTACTCCTCCCACACCGCCAAGGAAACCTCAGCAGCTCATGTGGGGCCACATCTTCCTTAAGGCAGAGGGCATTATGTGGAGGGATGCAGATCAAGGGAAGAAATAACTGGGGCTTTGAGGATTTCAGTCTTGGAGTAAGTGGGGGAGGCAGCACTCCTGTCATGACCTGATACTTGAGACATCACAAGAAGGAAACAGAAGTTCCCATCCAGGTGTCATGCTCAGAGTTGACTAACAAAAAAACTACAGAATACCAATTCCCTAAATTTCACGCTGTTACTAATTTCTTCCTCTACTTATGCAAAGCAAACAATAGTCAGTAGAGGATGTCAGCTTATACTGCCTCTGCACACTCATGGCACTTTGTCAGTCTGAGAGTAAAGCCTTTAAGGATTACCCCATCTGTGATGAAAAGTGGTACTGGTGGTTGCTTATAAGGACCTACAAACTACCAATGCTCTGGGCCATGCATTCTTTCATCAGTCTTTCATCATTCTTTCATCCATTCACCCCCAGCTGCCAGCAGCCCAGTAAAGATGTGGAATCGGGCATTAAACAACTAGTCCAGTTGAGATGAGGGACAAGCGCATAAAAAGGCGTAGCGTTTAGAGAAAATGACAGAGTATAAGCCACAGGTCTTAGAAGATCAGGATTGCTTCACCCTCTCCTATTAACATTGATCCATTGGACTTGTATTTCCTCTGTCTACCTAAAGCACATTCACAGCATCAACACAACTGTTAGACATTTCTCTTTCTTTTTGAGAAGCATGGAGGTAGGAGGTCCAGGACAGTAAGATGTCTCTCCTTTTGTATACCAACAAACAAGTTCACATCCTAGACTGAATTTAGCACGCATTATATAATTATGTTGAATCCAGATTTTTATCTGATATGTACATGGTACACTTACAACATTTAAAAGCATGGTATTCTGGAAAGCTTCAAAAAGTACCCAAACCAAACCTAAAATAGCGTAGCTGGATGTTAGTTCTGGATACTCATATTAGACGCGGAATGATTCAGACCTAAGTAACTGGAAATAATATCTAGTCTAATTGCTTGGTTGGTTTGTTTGCTTCTTTGTTTTAGAAATAGCCATTCAATATGATTTAAAAGTTCTGGAGCTATTTAGAAAGTAAGCCTTCTAAAGTGTAAATATGCTTTTTATTAAAGTCAGTTTTTCAGAAAAAAAATTAACACCAAAGGAATGCATTGCATTTAAATGCTGAAAGCACCAGACGCTCATGTGTGGAGCATGAAGAGGTCCTGTGTAGGAAGAGTTCATGCAGGCAGCTGGCAATGCTAAGCTGGTAATTTACAGCTATCTCCATGAGGCCCAGACTGTAGTGGTCACAACTGCAACGCAAACCATAATACCAACCTGTTTTTACTGCTTCAATTCACTCTGAAACAAATGAGCACAAACATCTAGGGAATGTAATGGTAGAATCCATCTCATCCAGCTTGACATGTCTACATCAATGGAGTCTAGAGAGTGATTCATCTGACTAAAAGTACATGCCTGCTTTAAAATTAGTTGACTCATTTTCTGGACAGTATTGATGGTTTTGACTAGATCCTCATTGACTATGACTCCAGGCCTATCAGCTGCCTTTACTCACTCTAAAACAGGAGAGAAATTCAATGGGTTTGACTGAAGGCTAGGGATATTCCAGGACATGATCAAGTAAACTAGTAGCAAATATAGACTATCTTCCAGTTCTCGCTGTAGAGGAACTATTGATGAACCTACAGAGACATCACCATGGCAGAAATTATAGCGAGACAGTGTGCTCAAAACAGGCATTAAGTGAAAACAGAAAAAAGGAAAGATAGAAAGGAATGATTAAGGTTTTTAAAATCTCCAGTAAGTGCTTTATATGGTGCTTTATATACATACATACATACATATATATATATATATATATTTACAATGATGTTTTTACACTTGGCACTTATGAATATTCACCATGAACCAACACAGTATTTTTATACAGTCAAAGTCCTGGCACATGAGGAAGATCATCTGTTTGAATGTTTTCAGGTTATATCACAGGCTTTAAATTAGAGCTTAAAAAACATGCAGATGTTGAATTTTCAAAGATATTTAAACAAAACTTACTTATTTTTCTTAACTATGAGAAAAGAAACTCATCAGTTACATCTTCTTTTGTACAAGCATATTCTTGCAATCAGCGTAGGAGCGACGCTTTTACTAAATGCATTGAAAGTGGTTTTTTAGATCATAGACACTCTTCTAAAACAAAATTGAGCAGCCACAGATTCTTTCTTACCAAGCATAATATAATTTAATCCAAGTGTTGAAAGCTGATAAATATATTTTTTTTCCCCACTTGGCAAATCCCATTTTCCCCTTCCCAATATTTCTAATCAAATATAAGCTAGTGTGTGGATCTGTTAAACATACTACTGAGGAAAGAAGAGAGTTCATATCTGTTCTGTCACATAAACAGAATCTGTTTTTAATCAAACTACCGATGCAATGCTAAATTTAAGACAAAATCCAAGAAATGCTTTCTAGATATCAAAGGTTAAAAATATGCTGGACATTTTTCTTTATGATAAAGGCTGTAATTATCCACTTCTCTATATTTATCCTGTTATCTATAGCTGTGGAAACTGTTGCCACATTAGAGATCTGTATCTATTTTGCTAAACTGCCCATGATTATACTAGGATAAAGAAAAGTCACACAGTCCATTCAAAAATGTCTCGTGTTCATTAAATTTTTAGTGGAACATGAAACAGATTCATACTGTTTCTTATAAAATTTATTTGATCGCAATCATAAGGAGATAGCTGGCATTTTTTTCCAACCGTTGTTTAGGATGTGCACACTTTATAACAGAAAGTTAATAATAAGCTGACTGCTACATGTCAGCTTTTCCCTTTATGCAATTATTGTAACGTACAGCTCCATATACCTCGGCAGAACATTTTCTGTGCAGCAGTATCACATTCTTATATAGTTTTGCTAATGCTGAAGTTAAGTAGAGTGTTTGGAATACAGGAATTAATACCAGTTAGAAGACAACTCTGATCTTACTCAAAATAGGTGTCACCTGCAGTCATGCACACTATCAACAGACAATTATGTGTTAACTATTACATAGATAAGAGACCCACAAAGGAAAACAGCAGACCCAAAAACAACAGGGCTACTCCAAACTATCTGCCCCTTTCTACTATCTGCAACCTCATCTGAAGGCAACAGGAAGCAGAACTTCCCTCAAACTAACCCCAATTAACCATCCTCTTAGGTTGTTTTGTCTTCAGTTGAGAAACACGAATTCTTTGCATGTTAAGCCATGTTTTTCATATTCCATTACTATGAGCCAGATTCAAAATGAGATCCAGGCTGGTTTTCTGGTTCTAAATTGAAACATGAAATTTTCAAAATCGAATTTCAGCTTTCACCTTTTGGCATCAAAATGTGGATGTACCTCACCTGTGACATTCAGTCTCTCTAGTGGTACAGAGATTCTAGCAGATCTGCAATGGCAAACTGTTGCCATCTGCTCTCTGATTTGTCCATCTGATAGTCAGGTTCGGAGTGATATCAAGAGGTCATCCAATCCAACTTCTCATTCAAAGTACCTCCAACTGAAGTGGGTTGTTCAGCTAGGTTTTGCATAGCAAAAAGGATGTAGGCTTCGCATCTAATGAAAACCTGTACCACCCTGTCACTGTCTTCACGGTGAAAATATTTTTTCCTACAGAATTTCCAGTGTTGCAGCTTGCCTCCATTGACTCTTTTCCTAATATCATACACCTCCTAGAAAAGTGTGGGTCTCTTCTCTATATCCCCCCTAACACCTCTCCTCATACGCTTGTGTGACCTTGGTGACGCTGTGCAGCATCCACACAAGCACCTCTGACTGGGTTGCCAAAACCATTTGTCCTGAAGTTGTTTCACAAGTAGCAAATAGAAGGGAGTCATAACTTCCACAGACCTGCTGTTATACATCTTGCTAACACTGTGTAGGGTATGCTTCACCTTGTTTACTCCAACTGCTGACTTGTGTTTGCTGTGTCCACAAAGTCCCTTTCTTCTCGACTCAGTTAACCTCCAGCTTGTGCAGCTGCAAAGGGTTACTCCATGCCGAACATGAGACTTTTGCCTTTGCTAAGCTTGGTGAGTTTCTTGGAAATCCATTCCTCTAACTTGTCTTCATCCCTATGGACAACAGCTGTACCCTCCAGCACAACAACTGCTCCCCTACAAGATAGTATCATCCACACATTTGCTGACAGTGTACTCTCTTCCATAATCCAGATCATTAACAGTGAAGGCATCAAACAGTATTAGCCCAGAATTGGCTCCTGAGGGGGACTGCCATTAGCAACCAGCTGTCAGCTGGACTTTGTACTGCTGATCACAACCATTTAGCCTGGCAGTTCAGTCAGCTTTCCTTCCAACCTATCATTCCTTTATCCTGTCCATATCTCATCATTTTGGCTGTTAGAATACTATCAAAGTCCACAGGAAAAGCTCTGCTACATTCAAGACAAAAAATATTAATATTCTCCCCTTGATCACCTTACCTTGGAAGTCAATTGGGTTGATCAGGAACAGTCTGCCTTTTTGCAAATCCATGCTGCTTCTATCTAATCATGTTCTTGCCCTTCACAAGCTCAGAAATGGTTTTCAGGAGGAAATCTTCCAGGAGATTGAGATTAAGTTGCTTAGACTACAGTTTCTTGGATTCTCTCTCTCAGCCATCTTGTAGATGGGTATTATGTTGGCCTTTTTTCTTCTATCTCTCAGGGACAAACTCAGTCACTATAACTTCCAAAGACAATGGTCAGCAGACTCACAGAAGCATGGTCTAGCTTCTTCAGCACCCTTGGATGCATTCCATTTATTCACATAACTTGTTTATATCCAGTTGACTTAATTGCTCACCCCTCCTCTGCTGTGCTTATGGCTTCAATTCCACAGATTCTACTATTAGCCTCAGAATTCTGGTTAATTCTTAGCAGTGAAGCAAAATGAAACAATAGGCAGAAAAGGCACTGAACATCTTAACCACCTTGGTAACTTTCTGGGTCCCCTGACAGATTACTTGGCTGTCATGGTTTTGCAATTTTGTAATTTTGCTATCAGTATTCCACATCATAACATCATGTTAAGCATAGATAATTTTGACGAATCTGCTGCTCACAGAAAGAAGACTACATGTCCCAGGGAGCACCACGGTCAGTCATATGACCAGGACTATATAATCTCACTTCAGTGCTGGACTCGCTCTCTCGGATCCTGCCAGCCATGGGGGAGTGAGTGGAAGCGTTCCAGCCGTTCCGCCTAGAGTTACAGTAGGCCTCTCGGTTTCGGGACTCACTCTCTCTTATTTCACTTGATTTGTTAGCCTTAATTCCAATTATATTGCATTATATTGTGTTATTCTGTATTCCGATATAGTATTTAGTAAAATAGTGTGCCTCCTTAGATCGCTGCCGCTGTATTTATTTTCTCTTTCCTTGTTTTCTTTTCCTTTTGGGATAGCGGCCCTGCAGGCCGTCTATACCCCAGTCATGGGTGCCGGTAGATTTTAGGGTAACCTATGACATAATTGGTGGAGAATGCGGGCAGATTGCCAAGAAATTTGGGCAAAAAGGGGCAAAAGTGGGGAAAAACTGCAAAAGCTGCTGTTTTCCCTGCTGTTCCTTTAGCTTTTACAGAGCTACGAGTTTTTTTTCGTTAAGGAGCTATCTAAAGTTTACGTTTCTGCACCTGGGAGCTTGACCTTGAAAGTCCAGGCGGACGGCCAATACCCCAGAATATTTTGTAAACTTTTAGCTCTGCTATCTCGTTATTGAAGAGAGGAAAAAAAAATGTGTGCTCTGTTAAAACTGCTAGTAAAACTGCTTTTCAGGGGACTGCATGCTCCTTGTCCCTTCCCTGAATCCATTATGCAGTTTTTGAATGCCCATTTGACCACACTGTTAATTTCCCTGAACATACTGTTGGTTATTTTATTAATCTCACTCAGTATCTGGATTTATAACATTCTGAGAAAGTCTTCCCCAGAACCAGAGAATACTGAGTGGCAGGGAGTGTGGAGAGGCTTTGAGGAGACTTTAAAAAGGCAGACATCTTCAGCGTCATGGAGCTTTACTCCTGAACACTTGAAGAATCCTGAGAGCTTGATCGCATATTTGAGGCAGGAATGTTGCGGCACAGGCAGATCTCAGGAGGCACAAATGATTTGGGGCCTGGCTAATGCTTATTGGGCCTTATTCAATTTTGAAGCTGAGAGAGAGAGTCTCAGAGCTGAAAAGGCAGAGAGGGAAAAAGTTTCTGAAGCTGAGATAGAGAGTCTCAGAACTGAGATGGAGAGTCTCAGAGCTGAGAGAAATGACCTCCTATATCAGCGTGACACCCTCCGGTCCGAACTTGATGCCCTCTGGTCCAGGCAAGACACACCCCAGTCTGAGCGAGACGCCCTTCGGTCTGAGCGAGATGCCCTTCGGTCCGAGCGTGACACTCTCCAGTCCGAGCGTGACACTCTCCAGTCCAAGCGCAACGCCCTCCAGTCTGAGCACGACGCCCTCCAGTCTGAGTGTAACAACCTCCGGTCAGAGCAAGGCTCCTTCCCGAGCCCAGGCGAGGCAGCCTGTAGCGGAGCAGCGCAACCCCAAGCGGACGTCACCGGTCTCAGCTCTCCCGGTGGGTCTGTTCCATATCTGGAAGGGGTTGGTGCGCTTCCAGGCTGAGCAGGCGCCCACCGCTATGGCCATGGGGCAGGAGAACTGCACTGCCCCCATCCAGCCCACTGGAGGCCCGGCTGTCCGGCATGAGGGGTGGCCTTAGATGTGGCTGAACGGGAGAGGTGGCCAATGCTTCATCTTTATACTGACTCATGGATGGTGGAAAATGCCTTATGGGGGTGGTTGCAGCAGTGGGAACAAGACAGCTGGCAACGACGAAGAGGTAAACCTATTTGGGCTGCTGAACTGTGGAAAGACATTGCTGCCCAAATAAGAAACATTGTTGTAAAGGTGCGCCATGTAGATGCTCACATGCCTAAGAGTAAGGCTACTGAAGAACATTAAAATAACCATCAGGTTGATCGAGCTGCCAAAACTGAGGTGGCTCAAATAGACTTAGACTGGCAGAACAAGACTGAATTATTCCTAGCTCGATGGGCCCATGAGGCCTCGGGCCATCAAGCAAGAGATGCAACATACAAGTGGTCCAGAGACCGAGGGGTGGACTTAATTATGCATGCTATTGCTCAGGTCATTCATGACTGTGAAATATGCGCCATAATTAAACAAGCCAAGAGGATGAAAACTTTTTGGGGGGAAGGGCGATGGCAAAAATATAAATATGGGGAGGCATGGTAGATTGATTATATCACCTTGCCATGATCTCACAATGGTAAGCGTTATGTGCTCACCATGGTGGAGGCAACCACTGGGTGGCTTGAAACATACCAGTACCCCATGCTATCGCCCGAAATACCATATTAGGGCTGGAGAAGCAAGTTCTATGGAGGCATGGTACTCCAGACACTGCCCCAGCAGTTCCACTCCTATCCCTGTCACCTGGGCAAGAAGCAGGAGCCCATGGTGAGGATGGTGTGGATGTGCCAAGTGAGCCACCCCACAGTGAGGGGGGTCATCCTGCAGCCACGAGGCCTGAGTTTGCTGTTCCCCTACGAGGGTTTGGAGCTGGACTCTCCAGGCCAGGATGTGAAGCTGCTGGCACCAACATGCGCCCCGGTGGCGCGGTGGTAGAATTGCCGCTTGCAACGCCGGAGGCCCGGGTTCGAATCCCCGCCTGTGGCACAAGTGGTAGAAGTGCCACTCTGCTACACAGAAGGCTCGAATCCTGGGAGTTGGACTCGATGATCTCTAAGGTCCCTTCCAACTCTCATGATACTGTGATACAGTGATCACCTGCTGGGGAGTTTCTCGATGAGCCTCTCCTTGATGCTTCTGTTCCACTGGACGGAACAGATGACTTGGAGGATGGCCATACCACCAGCCGTGATGCTGGTCTGCTTCTCCCCTCTGCTTATGCTCTGGGCTCCTGACCTGATATCCAGATTGATGGAGACAGAGGAGGACAGTCCCAAGAAGTCCTCCGTGCAGTGGCCCTGTAGCTTAGGGAAAGGATGAGTGCACCTTGATGTGGGGGAGGCCCCACTAGTGCTGCCTTTCCCCTTTTTCTCCTTCCACCGTTATCATGTTTCTCTTTCCGGCAGTTTTGCCATTTCCTCGATTTAGTAAATAATGGTGTGTTAAGTTACGGAGTTTTATTTTCAGCCTAAAGATTTGCATGAAAATAGATATAAATTGTTAAGAAAATAAGGTTGCTGATTGCTCACGACTATATATATGTGTGTGTGTGTATAATAAGCATAATGTAATGATGTAGAATAAGGGGTGGAATGTCATGGTTTTGCAATTTTGTAATTTTGCTATCAGTATTCCACATCATAACATCATGTTAAGCATAGATAATTTTGACGAATCTGCTGCTCACAGAAAGAAGACTACATGTCCCAGGGAGCACCACGGTCAGTCATATGACCAGGACTATATAATCTCACTTCAGTGCTGGACTCGCTCTCTTGGATCCTGCCAGCCATGGGGGAGTGAGTGGAAGCGTTCCAGCCGTTCCGCCTAGAGTTACAGTAGGCCTCTCGGTTTCGGGACTCACTCTCTCTTATTTCACTTGATTTGTTAGCCTTAATTCCAATTATATTGCATTATATTGTGTTATTCTGTATTCCGATATAGTATTTAGTAAAATAGTGTGCCTCCTTAGATCGCTGCCGCTGTATTTATTTTCTCTTTCCTTGTTTTCTTTTCCTTTTGGGATAGCGGCCCTGCAGGCCGTCTATACCCCAGTCATGGGTGCCGGTAGATTTTAGGGTAACCTATGACATTGGCCCATATTTTCTTTAGGTTTAATTTTTGCTATCACTTGAGCCCTTTCTGTTGCCTTTCACATCCCTTGCTATTGCAACATCAGCTGAGTTTTAGCTTTCCTAATTCCCACCTTGCAGTTTTGCAATAGCTGTATATTCTATTCAGGTAGTCTTCATTCTGCTTCTTCCTTCTATACAGTTCTCCTTTGTGTTTAAAGTCATTCAAGCGTCATGTTCATTCATATCAGCTTCTGCATATCTACTGCATTTCTTAAACTTCCTATGATTTGGAATGATCACTTCTGTGTTCTGAGGTGACTGTTCTTAAAGGTCAAATTGTCCCACAACTCCCTGACTCCAGGGCCATCTTCCTCCCAAGCAGATCTCCAAACAAGCTGAAATTTGCTCCCAAGAATTCCATGCTTCCAATTATACTGTTTGCTTTGCTCACTTCTTTGAGAATTTTGAACTATACAATCTCACGTCCAACACAGTCTAAGTTTCCCTCAGTCTTCATATCCCCAGTCAGTTTGCTCACAAGTAAAAGGTCCAGTAGAGCACTTCTCTTAGGTGGCTCACCAATCATTTCAGTCAATAATCTGTCATTGGATTTTTATGCACTTAACCTGTGCTTCAAAGGGAAATGTGATATAGAATCATAAAGGTTGGAAAAAACCTCTAACATCATCAGGTGCAACCATCAACCCATCACCACTGTGCCCACTAAACCACATCTCTTGGTGCCACATAAGCATCTTTGGTTATCCTTTGTTGGCAGTGAGATTCTGGGTGAGAGATGTTCAGGATAAAAATCAATGAGAGAAAGGTAGCACCTGCTACATCAGGCTTTGGTATTATCTTCATCACCTCTGATTAAGTTAGGAACAGAAAGGAGACCTTCTCAGGTTGTTAGTGCTAGCTATGGAGATGAGCAGATCAGTCCTATGTTGACTCTTACCCACTCATCAGCAACCAGTGAACACATAGTGCTCCAAGGCTGATCGGCACCAGATGAGAAAGGTAGCATGTTTGTGCTGGAGATAACATCCTGCTGCCTTATTTCACTTGCCAATGAGTTTCCTTGGTAATCTCATGTGTTCAAGAAGTCCTGATATAGTGAGGGTTAAAGGAACTTCTTCACAGTATGACTTTCTCAAAGAAAGAATTCAAATGGTTTCAGTGACTGAGGCATTTGCCACTGCACAGCTCCTGCCTATTTACTGTGGCCACAGACTTCTGAATTTAACGATGTCTTCACAAACTTTTGACAAGCTTCTGATCTCTTTTTGTTCCAAAATAATGATGGATTGAGCATTTATCAGAAATACATCACTTTCTAAGGCAGTTAAGGCTCCATGTTTGCACAGGAGAGGATAGGAGCCAGTCTCTCTAAGTCATGCTGAGTGAAAAGTCGTCTTTAGAGAAGACTTGTAGAGGCACACACACCTCTTATGTCCAATAAAAGGAAAGCAACTTACTACCTGTCTGAAATTCATTGCAGCAAGACTCTCCATCTCATCAATGCCATTGAGAGTAACCAGTCTGGGACACTGCCAGCATCACAGACTGTAAGAATGGGGGAAAATTATCTAATCCTAAGAAGCAAGGCATGCAAATATCCTAAAAGGTGAATACAGATGTGTTTTATCACTTAAAATAGAACCTGGCTTTTCTACGGTGAAGGCCATAACTTCCCAGCTAATGGATTAGAAGCAGGAAAACAACTCTTCCTGCTGAGGAAGATTCCTTATCATATTTTAAATGAAAGAACATAAATACCAATCAGGATAGCACTCTAGGTTATAAATCCCAAGTAAAACAGTTCCCTGCTGACAGCTGTACCAAGTACCCTAGCTTTAAAAAGCTCCAAGATCCTCTTTTGTGCAAGATGCTTTCACTAGGTTAAGCTGCCCCTCTCACTCAAGTCCTGCAGTTCCTGTTCCAGGGCAATTATCCTGCCCTCTAACAAGGTAGGTTTGACATTTAACTTGAAACTGTGGATTCTCCTGCTGACTGATCGACTACTAGAAAGCTTTTTCAAGTACTACAGCCAAGCTCCAGGAATATTTGGGGCAGGATACTATGTTTAAAGTCCTTCACCAAAAAGTTGGCTACTATGCAGTCCCGACATTCACTTTTTCATCAGGACTCAGATTTTCTTTCTCCTTCAGACTAGAAATCCCATTCCCTTGGAAGCTGGGTTACTTTTCAAGTGCAGAAGAGAACAAGCACTTTTGTTCTCTTCACCAACAAATATCACACCATGAACGTTAAAGGGTACTAAATTTGGGCTCTGCAGAAGTGGGAATATAGTCTGTATGGCTCATTCCCACCGAACAACTCAGTCATGCTGATGAGAAGGGCCATACAAAGGTTCTGACTTTTCCTCTTAAAATTTGTTAGCCACTTCAAATCCAGGCACAGTAACTTACTTAAAACTTCATTTTGTGGCTGACCTTGACTATAAGTTAAAATAAGTAAAACAAGTAAACAGAAATTTACTGTGGCAGCACTCATATTCCCCCATTAATACGTCATATTTTAATCAGAATTCTATGTCTAGCAGATAACAATCTGTCTCCAGGAGAATCTGTCTGTATTTTTATGGCACTTTTCTTCAATTTATCTGTGTGCGGAAATTAACACACAATCCTATATTGTTAATAGGGGTTTCGTAGATACAAAGTCAATACACATTTATATTATAGGTAGGTTCACTAACATAGGAAAATATGCATGAAAATAGATTTTGGTATTGGTTAAACACTCATGTTTAATACAGCAGTGTCTCTACATTTAATAATTAGCTGTTTCTGATTTGTTTTTCTTTCCTAGCATATAGAGACTAAACTTTAAGAACATATTTGGAAAAAAAGGTAAGCAGACTAAAGGGAGTTACAGCATTTTAATGAAATAAAAATCTTGCGTGTGCGGCATCAATGGCATTTAAGAGAAAAAAAACATGATGCTGCCCTCCCAGTTCAGCCACAACAATTCTGAAGCATCTGGCACCTTTGATTTCACATGGAGTGTTGAACTGGGAGCTGTTTCAGGAGAAAATTGAAGTTACGTGAAAGATAAATCCTTTTATAACACTAAGTTATTTACACAGTGTTTCTCCAATGTGTGACAAGTGCAACAGCTGGGCTGGAAAAGTATGGACCTTGTAGCTAAAATATGAATTAACTGTTTTTAAAAACACACAAATAATTTAGTCTGTCTTCACAATCCCCAACTTTCCATATCCTCTGCTCTAGCTCATATACATAATAATAGTTTCTTATTGTGACAGAAGGATTCTAGAAGAACATGAATTTAGATAACTTTGAGAACTCTGAACCTGTCATACAGATTAGGCCTTGAGAAGACATCTCACTACATACACTGAGGCATCTGTCTCATCATTTTCAAGCTTCTCAAGGCTTCCAAGCAATTGAAGGCTATACCTGTGCTGGAACTGTAATGCATTATGAGCAGTTGTGTAGTTCCACTGAAGCCAAAGCCCTTGCTGTTGATGTAAAAGATCAGAGGTGGTGAGGCTGATGTTGCTGCATCATTGTAGGCTCCAGCCCAAACCTCTTCCATCATCAGAATAGCGAGTCTTGCACTGTGAGGTGTTAAAAGAGCTGCCTCTCCCCTTCCTTTTCTAAAACACAGCCCAGGTTGGGTATGACTGATAGGGAAAGGGCTATTTTCCTAGTTGAAAACAAATAGTTAAATACTTTATTTTTCATTAACATAACTATACTGTATATACCATACAATTCTAATTTGGGAATCATTTAATTCTTCCTTCTGTACTTATGGAGAGTTCATGAATCCAGACTGATGTGCGGCAGCTCCAGTACCAAAGTGTTGCAGAAAGGAGGAAGAGGAAGCAGAAGCTAGAAAGAATGATAAAACAATTCAGACTTGACAGAAATTAAACCAATGAGTCTACAGGAGGGCAGCAGTTCAGACACAAAGGGAGACAACACAGTGCTTCAGCACTCAACTTTAATGTTGACCTAAAACAATAACCTTAACAAACTCAAGCCTATGGCATGTGCTATCTCTCACATCTGCATGAAGACGTGTGGGAAGCACAGCCATTCCAGCAATATCCCGTATTTTCATAGGCATGGGATTTATTTCATATATATATATATTGACGTATATACCACATCTATCTATCTATAAAACATATAAACATATATATGTATAGAAAACTTAAAAATAGATGTGCTACTGTCCAAAAGGTTCTATCTTACAATTCTTCTTGAATGGAGATACTTGCTTCTAACTCCCAGATCTTCAAATAAGCAGCAAACATAGCTTTTTATGGATATTCAGGCTTCACTTCCTGCCAATGTCAAGGACAACAGACTCCAAATGTTAGGTCTTGGGAGGCAGTACAATGTTCTGAGCATAAAGCCCCCAAAGAGACAACATAAAGAAACAGAAGGTGTTGATAAGCAAAAATGCTTTTTCCCTAAGTAATTCAGGTGTTATCTGCTTCCATTCCATCAAGGACATGCTGCGTGTATGATGAAAGTTAGTCTTCTATTACTGCTTCCTTGAAAATACCACAAGATGACAGTTGTACTCTGCCTGCTCTGAAAAAAGAAATAAAAGCACAGTTGACTATTCAGCCAGGTGCACTCCTGTCAGAACATTTGCGGCAACACAGCTACAAACCAGAGGAAATATTTATCCGAAAGCCCACCAACTCTCTTCATTGTCCTTTTAAGCTGCAATAGGGAAGTAGTATCAGTACCTAACTGCCTTGATTTCAGGCTCCTTGCATTTTTTAATTGCTGTGAAGAGGAACAGTGCTTTGTCCCGATACTCCTCCTGAACGAAGAAGATACTAGAGCCTCTGAAGATACAGCAGTGGAAGAAAGAGCCTTGCCTTCACAAGGTGATTACTTCCACCTTCTCTTGAACAAAACCTTCTTAGGTACACCTTTAAAAGGTAACTTTTATGTCCTGTACATTTTCAGCTGAATTAATCTTCTAGGTTACATTATGGCTGCACAAATGCCAGTGCCAGGAAGAAGAAAGAGGATGAGGGCGAATTATTTCCTCCTTTTCAGAGGCAGCACCAATTTAAGCTGTAATTCAACAAACTGTTGAATAATTCACTATTACCAAACACCACGCAGCAGTGCAACTTCACATATGAAGAAACAAGTTTGAGTATTTAGAAAGTAACTATAAAAAGTTATCACTGCTGTTCAGAAACCATGTTGTCAGACTGCTACCAATCCATGAGCAGCTAACTTGGCAAGTCAACTACTGTTTAGTATTGAGTGATGCCATTAAGCAAATTGTTTACCCTCACCAGTGATTTGCCTAAAACTGCAGTGGTTCCTCAAACTAGAGCACATCACAGGACCCATGTTGGTTAGGAAGAGATATGGATACGGTATTCATGCACATTCATGACTAAGAAGTGAGTCCATGAAAACTGACACCTGAGATATACTACATTTCAGACTTTGAGGAAGTTTGAGAAGTTTTTACCTCAAAACCTGTCCAGTAAAACAGCTTGTAGTTTTCTATTACATTTTTCTACCCTAGCCTAAAGGTTTACAGGACTCTGAGGTGCATGGAATATTTTGCCCCCAATTAGTTTTATGGTCTGGGGTATGAATAGTCTTAATACACAATTTGGCACGCAGTTCAGCAGCAACTTCCCATAGTAGCTTGTCTGTGGTAATGACATGTCATTTCTGTACATTGTGTAAATTGCTGGCTCCGACTTTGTACTTCAATAAAATCTGTTTGCATAGCTCGTACTTCTCCTTTCACTATCAGGCAGGCAGAAATTCAAACAACAAAACTTCACTGTTTGTGTCTGTAAGTTCAATAAGCAATGCAAAGGATATTTTCAAAATCCATATGAGAACGAGCAAACCACTGCTAAATTATACAGAAATTGCAGTGTACTTTATGAAGTGACTGATGTGCAAAGGAAGAAGACAAGTATCAGATGCTTGAAATTCTCCCATCTCTACACCCTCTTATTTCTTGTGTAAGCGATGCATCACTGAACAGGAGGAAAAGTGCTTTGGATGGCTAAATTCTGGGATAACAAACTATAAGCGAATACCTGAACTGTGTGTAACGTATTCAGACAAAAGACTGCACTTTTTTTGTAATAACAATCTACTCCTTCCATTTTCACACACACACACAAAGCCAAGAACTCCTTTTGTAGAGCTCAGAATACACGTGAAGTATTTCAAGATAGCAAACCCTTAGCAAAAATTGATAACAATGCTGCAGAATATGATCTCAACTGGTGAGTTTCTTTGCAAGTTTCATTACTATCTTAGAGAAGTGAATTGGCAGCAGCTTTGTCCAATTAACTTTGACATGAACAAAGTGTGATAAAGAGAACTATTTATCAGTACTTACGCCCTGATACTTTTATCATCCATAAAGCATCACACACTGTACCAAACGTCTAGTTCTGAGAGATGACCCAACATTTTCTAAGCACCACCACACCAGTTCCAACAGATTTACTTGTAGACACAAATCCATTTAAGAAATTTGAGTCCAAGTCTTGGAGTAAGCTACAGGAGCTGCAGCTGAAAAAGCTCCTGTTCTCTCACTGATAGGTGGAGGGCAGCAACAGCAAACAGAAACAGCTCACTCCATGAGGCTGGCACAGGGCTGCATTTGATAGTTTACACTCTCAATGTGCCACCCCAGATAGCTGGCGTGCACTACTCTTCTGCTGCCACACCCACGCATGTGCACCTGCCTACGGACCACTTCCCTTCCAAGAGCTCAAGTTCGAATAGCTTCATCTGCATTTATAAAGCAATGGGATTTGAGTTTATGACATTTATTGATAGCTCACATTTAAGATGAGCACACTTTACTAATTAGCTCAAAATTAGTTTTGCAGTTGGTGGCTTTGCTTTTCTTTGTTTTTAGGAGGCCCTAACAATAACCAGTGGGCAGTACTCTGCTGACAAAGGACTCTGACACTTTGACAAGGGACTTTGACCCTTTGACACTGCACAGAGGGGCAACTTTCATTAGCCAGGACAACCCTTTTCCAAAACAACAGAAACGGAGACATTCTAACCTCAAGCTTTGGTCTTCAAGGCAACTGTTTGGAAGGCCAGTGACTGCACAGCATATAATTTGTGATGGAGGAATTTTGTCATCTACCAAGGCAGGGGAAGACCTGTTGGACTACCTAAAAGGCCATTTAAAATCCTGTCCACTTACCCTGCAGACATTTGAAAACATCACATCCCCTCACTTTCTGTGGTAAGCATATTGAAGAATACAGAAGCTGCTTCAGTGATTTGTTTGAGAACTGCCACTTTGTTCCCAGCTGGCAATGAGCCCCTTGCAGGGATGCAGAGGTCAACTTTGCTGGTTTCTATACCCAGGAACTGCAACTTGCCACTGAAATGAGTAAAAACAAACAAAATTCAAACAAAAACCAAGTCTTCATTTCTTTATCTTCCCTGGGACTACACAGCACCAAAAAGCAGACTTTTGGTGACCCTTCACTACAGCAAACATCCAGGATCATACATGAATATCTTGGGGAATATTATATGAAAAAAAAATAAAAATAATTAATGTTACTAACTATAAGACACAAAACCCTCAAGCGATTGTATTTATGAAGGCTTGTGAAGAAACCAGAAGCTCTTCCTTCTCCTTCAACCACTTTTTTCCTCTCCTTTTCTCAAATGAGAGGCATACAGACATAGGGTACCCTTCTATGTTCTAATTATACTGCAATAAGCCATGTCCTAGGCATCTTGTTAGGATGGGATGGAGACAGGATAAGGACTGCTTATAATAAAGCAAACTGCTTTATAAAGCTCTTCTATCACTGTCACACCAAACTGGAATCGGTAGTACCACTATGTGGACAAAATGCTCTTATCATTATAGTCTGTGGCCATTAACCAAACAATGATTTTTTTTTTTCCATAAATAAAATTAAGCAATAAAACAAACAAATAAAAAGGGAGATATCAGATAATACTTGCTAGGCAAAGCTTTTATTACCAACAAAACCACCAGAGGCCCTTAAACGGAGAATCACACACCAGGGTAGCCCTTAGAGAATTTTCCCAAGACATTCAGTTAGGTGATCAAACTGTTCCAGACAGCCTGGACTGACACGCTGTAACCACAGTTACAGGTAGCACAGGATGGCAAGCACAGCTCAGCCTAACAAAGCAATACAGCTCTGATGCTATCAAGTGGCCAGTTAATATACCCAATGCTACAGAACTGCCATAAGGCCATTTGATGAAGTCGCAGCCAAAACTCCCATTGTGAGGAACATGTTTACAAGAACAGGACTTGCTACCCTCCTTTCATACACTACCTCTGTACTTCACATTGTTATTCTCAGTAATTAGCATTATCCTGGAATGACCTGAGGATATTACAAGACAGCTGACTTCCTGTATTCAAACCCATGGACAGACAGGTTGCAATCATACTATATATCATATATAAAGTCTATAATTGCAAACGGTGCCAAATGGCTACTAAGATACATTTGCAGGATTCTACTTCAAGAGGACTTTGGGTTCCAAGACATCTTTTAAGGAACAATGAACGATACACTGTTGTTCCCTCCTCTCCCCAAAGATGAATCAGGGATCAGTCTGATCAGTCTTGTGGGAGATTTTCCAACTGCATATCACGATAAACCAATTAACTTTTGAATCTCAAGCTGCACGTGCAAAAAGTGCAAAATAATAATAATAATAATAATAATTAAAAAAGACAAAAAAACCCCAAACCCATCCCACCCAGAGGCCAGCAGAAGTGAGCTTTTCTGACAACTGCACGGCAAAAGCATCAGCAGTGCTGCAGATTGGTTACTCCCACGTGAGGCAGCAGCGGGGACTGCAATTAGTGCCGGGGCTGCACTGCGCTCGGTGCTCCCTCTTCTGGCACCCAGGCCAGGAGGATGGCCGTGGCACATGGCAGAGTGCAGGAAGCAGGCCGCAGGGGGCAGGGAAAGCCCTAATAGTGCAGACAGGACCACGGAACGTATGGACAAGCTGACAAGGTAGCCTCCAGCTGAATTAAACACCGAAGCTATGGTGAGCTCTTCTACTGCTGAACTGTCTTCACTGTTAAATAACCTGTAAATTATAACCAATAAAAACTGTGCTTAGATTAAGTGAAGAATACCCCAAATCAGCAGCCGTTCTTGCAATGAATCCCCGTGCCTTAACTTTGGCAACACTGATGATACTACCTCTCAACTTTGTTAACTCATTCATATACATGAAGCATTCAGATATTTTTCCAATGATTCCACTAGAAAAAGCATGCAAGGAAAAGCAAAAATCCTCTATTCAGATAAACATTTAAATACAATGTAGCTACAGATGTAATACTCCCCTTCCTTTCTTTAAATTCATCGAGCAGAATGCATCTCAAACGGAAGGATCCTGTATAAAAAGTGTGATCATATAATTAAGGACACATATGATATCACACATGGAAACCTCCTACATAACGAGCACTGAATTCTTCACCCTTTATGTTTACATGTTAATTTTGTGCGTAATCACACAGCACCTTTATGTTCTATTGCAGATAGAAACGATCAGACATCTATTTATAGTCAGGAACTCTTTGGCATATGAAAAATAAAAGAGCAAATCAAGTGTCTCTCTATTTTCTTCTAGAAATAAAGAAATGGATCCTGAGATGAACCTGCTCCAGGCAGTTACCCAAAATCATAAAATTCATCATAAGAACCATCTTTGAAGGCTTAGTTAGCACATTTTGGCAAGAGGACAGAGATGGTATTTAAAGCAAGGAAACTCGCACCATCAAATATCTGCTATCATTTTTGTATAGCAGTGCAAACATGACACAAACACCTGGATTAAGGATATGGCTCCATTATCCTAAGTGCTAAGCAGAACTAAATCCAAGGGAATGCAATGGGGGGGTCTGTAACAGCTTGGAAACCTCTTGAAGAAAAACTATCATCCACATTATTTAATTTCCCTTGCACACAGTGAGGAATGAACCCAGACTTGGTAAAATGTAGGTAGATCAATCACTATTCTAAGGGTACACTTACAGTCAGACTTCACTTCCGTTGTCTTATAAATCTATCTGGACTTGTAGCACTGACAAATAAATCTAACTTCACTTTGTAAATTAACATAAGGGTAACTTGACAATGGATGAAATGACAAAGGAAGAAGTTTCATTCTGAGAAACTAAACCATATAAAAGCCTTACTCAACACTGCTGCTTGCACTGGAGAACACAACACAAGCAGTACCTGGTGCAGCACATGACTTATGACATTGTTTGCGTTCTAGAAACTGAAACAAAATACTTCAAACAATAAAGCCTTAAGATTCCCAATTGTGTGAACACGTGCTGAACTATTTATTTCTAAATCAGCCAAAGATGAAAACAAAAGTCTGCATCAACTGCTCCTAAGGAGATGTATCTGAAGCGGATGCCACTGAGAGTTACTTATCACTACTGAGATGCTGCCAGAGCGGGGTTTACTCTATCAGATGTTTTTTTTTGTTTGTTCATTTTTTCACTCTCTTGCTTTTTTTTTTTTTCCATCTCCTTCTTCCTTCTTCAGCAGGACAGAAAAAATTCTTCAAGCTTCTGTACTGTTCTCTGACACAGGCAAGGAAGTCTTGAGAGAAGGGTGAGAGCTCTCCCTTGAGCGAAGTTCCCCAACACAGCACACAGTCTAGATAAGGACAAGATAACGTAAGACATTTTAACACTGCTACTTCACCTTATACCCAGAGACTACGTTTTTGCCTCTTGGTAAGGAGCTAGAAAATTTAGGAAACTGTGTTCACTCTTCTCTCAAGAACATATCAAGTACTTCTCAGCTCAGAGACAGACGCTCCCAGATCTGCACATAAGTCACTGTTAAATATAGTGATCCTGGCACCTTTGGAAACCACAAAAAATCAGGAGTTGGTGGTATAGAATCATACAATCGCTTTACTACTTAGAATTATAGAATCATTAAGGTTGGAAAAGACCTCTAAGACCACCTAGTCCAACCATCAACCCACTGCTACCATGCCCACTAAACCATGCCACGTAAGCACCTTCAGTTATCCTGTGCAACAAGATTCTGTGTGAGACAGATCTTATGCTCAAGTTTGAAACCCAGAAGAGTAGCAGCCCAGCCTCATAAACCTTTCTGTAGTATGTAGAGAAGATGAGCACTGTAGATTCTCCTAAGAACTTTGAATGCTATCACGTTACTGCAAGCAACAGGAACTGATACTTGACTATATTTGACAGGCCTTTATATGTAAATACCATCAAAAACTGTATTTTTCTTTCAGTTAAGCTGAACAGAGGAATATTCCTTTTTATCTGGGCAACCCAGCAGCACTCGATGCAATGCTGCTCACCTATCTGTAGTCTGTAAGGTTAGTAATCCCTAGTAAGCAATGCACCAAGAGACAGAGTGACAATTACAGCTAAACAACAAGTTTTCTCCTTTAGAAGCACATCTGTGGGTACTCATGTTTTTTCACTGCTGTTAAGTATCCGATTGGTGTGGGCAGTTTCAAAAGCACTGTTCAATTGGTCTTTCTTTCGCTTACTACCAGAGTTTTCAGAAGTTTTGCAGCGTGTATTATAACAGAACGCATGAACTGTCACATGTAATGTCTGTCCACACATTTACACTAAACCCCTTTTCATTTATGCCTCTATAAAAGTTAACTACAGCACCTGCTTAGCACTCACAGAAATTTCTATGTATTTTTAGCTACCACTGACTGCCTTCTGAATTGGTAAAAATACAAGGATGAGACAGTGGTACATGATGAGTGACTGCTGCTGGCAGCTCTGTAATACCGAGAACTCTCACATGAGTAGCATTTTATCACATGAACCTCTAAAATGAAGATATTAGGCCTGGTTTTTACATTAACGAGACCTCCCACACCAGTGTTGTGCTACCATTGTTCTTGTTCCACACAAACCTTTAAAGTTGGAGCCAAATATAACGATCATTTCTGCATTTCTGAGCACAGCTCCTTTTAAACATTCAAAAGAACTTCTTTCCGTTTTGCATCTCAATCAAACTTTCACACATGCCACCAGAAACATGAATCACACTCGTGTTATTTCAGGGAACAAGTACAGCTAGTGGCAGGGGAAGCACGCCATCCACTAGATCATGCAGTCATACAGGCAATAACAAGGTAATACTGCAAATGGGTCATTTACTAAGTGCAAACCCATTCTTTTTCTTTTTAAAAAACATCATTGTCCTGATGGCAAACTGGTGCATGACATCTGCTCTTCTTCTAAGAACCTCCAAAAAGGTTCCACTACTGAGGCCTTAGTTTGTATTATACGTATGATGGCATACAAAATGCAGCACATAATTTGGCCTGATAAATGTAAGAAAATGAATTCATTAACCTAATCTTACTGTTGAAGCATGGCCAATCCCAAGTGTTCAGGACACAGAAGTCAGGACCTACAAAAGAATTATGATTTCAAAAGCACTGCAGTTTAGAAATCAAGTGGAAGCCTGTTCACGTATTTATTTTTTCCTTCTCCTTCAGCTGCTTTCAGGGTTTTCCTGCTTCGTGTTTCATACTACACTGCTCAATCAAAGAACTTTCAACTATGAAGTGTTTTTAAGTTGGGGCCCAGATGACCCTAAGATGCATCAATCCCAATAGTTGGGCTTCTGCGAAGAACAGCAAATACTGGAAAATTACAACAATCATATTTTAAAAAGCGTTTTAAGTGATTTACTTGATGATTTAACACTGTGTTAATGGAGCCCATTTTTTCAACTGTTCTACTTCCTGAAAAGTAATAACTGAAAAATAAGATTAGGAGGGCACACAGCACATTCAGAAGGGAAGTATCTATTAAGTAAACAACTTACAAAGTTTATTCTTTTCAGCACAAAAACATTATTTCTTTCTTTATGTAAGGTAGTCCAAAACAAGCCTGCAAGGAAGGGCAGTTCACTCCTCTAACTGTAGTGGAAATGAGCGTGCAGAAGTAGACCATAAGATTGCACATTTGCTTTCCCTTTGCTCTAGTGTCTAGCATTTAATTTCATGTATTGAATTCTTTTATTTATGATTTAATAAACTACCGTTGAAGAGTAGCCACTTATTACAAAGCAGCAGCATCTTTAAGAACTAGCTAGTGTAGTCATGAGAAATAAAGTTATAAAATATTACTTGGTAAGAAGGGGTAGGACTAATCCCTTGCTGAGCAAACACCTCTTGTTAAAAGGTGCATTTGTCACAGCAAGCTGCGCAAACAGTGAAGCCTATGGCCTAACATACGTGGTTATCTTCAACACTTCAATACATCTTATTAAAAACAGTTGAGATGAATGTCACTAAAATATACCACAAGATTTCTAACCCCTTGTCCTTTATTAGATTTAATTCTGCAGTTCTTGTGTTTATTTCTAGACTGTACCTACATTAATGCACCACTGCTGCCTGCAGTCTTCTGAGTGATTTTAGTTTCTCCTTTAGCCCAACTTAATAGGCTGCATTTTCTAAAAACACACATATACACACACAAATTAACAATGCTAACTTCAGTTTCTAAAGATTTACTGTTTACCACTTAATGTAAATAGCACTCAGCTAGTGATACTAGTTACTCTAATCAATCCGGAATGTTGCCACAATTCATGAGAAGCACAAGCAAAAATGAAAATGGAAATGAGCAAGAGTAATTCACCCACCAGAAAGCCAATGCAGTCAGTGGCACGCTGACAAGAGCGATTGAGGCCTGAGCTCTGGACAGAAACAGTTGGTCAGACAGGTGATAAGCACAGAATTTACTATTAAAGATTTGGGGGAAAGGCTTGAAACTGCAACACAGGACACAGCTATCAGGATAGAAAATTTGTTCAACACAGTGACACTTAGGAAACAACAACCCCAACCACCACTACCAAACAGTGACAGTTCAATTACTGGACCCTGCACTGCCTGCAAGAACGCTCCTTCCACGCACACCACTAACACACACAAATTCATGGCACATATTAACTTCTATAAACAGTTAATAATAGCACAGATTTTATTTTACAATTTATATTAATTCGAATTGCTTTGACAGCTACTATACAGACAAATAAAGGAATATTAAAAAAAAAACCAACAACACATGCTCCAAAGCTTTTTCCCTTTTAGCCACCTGATCTTTAATACACAACAAGCTCTATTTCCTAACTAGAAATGTATTTTTGATACATTAACAATCATCACATTAACAATGAAATACATCAGCTCCTTTATTTAGGTATCTTTAAATTCATGCATATCAAGGCACGTAAGTCAGGAAAAACCCCTTAATTCATAAGCCCTCCAAAGAGAGGGGAGCTCCTGGCAGCATAAAAATAGCAAGACAGGCGATGCAACGCAGCCTCATCACATGGATCTCCATCCATTTCAGCGACATGCTGAAGAACCGAGCCACAGAAACCCAGCCGCGTTAATGTAAAACAGCAATTATTACCGAGCCGGCATCACAAGAGCCCCATACAGACATTCTGTACCTGGGTGCTGGATAGTGTTACTTGAAGCATCAGCCTAATAGCCGGTTTATTCATAAGGCACGCACTAAAATGAAACAAACAGTAATTAAGTGCTGGCAGTGACCTAGTTAGCTCGGTGCGGCGCTGGATCGCCCTGTCACTCATTGCAGGCTCGCCACGATCCGACAGCGGCGCTCCCTCCGCCCGGGGAGCAGCGTCTCACGCCCCGGAGCCCCGTACTCCCGCCGCCCGCTCCTGCCGCCCTCGGTAGCGGCTCCACGGCCATGGCCGCCGCCGCCGCCGTCGCCGCCTCGCCTCGCTTCCCTTCCCCTCCCCCGCGCCGCCGCTCCGCGCTGGGACGAGGCCGCCTCTGACGCGCTCGCTGCTCGCGTCCCCCTTCACCTCCCTCTCCTCCCTCCCCCAACGCGCGCGCTGTATAGAAAATCTCCTCTCGGCGGCGGGAGGGCGGTGAAATCCTTCGCTCTCCTCCCTCCGCTCTCCGTAACGCGAGCGAGCCGCCGCCTTCTGTTCCTCAGCCTTGGCCAAGTCGGCGTTTTGTTGACAGGCTCTGCCGGGCACAAAATGGGGCTGCCGCTTCCATGGGCGCCGCCATTTTGTGAGGAGCCGCCGCGGCTGGCTGCGACCGCGGCCTCAGTACCGACGGCGGCGGCGATCCGAGCGCGGCGCGGCCGCCGGGGTCTGCTTAATGGTTGAATAGAGTGACCCCCTCCAGGGAATCCCCAGCTGACGGTTACGTAAGGGACCGTGCGCAATTGCCGCGCTCCGCATGGCAGCCCACCTAGCCCTGCTACGCAACGCGCCCGTCCGCCCGCCGCCACCCACCGCCCAGCGGGGCCGGGAGTGCCGCTCACCTCTGCCGCCGCCCCTCGCCGAGGGGGACCCCGTGGCTGCAAGAAGGCACGGCCAGCAACCGCCGGCCCTCCTGAAGGCAGGGTGCGCTGCGTGCGGCGCGCTGAGCGATATGGACCCTCAGTCGCTTGTTTGTGTTCAGTCTCTCTGGCTTTGGGAGTCTCGCTGCTGAAATAGCAGAAACTCGGGAGTGCCACAGACGGGGGTGCAGCACAGGAGCTGCTGCGGGTCTAATTTGACGGTGTCTCCTAACGCTACAGCAAAGACGCTGCATTTTTTACACTGAAAATCACGCACCACTGCTCCAGCCACATCGAGAGGCCCGTTTTCAATATTTATTAAGTTGAAACAGGTATTTCTTTCCTAGCACAAGTGTGACCCCAGAGCAGACCTTCAGCAAGCACCTGGCTGTATGTCTCCATGTCTGCATTCTAGCTGAAACAGCACTCGAGAGGAAAAAATCTTCCTAATATATATATATATATATACATATATATGTTTTATTTCCCGAAGTAAGTTAGTACACGGAATAGATTACAGTTTTCCTCTAAGTGCTCCCTTGGGGCCATAATGTGCCCCACAGCTCCTTACTGACTTTAACAAGGAGTTCTGCTTAAGGACAACACAAGGCCCCGCCTGGCCCTGGGTTTCAGCGCTGGCTGTGACAGAGGAGCGCTCCTCCGGAGCCCCACCTGCAGCTCAGTTACCGGGAGGGAGGCACAGAGGCCCACCTGGAGCCCTGCAGCTTCACCGTTGTGATGTTTGGGGCTGAAGGCCCCGCAGGCCCCTGTCTCCCCAGCTGCCCGGCCCGGCCGCAGGTAGCCTCCTGCGCTCCTAGGAGCTGGATACACGTGATGAGGGAAATATTTACAAATACCGCACCACCATATGTGGAGAGGAAGGTGGGCTGCCGCTTCTGGCTAACGCCTGTCTGGGCTGAGGGCCGCGTCCTTCCTTCTTCAGCAATGTTGTGCTTCTGCGTTCTTTTCAACAACGTACAGACACATCAGCGTATCTTGGATGGAGCGGAGCAGCCCTAAAGCTCTCCGATTACGGGGCACGCTATCTTGAGGAGAAGAAAAATACGTGCTTGTGGGGCCTGGCGGAGTCCCGGCCCTGCCGCCGTCTTCCGGGGCACCCCCGGCTCCGCGCCTCCCCTCGGGGCAGTGCGGGCCCCCCGGCCCGGAGCGGGGCACCCGCCGCCCCCGCCGCTCCCCACCCCCACGCCATCCGGGGAGATTTCCTGTCCTTGGGAACACCTCTGGCCGGGGGACTCCAAACTTTTCCAAAAGTCAAAATCCGGCAGTGCCCCCTTCCGTCGCCGTCGCCTCTTCCCCCCCGAACTCGGGGCGCTCGGCTCGGCCCCGTTACCCGGCCCGGCGCTCCCGAGCCCACCTCTCCCGCCCTCCCCCCGGAGCGGGGAGCGGCCGCTCGAGCGAGCCCGGCGCGGCGGGCGCGTTTCCCGGCCCTCGCCCTGGAACAACCGGTAGTAGCCGTTTTTTTTTTGTTGGGTTTTTTTTTTGGTTGTTTTTCTTTTTTTTTTTTTCCTCCCCTCTCGTCCCTCTCCCTCTTCTCTTTCCGCCCGGCTTTGTGTGAAGTTTGCGGCACATTGCAGATGAGCCCTTAGCGGCGAGAGGAGCCTATTGTTCCCCGCCAGGAACTGCTTGCTGGGGCTGCGCTGGCTTTTGCCTTCGGAGCTGCCTCGTGCAGTACCGGGAGCGGCCTCCGGGCTCCGCTGTGTTGCGCTCTCGTCCAGGCAGAAGCACGGCGGCCTCAGATCTTTTTGTCTGAGAGAGAAGAGAAGTGAATCCCGTTGCCGCCGCCACCGCCGCCGCCGCCGTAGCCGTGCAGTGTGTGTGTGCGAGAGGAGGGAGCGAGCGAGGGAGAGGGCGACCGCGCGGAGCCGCGTCTGTAACACACACACACTGTCAGTACCTCACTCCGGCTCCCCCCACCCCGCCACAACAGTAACCCAATTCATTGTGTGATCCAGCAGCACCATGTTGAGTCTCATGTGCAGGCTGGATCGGTTGGGTTCGCGGTGCTGAGAGCGGCAGCGGGAGGAGGAATCGCGGAGCGTGCCCCTCTCGCTCCCGTCTCTGTGCCCGCGCGCTGTGTGGAGGCAGGACTCGCGGTTACCGCACTCGCGGGGCTCCCTTATTCCTTTTAAACTTTTTTTCAAGCAAGCCCCTCTCCATGGCCGATCCCCGGCCGAGCACGGGCACCTGGGTCTCTTAAAGGCGAGGAGGAGCCGAGGATTGTTGTTGTTGTCGTCGGCCGTTTTTTTTTTTTTTTTTTTTTTTTTCAAATTGGATTTAATTTTTTTTTTTTTTTTTTACGAGGACCTTTTTTTTTTTTTTTTTTTTTTTTTTTTTTTTTAAATACAAAAATGGCAAATTCGACGGGTAAAAACCACGCAGACCAGCGGAGAAAGGGACTCGCTTTCCTGGACGAGCTGCGGCAGTTTCACCACAGCAGAGGGTGAGGAAAATGGGGAGATGGCACGGGAGGGGGGGAGGCTTTAACCGAGCAGATCCAACTTCCAGCCCCTTCCCTGAAGGACACGGCGGCCCCGGCGAGGGGAGAAGAGGGGGCAGAGCTGACAAGTGGCGGTGTTTTGTGTGGATCTCCTTTGGCAGGTCTCCTTTTAAGAAGATCCCTGTGGTGGGTGGGAAGGAGCTGGATCTTCACGCTCTCTACACCAGAGTCACCACTTTAGGCGGATTTGGGAAGGTGAGTGGAAGTTTTAATTTGGGTTTCCCTCCCGCTAACCTCTTCCCAAAAGTCTCCTCTGACCCCCGGGGGCGGCTGGGGGAGCCTGGATGCCGGGAACCGGCCTATTTCCAGAGGGTTAGGGAAGGTGGGGGGTGGAAGGAGGAAGCAGGCAGGCAGGTTGGTGGCTCGGCCTTGTCGGCGGAGCGATGCGGGGGGATCGGGGTACGGCGTCCCCCGGCCTCGCCCCGGCCCCGTTCCCAGCCCACCTCCCACCCCACCCCCACCCCCCCTGCCCCGGGGGAAGGAGAGGGGGGAGCGGGGCGTGTGGGGCCGAGAGGGGCAGTTTGTTTCGCTTGTGATTGCGGCTCTGCCTGCTTCTCTCTGAGGGAGACGAGAGAGTCTGAGCGCAGTTTCAGTGCAACTCAAAATTAGCGGGCATGTTTAACATCGATAATCGGCACGGAGCATGGGCTAGGAACCGAGCCTCGCGGCCGGGGGGGGCCGGGCGCTGCCCTCCGAGCCCTTCCCGGGGAAAAATAACAAAAGGGGCACCCAAGACGGTGTGTAATCAAATAGCCATCTTTAGGCTTCGAGGCTGGGGACAGAGATGTAGGCCTCAAAAGAAAGGCCTCTTCGTGGCTGTGGTTCCGGCCCGGGGGGACCCGCCGGGAGGACCCCGCGGCCCAGGGGGCGCCCCTCCCGCACCGCCCCGCATTGTGGGCAACTCGTGCGGGTTTTAACGGACCGCGGCAGGATTTAAAAGGGGGCGACAGAGGGACTCCCGATTGGTTATTGTCCAGGCAGGAAAAACAACAACAAACAAACCCCAAAACGACGCGAACCCTCCTGCTCGTCCCTGAGACCTGAAAAATACAGATCGGCGGGGGATGCTGGTGGTGAGGGGGGGAATACCAGGGGGGGGAGCAGGGGGATTCCCAGGGGGAAATACTAGGAAAGGCTGTCAGCAGGAAATGCGGCCCCGACCCCACACACGTTCCTGTTTATTTATTTCAGTATATTTATCCGTTTGCTCCGTGGCAGCCCCCCTGTTTCGGTGGGCTCTGTGGAGCTGTGCTGGGGGCACGGTGTGCATCGGGCCTGTGTTGTTCTGACAGGTCTCCGAGAAGAACCAGTGGGGAGAGATCGTGGAGGAGTTCAACTTTCCCAGAAGTTGTTCTAATGCTGCCTTCGCTTTAAAACAGTATTACTTGCGGTGAGTGCTACCAAGCTGTTGCTGTGGTATTCGTGAGGGTGGGATTGTATTTGGTTTTCATGGCGTGCAATAATAAAAATACCCCTGCTTTTTAAAAATGCTGTAACGTAGCCCTAAAAATACTTCCAATTCCCTGTTTGTCTGGTGCAATGGTCAGTTAAAGGAAATTATGTTTTACGGCTATTTTATTTGTATTTTACGTCTGCAAGCCTTAAACTTTGATGGGATCCTCAGTATGTAAAAGAGATATGTGGGAGACGTTTCTGCTGATCGTTTCAGAACGGTGGTACTAAAGGACAGTCAGTAAGGGATTCTGTTATTGTAGTTACAGAAACTTAGTTTAATTTTTGAAGTGCTGAAATGTGTTCCTGTATGTGAAGTTGTTTACAGCTCACTTGGGCCAGGCAGTGAATGAAAATGCATCAGCAGGAAGACAGGCTGCTTGGGATAAATTATATCGTTATCAATTACTAGCAGCATTCATTAGGTTTTATTTTAGAGTACAAAAGATAAATATATATATTTTTTTCTTTTACTGGAAAAATAATAGATTGCTGCAGTTTTTAAAAATAAGGTTACCTTCCTTGAAATCATCCAGATGATTTTTTATGAGGCAGATTATTTTTTAATGTAGCATGGAGTTAATGTTGGATATTTGAAATGTCTGTGTGCGGTGCTCTTCAGCTACTGGATGATTTTTTTAAAAAGAATTAATTTTGATTAACTTGGTGGTTATTTTTTACGTGAAAGAGCTTGAAATTATTGCATGTTTCGTGTCTCTAGATGCTTTGTAGAGACGATTGTGTTCAATTTAGAATGGAGTTTTATGCAGGCTGGTTAAGGAATGTAGTTTTATGTTTCTGAACTGTATAGATGGTATATTTAATTGCTGTTAAAGATAAGATAGATGAACAGTATGTATGAAAGATGTGTGGGCTTTTGGACTTGTGTTTTGGTGATGTGAGTACACACAAGCTTTATCTGTCTGCAGTGTGGCCTTCTGAATTAGGAAATGCAGTAATTGTACAGGTGCACTTTCTATTGGTTGTCCTAGATTGACTTCCAGCTTGAAGCTGTAGAGTTCAGAGCACAGTAGAGCAGTTATTGAGTTACAGTGATGCCTGGAAAACCTTAGTCAGATATCTGTAGTTGCTGAATTTTCCTTTTTTTTTGGTGATGACGTATGATTGCTTTAAGATCCAGACTAAGGAAAGAAATGCCTATGGTTAATAGCTTTAGCAAAGTTTAGGATTGCTACTAGGCCTAGGAATGAAGTGGGAAGCTCAATTTAGGATGTCCTGTTTATTTTCTTTCTCTAATACATAATATTATGGTGATGTTGCTAAAGAGTCACTGAATCATTGCAAATAGTTACTGCTTTTTGAGTTCTTCTATTGGACCATGTAGTAATCTATTACCTGGCAATATTTTGCATATAATTTGCAAAATGATATTTTTTTAAATTTTTTTAAAATTATTATTATTTTTTTAACCTACTGCCTTTAATTTCATATTACAGAAGCTTGAAAGCTTAACTTTTTGTACTGTAATGTCATGGTTGCATGTCATTTGTGTTTTCATATATATTTTGGAAGCGTATAAATGCTGTGAGAGTTAACATAATTAATGTTAATTTAGCATCCTAGTGACCATTAATTTCTAACAGGATACTACTTTCTAATTTAGAATCCATCATTCAGAAATACTATTTTTATTGTTAACATTTTGTTATTGGCATTATTTTATATACAATTGCTGAAAATGCATATAATTGATTATTTACAGATAATATAAATGGTTGTGGTGCTTTCTTGTTTGTTTGTTTTTTTAATTGGGAGTTTTGAATAAGTTGATAAGAGGAGTCTTTCAGAAGGTCTGGTTCATCATAATCTCTGTCATTTGCATAGGCCATCCTGAAATAAGCTGTCAAGGTGGTTGTTTGGGGCTGGTTTGTTTTTGTTTTGCTTTTAGAATTACTGCTGTACTCACTGTTGCTCTGGCATAATCTGAGTTTGATGTGTTTTCCAGCTGGGTTCACCACCCTATATGTGCAGTATGCAGGCTGTATATACATTTCTGCTAGGTTAATGCTTGTTTAGCTTGTTGAAGGTTTTGGGGGGGATTTGGTCATGGGGAAATAAAAGTGCTCTAATGCTGAATTTGTAGAAAGAGTTTTGTGTATCTGTGTCAAAGACCATAACCTGAGGTTTCTTATAGAACTGTATTTTTATGAACTGCTGAGAAATTACCCTTGGGTTGAAAAAATAAAAAATAAAAATATTCCTCGAGTCTGAAATATGAATGTAGGCTTGATCTTGCTATTGTAGTGATTTTGCAAACAAATTCCAACAAACTGAGGCCCATTAACTTCAGGATACATTTTTATCCAGTTGTATGTTGTGTCCTATGAAGCGATGCAGTGACCTGCATGGCAGGTGGGATCCTGCTGGATTCAGAGGGATTCGGGGGTTGCACCTAGAGGAATACATTTGCGGATTTGGGTCTGTGATGGTTTGTGATGAAAGTTGCTTCTTTCTATGAAACATCTGGCATGCCGTGTTGGCTGAGATAAAATCTCAAGCTGCACGGACCCCTTGCTCGCTTTACTGTTATCTCTAATAATGCAGTCATTTTGACTCTAAATTGCTGTGTAAATAATTTAGGAAGTTGAATTATTTTGTGTGGCATTAGTAGTCCTGTTGGCTTCATCATACTGAGTGTTTTGCAGAACAAACATCAGATAACCTTCCTATAAGCTGTTGTGGGGTGTGTCTTTTTTCTTACAACTACTTTTTCTTTTTGACTGTTGTAGAATTGTGCTGGTTGTCATTGGGAGTGTATGTTAGACTTCATTCATGATGTGAACTGTTCAAACTTCTGACACAGTTCTCATAAATGATACAGAAAATATGATAGACCATCCCATCAACCCCTTCTTTTCCCTTGCAACCGCCCTCTCTTTTCTCTCTCTAGAAAAAGTTATTTGTAGCAGAGAAAGTCTGAACCTTTCCAACTTTGTGCCTGCATTGCTTTGAGCTGTCAGACAGGTGAAATAATTTATGCACTGTGGTTCTTAGTGAGCAGTCAGAAGCCACACTGCCAATGACCATTGATAGGCTCTACTTGTTAATGTAGTTCTGTAAGTCTGTGTGAGCGTCACAGAGTGTAATACCTTTGGATGTAGTGCAGATTAGATGTTTCATCTCAGTTGAGGTGAATTAGGAAAGCATTATTTTACAGTATAAATGAAAATATTTTAATGTGGAGCAATAAATGTAAGTATTGGTAGTGTGGGCATGCTTTACATTTCTGTTAGTTGGTAAACCTGCAGTAGGTGAAGAAAAAGTTAACGTGAAATGTAGGCTGTGCTTTATGTTAGAAGTTGATTAGATTACAGTCCTACGAAGAATTGGACTGATGTGACCTTCTGTGTTAGTACAAGGTTCTGCTGATTTTCATGTGAGAGTAAGTGATACATTTATTTCTGTTGTGGGTCTGCATAAGGCCTTTGAGAGTGAGAGGCCTTGTGCAAATGAAGTACGCAATTCTAAATGAGTTTTTGCTTTTAAAAAGTATTCGTCTGCATTAAGAGATATTATGTGAAAGGACAGAGTGTCAGGTATGGTAAGTTTGGGTCTCAGTTCTGCAAAGCTTATGGTGAAGGCAGCAGAAATTAGTTAATGCTGGTAAAAAGGCGAATAAGAGTTTGCTGTTGTAAATATTGGGAAGGTAAGGGATAACTGAGTAGAGAGAAAATAGGTCCATTTCTAAATGGAAAGGGGCATAAACTTATAAAGACAAGCCATTATGATGAACTTCCTGAAAATGCATGTATGGTAGAATGGAAAAGTGAGGGCAGTTAAAAACCAGGACCATGTGAAATAGTTATTGACAACAGAGGGGCACTTTAAAGTTAGGAAAAGAGTTAATGATAGTACTGATCTCCTACTTAAAAAAAAAAATAAAATAAATTTGAAATAAAAAGGGGGGGGGGGAGAAATAGAGAATATTGGGGGGGGAAAAACATGAGCTGAAGAACTAGATAAACTTACAGGATTTTAATTCCTGGTTTTAATAAAATAATGGCAGAAATAATAGGAAGACAACAGTAAAAGCCTGGAATTTTCCAAGCAAAATTACTTTGAAGAAGTATTTTTTGTCATTCTTGCTCTGATACTGCGGCAGCATCTGCACATAGATCAGTGATGATGGGTAAGTACGGGACTGGCTTGCTTGCCAGATCTGATTGCAGGTTGAAGGCCTCAGAGGATGAAGAGAAAGTTGTAGCTGTAGTATTTTTATGCATATTTTACTGAAATATAAGTACATCTCTGAGTCACTCATTAACAAATTATTTATCTATGCCTATAGACATCTGAGTGAAAAATTGGTTGAAGGACCATAAACAAAAATCAAACAAAGTATGAAGAATATATTTGGTGAGTCACAGCAGTTTTAGGTGATAAAAGAGTTGCTTGCATATGCATGCAGTAATACAAGATTGGCCATTTTAGGCATATTTAGTGTCTGTGTTGATGAACTTAATGAAAAAGTGACTAGTATACTAGTGACATTAGCGGGTGATAAAGTGAGAAGCGTTAAACACAAGGCAAAGCAGAAAAGAAAAAGTTATCTAAAGAAATTAGACATGTTGGAAAATATAAATGAGATTATTTTGGAAAACACGTGCTAAAACATCTGAGGGACAGTAATCCCAAACAGGTATTCACTGTGAGGGAATAACCTGGAAAGCAGTGTTGCTGAAACAGGAATAGGAGTGATACCGTGGGCCTGATAATCCTGTCAGTTGTGTGCATCCAGCTCCCCTTCATATAAAAAGGATTTGTGCATGCTTCTGACGGGGAGAACAGGCCTCAGTTTACGGTGTGGTGTATAGACTTTGTAAAACAGGTTGGAATGAGCTTAGGCTACATCCACAGAGGCACTGGAAATGAGAGAGACTGATATTTTTTTGTATGAGATTGTGCGACTGTATCCTAAGTACTGTTTTACATCCAAGCACCTTTGCAACAGGTGTGGCTACTTGACAGAAACTTAGAGAAGAACAGGAAAATATACAGAAGGCAGAAAGGACTAATTGATTTTAAAGTAATTGAGGAATAAATATATCTTATGTGGCTTAGAGAATATTTTGGGTGAAATGGGGACATGGTATCTTAGAAGCATTTTAAAGGGCCTACATACTTAAAAGGAAGATAATATTGAATAAGATAAGGAGCTATGTTAATGTGTGAGCTGAGATGAAACTGAAGGAGAAATTTCAGAGCAGACAGCAGCACAGAAACCTTAACACATGCTGTTCAGAAGTTGAATGAGTATTACAAGCTTAGCTGGGAGGGAAACCCACACCATGGGTATCCAAACCTAGGCTGGTCAGGGTGATAGGTACTGTGTGATAGAGAGCGAGCCAGGACTGGCAGAAAAATGGACCAGATAACCTTGCAGTTTCTGTCCATTCTTGAATAACATTATAATGAAGGCTTTCATCTTAGAAAGCTGTAAACATTTATTGTAATACTACAGACTTCACCTAAAAAATCAGCCGTGCTTAATTTTATCACAAATCCTGTAGTCATTGGCAGGACAGAGAATGAATACATGGGTGACATTTTAGTGATTTCTGCCGGGAATTGTTTTTCCCTCTCAAGGTAAGAATTGCAAGGCCTGTTTCAGTGAGGCATCCGAGGCCTTGCCTTTCAGACTTAACCGAGTATTTTGCATAGTTGGAGAGAAATTCTGGTTTAGTTGTATTGTAATAATACAGTTGACATTTACAGTCAAGAGTAGGTACTGTTTGTGCCCTGAAGTTTTATTTAGAGGAATTAAATCTGATGGTTATTAAAATCTCAGAATGTCTCTCTATAGGAGTTAATTTATTTGGATGATTATTGTCTAGTCAGAGTTGTTGTGCATCTGCTCAGAGGGTAGTAGAACCTATGTAAAAACAGAACCTGCAAGCAGCAGGTGAAAGGAGAAGTAGTTACCTTAAAATTTATCTTCCTTAGAGTTGTGTTGTGTTACTAGTCACTATGCAGATGTGTTTGACCTCTATCAAAGTTCCTGTGCTTTTCCTGCAGAGGGTAAACTCCACCACTGAATGCAGTGAAAAATCAGTGAGGTGAATGTTAACATACTTGCTCTTCCTGATTATTTTCTTACAAGCATTTTAGTAGAAATGATTACCTAAATGCTCCTAAGGTGAATTTTTCTGGTTTATTGGGAGAGGGGAGCAGTGTTGGTCTCCAGTTGTAAAGCAGAATTCTGGTTGCCTTACTTGAAAGCTTACCTAGGTGGATGTCAGAACTAATAATCTACAAAAAGCAAGTTTCTGGGAACACTGTGGTAACTCTTGGTGACTTCAGAGCCTACTGAATCTTCTAATAACTGGTGCACAGTTTGTATGTTAATACCATTTTCCAATCATCAGCTGAAACAATATAAAAATTAATTTATGTTTTTGAATTATTGATAGCTGTGGTAACATCTTAGGTTTGAATAAATGGTAAGCATATTACAGCAGCACTGAGAATGCACAAGGATGGAAGGGTATTGCTTCTTTCCTACTGGAGTGGAATAAGCCTGGGCTAAGAAAAGGGGTTTCAGACTTTGTTCTACAGCTAATAGGCTTTAATTGCCATTTTTTATTTGCAGTGAAACCTCAGTAGGCTTTCATACTCTTCCCCATCATGGCCCCTTCCCCTCTTTCCTCAGCAGTGGTTTAGATGTACAGTTTATTCTGGCTTACAGGTGTGAGGCACTAGAAGTACAGACCATTCCCTTGAAAAGTGCATATCAAATGGGAATGAAATCCAAATATAGTAGAACCTCTTGTTTGTTTAATAACACAAGATTCCAGTTAGGGTAGCCAACTTCTTTTCTTTCTGAGCCTTATTTCAGCCATCCATAGGGATACTGGGAATTACCATCTTTCAGAGTTTTAATCAGTAGCCGAGCACTGTTGGAAACATACAGCAGTCTGGAGTTGTGTTCTGTGAATTGGAAAAGTGAAAACTAAGTATGCAACAGATGATGAGAGTGGATTGTTTGTGGTTTGTTTTAAAATGCTTGTTCAGAGTGTCAAAGTGGTGTCTTTGAGCTTCTGTGGGACTACTTGAAATAACTTCAGTATCAGTCAGTATTGTTACAAGATACATAGTTCATACAGGGAGTTAAATATAGGCCAGAGATGCCATAACAAAATCTTGTTTCTGGTTATCAATCTGATACATATTTATTCAGTGGCCTTAGTTAAATCATTTGCTGTCTTTTTATTCATATTTCTAAAGTGAGTATAGTGGTGTTTGTTTACCTGTCACACAGAGAAGTGTGAGACTGTAAGCTCTTTAATGCAGGGATTGTGTCTCTTCGTGCTTCTATGTCATGTCTTAAATATATGAAAATGAATATAAATTAGGAATATATGAGGAAAATAAAACTACTCATAAGCTTGTTTGCCCTCTGCAGTATTGAAAAGCAGAAAATATAGTATAGATGAGAGAAAGAACAATCTTTACTCCTTAGGGAATAGATAAACTTGGGATACCTAAGCAGAGAAATATTGGAACAGTTGAAAGAAAGAAGCTTATCTTAAGGAAGGATAATAAAACAGCAAGATGGTACCCAGAATAGCGAGCTTAGGCTTTGCCTGAGGTACTAGATTAGTGAGCTGGGTATCAGATCTAAAATACAGTCTCCTTGGAGCAATGAGTTCAAGTCTGAGCAGACCTGAATTATGTTTTCAGCAACATGCTAGTGACACCGAATTCTCTACTTTTAGTTTTCATGTTTAAAATGAATGTGCATGTATTTATTGTAACTCTAGATAAATGGTAGCAAGCCAGCTATGCTGTAAAGAGGGATTGCATATTGTTACAGCACAGAGGAGTTCTGCTGAATGATGCAGTAGAGCATGTTTCTGTGCAACAGTGAACTGTGTTCATATTATTTTCCTTTTTTATTGGTGTGGGAGGAGCAACCGCTCAGATTAGTAGTCTTGTAGGATAATTTACAGGGTGAGTTGTCAATTCATAGCTTCATCGACTGCACAGAAGTCCTGTGTGGTAATGCGGTTATTACCATGCAGAGACCTTCCATATCACAATGTTTGCAACAGTTTTTGTATGTTTGTTTGCTGAAGTTTTGGTGGGTGAAACTTATGGCTACAGTTATTTCTCTGTTGTTATGCACTGTTACGTTTGCAGGTTGGCCTCTGCCTTCCAGTTGAAAGGTTGTGGTGCTTCCATGATAATCTGTGTGGGAAGATTCTCAGCTCTGTAAATCGCTAAAACACGTGACTGCCTTTGAGTAGCTCAGTTCTTTTGGGGAGTATTCTGGAGTAGTGTTATAAGATTGTGTGTTATGAGGACATGATGCATCGGGGTAACTATTCTTCTGGGATGCAACCCAAGGACGTAGGTTAAATAATAGTAGTTTAAGTTGGAGGCAAATTTAGCATGCTCTTAGTATGTTAACAAAGATAATTATGTAAATAGGTGTAGTAGAACTGTGTGATTTATTATTATTACTAGTTTAAAATTTGAATTAAAAGAAAAGCTATGAAAATAAATGTAAGAGCATTACTTCCCTTCCTCAGTGACTTTACTCGGGACTATCTGGGTTCTGGTGACTCTGATTAAATGCTGTAGAACCCAGTCAGGTAAACAGTTCCATACTATAGAGTTCACATATGTTCTCTGTGATTTTGGGGAAGATAGGAGAGCTCTGAAATGCTGGAGATTGCAGAGCTGTTTTTTGAATGCTTTTCACCTCCTGATACCATCTATGAAAACCTGGGGAAATTTACATTTGAAATGAACAGTCTGTGTTCATATAATGCCATGGTTGCACATTAAATACCTGAAAAGATCAGGGTTGACCTCATTTAAGTATGAATATGCAACCTTATCTTTGTCTCCATAGTATATTCTTTACAATAAAGCCTTATGTGCTCTGTGGAAGTAAATTCCATGACAGCATTAATCTGTTTGTATCACTGAGGTATTTTTTATTTTTTTTTAATATACATTTACATAATTCTGACTCATTGCTCAAGATGGTAATTGATTATTCTCAATAGCAGTTATTTCTGTGGAGTTTTTGGGTGTGCTTTCTGGACATCCTTTCCCCACTATCTTGGCTTTTGCCATGTTATCCACATGGGCCAATTCAGCAATTTCTTTGCTTGTGGGTTGAGGGGGAATAACCTGTGATACTGGTATTGTAGCTCACACGTCTTTTTTTCTCCTTCTAATCATAGTCTTCTCAATCTTTGACTACAAGGTGGAATTCATTTTCTGTTCCTTGACCCCTTGATACCTGTAGTCATAGACTGCATGTGGAATATTTACTGTAATCAAATGAATTCCTAATTGTAAAGAAAACTGATGGAAAGAAAAGGTGTATGCAGGTAAAAGGGCAAGAGGACAAAGCGCCAAAATTCAGGTGCTTAGCAACCATAAAATACTGAATTTTACAGCAAAATGAGAATAGATTCCATTGGATCTGGAAAAAAATAAAAAGAAAAAAGTGCAGCTGTGGACATGTGGAATTCACAGGATCCAGACCAATATCTAAAAGGTATTTCACACATCTGAAAAATGTGCTTTCAGGTACTGTGCAGACCCAGTCAGGCATTGCAGCGTTGGTGTGTGTTTTGCTTGTTCTCCAAGGTCATTTTGGTAACGGTAGTGCATAGAGACACAGTTATTATTTTAGTGAAAATTTTGTTTTGGAGCACAATCATGTGCAAAAGCTGATCACTGTAGGAAATTATCGTGTTTAATTAGATGTGAAGAATATTCAGGGCCTTAAGCACCCCACGGATCGAGGTACCTTTAGTAAGCATTTTTCTTCACATGCTTCAGAATGCATTTTCCAACAAACTTAGCTAAACTTGTTATCCTGTTGTAAACCACGTGCTTCTTTGAGTATAACATGAGGTTGTTTACTGAGGAGTATGTTAATCAGTGCACACAGAATCATAGTAAAAGTGGAAAGTATTAAAAAATCAAAATACAATATTCAGTGGCAATGACTTCATTACATTCTGTAGTGTTTTGTTAGTATGTCTTATAATTAATGTGCTGAATTATTATTATTACTGAAATATGATTTCTTTTCTAGAAAGATGGTTTTTGTCATAGAAGAATGCAGGATTTGTTTTCTGTTTAGACATTTACATCACCGGTATACAAATTCTGCTTTTCTTCAGTAGCTTACATCATTACAGAGAGCAGTTTAATTGTGTTTTAAATGGAGTTAGCCTGTTGAAGAAAGTGCTTCTGAAGTAAAATCAAAGAGAAGGGTAGCTCTGAAATAGTTTACTGTTCTCCGTATGTCTACACACAAACTCCCCACTTTGCAAAATGAAGTGCTTACGTACTTCTGTATGGATATGTCTGTGCATTGCAGTTTGACCTGATAATTGTCTGTAAAGTTATAGGTCCAATGGAAAGCCACAAATTTTTGTTAGTTTTATGGTGACTTGCTGCTTATATTGATCTGCCTTATGAGCTCTGATTGTGGACTTTTGCCCATGTGCCCTAGAAGAATCTCATTCTTGTTCAGAGCTGGGCTGATAGCGATGGCATTCTCTGTCAGTCCTGCATGTGTACTTTGAAAGGTCAGATTCATAAGACCTGGGCCATGTATATTAACACAAAGTGTGCTGACTTTAGAAGGAGAGGCCCTCAGATACTGCAGTAGGTGTAAACAGGGGGTTCATTTCTTCACTTGTCCTCAGGAGGCTTTTGCATAGAAGCAAAAGTTGCATACAAGGGTGTGTGTTTAATATATATATATTTGGTGTTTATGAATGTAACAGGATTTGGTTTTTTATATGATTAAATAAATTTAAGCATTTGGAGTTTTTTGTAATCTAGTTAAGTCTGGAAAACAAAGAGCTGTTGGCACTTACTGAAGGTCCAGCTGGTGGAAAGATGTACAAAAGATTTACTTCTACATTAAACTTTAACAATCAACTTAGCAGTCATTTTATATGTTAAATGTGGAAATGTATGTCCAGACTTTTACTTAATTATTAGTGCAAAGATATACTTGTAATCACTGTGTCTTGCGTAGATGTACCAAGGGATTTACTCGCTTTAGTTTTACTGTTGTAGTGTCATCTGTTGAATTGCCAACTTTTATGGCCTTTGTAACATCAGAACTACAGTTAGAACCTTCTTTATGTTGTGGAAATAATGATGGAAAGTTAGAGTGAAATAGACACAAGATAAATGTGATTGTTCACATACCATATAGCATACAGCAGCAGCATAAACATACAGGACTGTTGATCTGATTGCTTTACAAGGTGGTACTCTGTAGGGTGGATTGCACAGAGCTCAACTGTAGAAGGCAACCAGGTAGAAGCGACTCTGTGTTGTATTTAACTTTATTTTTTTTGATGCAGCTTTTTTGGCTCAGATCATTTGCTGAGGTTTGCAGATTCAAAGAATAAATGTATTTCTTGACTTGGCATGTGCCCATTGGGAAGACATATATCTCCATGCCAGGCAATCCAGATGTGCAGCACGGAGTCACTGAGATGCATCTGTGCAGCTGGGTTGCTGGCAAGTCCGGTGCTCATACCCTGAGCTGAGAGGTGTACCTTGAGCTCCAGGTCCACCTGGTCCCACCACGTGAAAGCCAAAGAAGAGGGAAGACAAAATGTGTGGAGCTATTTTAAAGGGAGAGGAAGAAGAGCTCTTGAACCTATATAGGTAGTTGATTTGCAAAGGGAATGTGAATGTAGTGAGCTGGGTGCGTTTGTGCACTGGGTGAGAAGACCGGCATGTCTGCATTCTGGTGGTGAGGACAGTGTTTGTCATGATGTATGGGATAGATATGTTTCAGAAAGAAAAATAGTGGTTATGTAGTCACATGCTGAAAAGTTACAGTCTTTAATGGCCAGCCCCCTTGTTTAGGTCAGTCCCTGGATATTAGGACTTGTGGCCTAGAGCTGGGCTGCTGCTGAGTGAAGGATGTTGTTGTGAAGTTCTCTGTGATCTCTGGACTTGAGCTGCACCATCTGCTTTCTGCTGTGAGGTTTTGATGCATGATATAAGCCTTCCAGTGGGTTCTTCTGCCCAGTGCTGCATTAATATTATAAATTTCTCTTCTGCTGGTTTATATTTTTTGCTAACACCAAATTTACCATTCTCATTTTGATGTAGAAATTCTGTCATCATCATAATTAGTTACTTTTATCCTTACATTAAAATATGATAAGGGCATAAATTACATATAATAAAATGATTCTCTGAAAATAAAGGATTTTATCTCTTCCCTAAAGAGCTTTCCGGGAGGTGGTTTCTTCTTGGTTAAAAAACCAAACTTCTTTATAGGCATTGCTGTGCTTAAGAAAGCTAGAAGGATACAGTTCTGGAACTGTGAGGGTTTTTTCACGTGCTGATGCTGTAACTTTCAGAAAGACTGAAACATTCCTGAGGAATTTGTTCATTAATTATGTGAAATGCAGCAATGCTATTATGTATGTGGCATGTGGAACACTGACTGTTAGCTTCAGTTTTGAGATAGTTGTACTCGGACTCCTCCAGTCCCGCCTCTAACACTACGTATTTGTTAAGAATCAGTTTTTAACTGAAAATTGAATGGAGGAAGCTTTCACAGATTCTAAGAAAAGCTTTTATACCTATATGAAAATGAAGATTTGGAGTCAAAGTTTCAGTCTTGGGGTGGAATTAAGTGCAAAATGCTGTTTCTTTCTGATAGTTCATGACTATATGTGTTCTGAAACTACTGCTTGCCCTGTGCCTTAGGCTTATATAATATGGGAAGAGAGCTACTAAACTCAGTTTGTAGTATAGAAATGTGAATGTTTAAAGCTACTCCAAGAAGGGAAATGTGAATTGTTCGGTGCAGTCAGTGAGCAGAGAACAGGCGGCCTACTCCAAGGTGTGGGCAAACTGTATTTTTTATGTAACTGCGGTTTCTGCCATAGTATACAGGTACCATCATACAGCTGCATAGTTTCTGTTTATGATTGGAATTATTGTTTATAATATACACCTTTTCTTTCTGGAAGATAACAAAAAATTGTGTTTGGCGGTTGTGCTTATTGCCACTTTTCTTTTGAGCTCTCAGTAACATTGATGTCTCCAGAGAATAAAAGCAGAAAATTATTTAAAGGGGATACATAGCTGCTTTCTCTGCCTCTTGCTCTACCACACTGCATGGAGGAGGGTGGAAAAGGAGCATAGCTCCTCATTGTTTCTTGCAAATGTACATCAGAAATTATTGCTGTTATCTTTCTTAGCAGCTTGTGGCATCCTTTTTCAAGCAGACAATATTGCTGTCCCTTGAGCGACTGCTGTGCTGCTGTCATTGCCCACCAGTAGTGATACAAGCTCTGCTTTCAGGTTGTTGGTGGTGCTGAGGGGTTGTGGTGCTTTTTTGTTGTCGTTGTTTGATTGTTCTTTTTTTTCTTTTGTCATTGTTTGTTTGGTTTGGTTTTAATTATAGGGATGTGTTTTTATGGACACCTGCGTCAGGGTTCCACTGAGTGCAACATTAGCTGCAGAGAGGCGTGCCAACAGACTCCACTCCTGAATTGCCCACTTCTGTTAGTTTATTCTTTTGCTTATTTTTATCAAGTTTTGTAAGTTATTCTTATTGCGTTACGGTTGACTCTCTGAAAAGAATTTTCTCGTTTGCTTTCCTTTAGATTTGTTGAGGTTGTCATATGTACCAAGGGAAGTCTCATTATAGGCAAAGCGGGGAGAACAACTCCCAGAATATAGAGAGCAACTCTAGAATATAGAAAGGACTCTGCGTATTTAGCAAGTATTTATTCTTTATCTCTTTCTCCCCTTTTTCAGTAGGTTTGCGACAGTAGATCAAATCTTGTCACTTAGGTAATTCTCAAGACTTAATGGTTGTCTTGTGTTCCTGGAAGTTATTTACAGATGGAAATAAACAGTTTTCTTTGGCTAGTACATAATATGGAGCAGTTTCATGAGTGATCAAATTAGTAAGAACTTTAGGTCTCACAGTATGTATGTATGTGGATACTAAATGAGGAAGAGAGAGAAAGATCAGAGAATCTTGGTGAGTTTTAAAATGAAGATACTTGGTGATTAAAGAGGTTGTTATTTTTGCAGTGTTTTCAAGAAAGCTGAGTAGGGACATTTTGCTGGCACTGGTCTTAGAAGAAGAGAGCTTTCCTAGTCACAGGTTGTCAGGTAGAGAGTTTGTGTGCTGGTAGGTTTTGTATGCAAAAAGCATATGTGAGAGAGTACTGTGCATTGATGATGATACCGGAGGCAGTGATAGAAAGATTAATGCAGTATGGAAAGTTAAATGACAGAGTTTATCAAGGAATAATACCATAGGTTAGAAGTGTTGAGACAGGTAGATTTGTGGAGCAGAATGTGTGCAGAACAGACTGAATTATGCTTGAAAACATTTTCCTTGACCATGAGAAATTCCTGTGTAATCAAGACACTTAATCAAAGGAAATTATGACGGTGCTGTGAGGATATTTGGTGAAAGGAGTACAAATAGCATTGAGTTAATAATAATAACACAAGAGATGTATGGCTGATTATGAGCCATAAAGCATAGGCAGTTAAGGTTGAAAATAAAGTGAGTATAAAATGCTGCATAGTTAAGAATTTTTCGACATGCCATCAGAAGGAAACAAGAGAATCCTTAGTGTAGATTTGGGCCTTTTGGCAGAAGGTGTATGGTGGGGCATTTGAAAAACAAATATTATTAAATTGGATTCTGCTAAGGCTTAAATCCTTGATAAGTTGGTATCTCTTACATTGGGAAATGAAACGCCTGAAAAGATTCCAGGAGTCATGTAGTAAGTCATTTGAGGTAGTATTTATGTAATGATTTATGTTTATTTCCTTATGACCAAGTTGTTTTTATACCATTTAAAGGACTTTTTTAAAAGTCAAGAAGTATCGAAGAATGTACCAGCTGTAGTTTCCATTTGTTCTTTTTACTTTAAGTATAAAATACTGCTGTTACAGACCTCATTTAAATTTTTAGTGCTAATCATTTCAGAGATCACAACTGTGGTGCCTGGCAGTAATCCAGCTCCTGATACACAAGGCAAGAACATTTGCCCTTAGAGGAAGAAAATCTCCTGGAAGTATGTTACTGCAAAGTCATGTCAGCGAGCATCGGTACTTGCTTAGTGGACGTAGCTGCCATTGTTACTTTACTTTCTTTCCTTTTGTATCTCTGTCTTCGTGCATCTTTCTCTGCATCCGTGCTCCCATGGGTGTTCATTGAGGAGGCAAAGATAAAAGATTCCCAACATAAGTAAACAGAAATAGTTGTGTGAAATAAGGTCATCCATAGGACTCATGTTCCCCTCTCAACCTTTTTCTGCAAAGAGATATGCATACTTTTTTTTATCAGTAACACTTAGGTTAGACATCGTTTTGAGAAGTGATTGATCTCCCACCACTTCTTCATGTATTGCATTTATGCTTCAGAATTCTAAAATCAGTTCTCAGTTGTCAGCTGCCTTGTGGGATATTCTCAGCAGGACCCTTCTTTTCTTAATAATCAAGGCTGAAATGCAGTTTATGTGCAGTCTCACTATTTTTCGTCGCAGTTGTGTACGCTCTGAACAGCAGTTGGGAGATTATGGATGCAGAAATGGTCCAGAGTCTGAAAGGATAAAGGATATCTATCAAAAAGCTTGAGAACTGCTACCACAAATGCCTCTCACTTTTATGGTTAAATAAATATGTGTCTTTATCTTAGGAAAAAAAACAACTATTCAGTAATGCAGTACAGTGTGAGAAATTAGACTTGCCCTATGGCTGGTAAGAATTTTTGTAAGAACAACTTAACAAAAGATGCTTGGTTGAAAGGATGCTTGTTTTCTGGTACTGTAGTTCTCACCCTGAAGGTTTCAGGCTTGTTTTCAGTTTACAAAATGTTATTTACCACAACTATTTGTTGTCTCGAAAATGGATTGTTAGAGTTGTGTTTTGCAGTTGTGCAGCAAGTGTAATATTTCATACCTAAGCAATTTCATTTAATTAAAGGAAGATTTTTTTATTTTTTATCTTTTAGAAAGTTCTTTACTACAAAGAGGGATGGCAGTGGAAGACTGCTTTAGTAACGTGAGGCCTTAATTGTGGGTGAGCTGCTTTGGCGTTCCAGGTGTCTGTGTCTGCAAGCCTCTCAGCTTGGAATAGGAAGTTTTAATATCTACTGTCTCATTATGCTAAAATACTTTGGAAGTTTAGATTATAACTAGGAACTTCCTTTTTTCGTAGTAGTAGCAGTATTTTAGTGTAGGTAAACTAAAACCTGAACACCAATGTCCTGATTAATCAAGAGGTGCAGTTACTACCCCATATCAGCCGGCTGTTATTCTCAAGTTTGTCTGTCTTGATCTTTGGCTTTTGGAGTTTTACATAAAGCTGCCCCATTTATTTTTTTTTAACCTGTTTGTAAGCTTTCTCCAGTGGTACTTGTTCCTACGTCGTGTATTTAACTGCACAGTAAGCACTATGCTTGTACATACAAAACAAACCCCAGCAAGTCTACTTTTTTTTTTAACCAGACTTCAAATGACTGATTTACTACTGCATGAAGAACAATCAGTTTTAGGCTTTACCTTACATGGTGATCTCAGAAATAAATAAGAACGGTTAGAGTGGCTAACTGTTAATGTTATGAGTTGCTCATGAACGTTAAGAATTGAGCAACCTCTTAGCAGCAATGAGAAGGCTGCCATAGGACCACAGTTTTTTCATCAGATCCCATAAAGACAGTAGGGTGTCAAATTTATAGCTAGTATAAAGCTGATGATGACCGTGTATCACTTCTTTAGAAGAATAGGAAGGAATTTTTTGCAATTAATATTGATAGCAATTAAATTTCAAAGTAATGATGCTGTACATGTCAGTTAAAGGCTGTAAGTTTGTGTGTTTACTTCCTGTAGGCTTTTACATTAGGGATGTTCTCTGAGTGCCACAACAAGTGAAGTCAGGGATCCCCGCTTTGGGAAGAAGTTTGCTGTGTCTTACAGAATCAGAAGCTTTATGTAAGGAGCATGGTCTAGTGAATCTTCATAATACTCTCTTGATTAATCCGCAGTGAGCTGATGGTGCTGTTGTACATTGGAGATCTACCGTACACACCACATGTAGCGGATGGAACAGGTTTAGTTCTGGTAAAGAAATAGTACCAAATATGCATTTGCTATAAAATATTTTAATATACAATAAGATTTTACGACGTGTAGTTTTTAGATCAAATAGTATCTGCAGAAAGTAAAACTATTTTAAAGATATACATTGAGTTGCAATAATAAAAGTATTTCTGAAGCGAGTCGTATATTTAAATGTAATATTGCTTGCAGTTACAACTGGCGTAATAGAATGTTCCGGTAATGCGGCTTTGGTAAGAGTGGTTCTTACTATCAACATTTTTGTAAAATAGGTTAGAAAAAAGGTATTCGTGTTGTCTCTTGAAAGAAAACTCTTAATGCCTGGAACAATTTCAAACAATTCATTTGTATGGTTAAAATAATCCCAGAAATCTTAGAAGCATTTATTTTAGGGACAATCTGTACAATACTTAAAAGGATGAGGATTCTTGTTCTTGGCTTTTGTTTTAATTATTGATGTTTACGACAGCTTCTGTTCACTTCTTTAATTTTGTAGTAAAACTCAAAGCCATTCCTTATCTCTTCCATTATGGCAAGTTCAAACTTTTTCTGCATTTCAGAACTGCTTTTGGCTGTGCAGACTACTGCAACTCAGCAAGGTCAGGGCTTGTAGTTAGAAAGTGTCATTCATATGTTCCATCATTACATTCTGGTTTGTCTGCATTTTAGGTAGTTAAAATTGCCTTCTTTATTTGCATTATTTAGGTTCATTTGACAGCGTATCAAAATAGTAACTGCATGAGAAGGGCACTGATGCCGGTGTTGAAAGAGCAAGGAGCATGTTGTACCTAAATTCTTATGGGGACTGCAGTGGTCATGATGGTGGGTGAAGAACAGTCTGGTTTTCGTGAGGACCTTCCTGTTCTGATAGCTGTGCAGTTCTGCCAGTTTCCTCTTTTCCTTTTAAACACGGGGCACTCAACAAATATAACAGAAGTTTTCATGTCTCTTGACAAAGGGGAGGAGAAACTTGGCTTCCATCTCTTTAACTAGTAATACTAATAGCTCATCACACTTGTCTGGGATGATTACTTTATACCTTTAAAGCTCTGGGATGCTGAAGAAATTGGTGATGGATTCCTTTGTAATTTTATCCTTTCTATTCAGGAAATGAGATTGTATAGGAGTTTGTATTAAACAAACGAAAAAAAAACACGGATTTTAGGCTATGTCAGGTTTATTTACCTGATTTGACTCTTACATGTTCCCTTACAACGGCCTGAGACTTTCCCACAGTTGATAGATTGGCTCTGAATTGCTGGTGGATGTACAGCAGGGTAGAAATGGGGGACTGTTCATCTTATTTCTTAGGAACTTTTACAAACAGCTGCAATCAGTTGGTTCTGCAGCATAGTTTAAAGTAGCTTTGATAGGAATATTTGTGCCATTACATTTTCACGCAATATGAAGACATAAAACAAGGAAGTGTGGAAGGTGAAAAATGGAAGAAGTTTATCTACCTGCTCATACGCTGTTTAGTGGTCTGTTTTCCGAGAACCACATTTATGTGCGCTGATAAAAGATGAAGTTTTGTATAAAGACAGGAAGAAAAATAAATTCCTTTTTCTTTACTGTCTCATTAAAAAAACGTTCCAGAAACACGCTGACACTTGGGCTTTTCAATGGAAGCACCTTTTGTTAATAGCACGGAACGAGAAAAACATACAATGCTTTCTGGAGAAATCTGAAAATAAAATTGAGAATGTATTTTGTGCGTTTCTTAAGTGTGCTTTATAATAAGGAACGTTTGCAGGAAAATAAAATCCTTGTTAGGATTAGCCTGCTGCTTTTTTCTTACCTAATGCTTGCAATCTCTGATGATGGTATCACACACGGATCCTATGCAGAGTATTATGATCCGGTGATGTGGGATTATGATTTCATACGAAAACAGGGAGGATGGAATGTGCAATATATTTTCACAAAATATTGGTTTTGTTAGTTGATAACTTGTGCTTTAAAAGCAGCTGTCACGATGGAATAAATTGGTCTCAGAAATTATAATATTGGTTATTACTTAACTAAGGCAATAGGAATTATCTGTTATAAGGCTTTGTGATAAAATTTGCATGCAAAAGGTTATCATTAATGATGCAGTGAATTAGGAAGGTAAATTGTGATTTGGCCTGGGTTTATTTTTTTTTGTATGTGTGTGGTTATCCCCTATACTCTGTCCTGGTGTGAGTCCACATCTGGAGCTCTGTGTCCAGTTCTGGGCTCCTCAGTTCAAGAAGTGCAGGGAAATTCCAGACAGAGCCCAATGGAGGGCCACAAAGATAATTGGGACCTGGAGCATCTCCTGTATGAGGAAAAGCTGAGAGACTTGGGGCTGTTCAGCTGTGGGAAGAGAAGACTGAAAATGGATCTTAGTGATACTTAGAAATATCAGAAGGACAGAAATCAAATGGATGGGGCCAGACTCTTTTCAGCAGAGATCACAGACAGAATAAGGGGCAGTAAACACAAACTGGAACATAGGAAGTTCCATACGAACTTGAACAAAAAGTTATTTGCGTTCAAGGTGATGGAACCCAAAGAGGGAGTCCAACATTTGTCAAGCCTCCGTCTCTGGAGGTATTTGAAACCCTCCGGGATGCTTTCCTATGTAACCTACTGTAGGGAACCTGCTTTGGCAGGGGATTGGACTAGATCATTCCCAGAGGTTTCTTCCAACCCCTATGATTCTCTGGTTCTGGGAAGTCCTCAGGAAACACCGAATTTAAGAAAGAGGGCAGAAATACAGCTCACTGCTTTTGGCTGAAGATCCAGAAATCTGTTCCTGTATATTTTTGGGAGGAATTGGTTCTAATACATTTGCCTATCATGGAACAGAATTGAGTTTCTGTCGGTTTGTATTGGTATTAGTGTCAGATGATAGATAGGATGACAAATGCTGCTTGTATGTCATTTTTATGCTTCTCAGGTAGCGAGGCCACACCTGTACAACAGAGCATCCTTTAAACTTGAAACACCTGTAGAACTAGTTGCTCAATTACGTTTAGTTTCCAGCACTGAAAGAAGTGTGGTTTTTCAATGACTTCCATTTCTCATTAGGCTGTGATGTGGTTTTTCTTACTACAGGTGAGGGGAAAATAAGGAAGTTCTGCAGTTGTTATTTTTTGAGTGATGCTTTATAGTTGCCTGTGTGAGATAGAGTTAACAGACTAAGTTGAAGATAACTATTGTAGATCCTCTTTAAATGTGGACGTTATTAAAGGAAAAACTAAACTGTGGAAGATCAAAACTTCAGTGAAAGTTACAGCATTGCTGTAACATCTGATCACTTCATTATGGTCTGTGTGAGTCCTAATGAAATTTATGACTAGTTAAAAGTTATGTCTAAGAAGCCTTTGTTGTTGTTGTTGTTGTTGTTTTCTAATTTTCTAATCACTTGTTTATTCTGATTCATGAAATGTCTGTCTGAATTTAAAGTATTTAAAATGCAGGAACGGTTATTGATGTGCCAGAATTGCAAAAAGTGGAATGCTGTATTATCAGGAAATAAGCGAATACGTAATTGCTGTCATAACCAGTGATCGTTAGAAGCATTAGGAAAAAAAGTGCATCTGAAAAGCAAACTTTTTTTTCCTGAAACTTGAGAAATGTTCTTACCTCCACAGCTTTGAATGTATAAACTTCAGTGGTTTTCTTTTTTCAAAGTCAGTTGCAAAAAGAAATGTCAAAGCGTATGGCCAGTAAAGCATTGATTAGACAAAGGGTGTACCAGTTCAAGTTGTGGTTGTGTAAACCGTTCAGGTCCTGGAAGCTCAGTGGCATTTTTAGTTCTGAAGGTTCTGTGTATGTTTCAAGCAGTGGTGTTATGTTTGTATCCATTATTAAGGTTAGTTTACATCACTTAATTTCATATTTTCTTAGAGCTCTAATAATTAGTTCATACTTATATCTGTACCGATACTTTCAGTATCAACTGAACAATTGCTGTAGTACACAGGTAACTCAAGCTAGTTTATTTTTCAACCACCTGCCCTTGTATGTGTCATACGACATGTATATTGAGATACCTGTCTGTCTGTCTGTCTTCTAACATTTGGAATCTATTGGTAATCGGTGAACAGTTGGACTGGATGATCTTTTAGGTCTTTTCCAACCTTGGTGATTGATTCTATGTAAAATTATAATGGCAAATGTTGTCAGTTTGGAGCGTTGCTGCAGGTTTCTGCATCAGCATTTTAGCAGTACTGGTTTAAGTGCTTCTTGGCAGCTCCTTTTGTGTGTGTTGTGGTGCCCTTAGAGTGTTTGGTGCTTTGTGTTAAGGTTAGTGAAGCTTCCAAGGTTTAAGCTGGGGTATGTGGGAGTATCCTGTCATTGGAGTAGTGTCCAGTAACAAGAAATTCTGCATTTGTCACATATTTATGCATTTACAGATCTTTTCTGGGAATTTTAGCTTGCACAAATGATTGGGTAAATGGCTTTGGAAGGATATTATCAGCGCATAAAGTCCTCAGAGTAAATAATGGTCAGCTCTGTGAAGGAATGAATGACAAAATCCTGCCTTATGACATCGTACATTCTCTACAACCGTTGGCATATTTGCAGAACTTGGTTACCTTTAGTAATTTTTCTCTTTTTAATCAGATACAGCTTTTACAAGATATTTCACCCTGCGTTTGAACTGTATAGCCAAACTTGTAATCGCAAAGCATGTTGCATTTGACAGCAAACAGCCTGCCAACTGATTTAGTTGAGGCACTGATTTAGAGGCAAGTCACAGTCTCTTTCCTTTACCTTTCTTTTTGAAACACCTTTAAAAAAAAAAACAAAAACAAAAAAACAAACACACAAAAAATAGTAAGATTGTAAAGTATCACAGATTAACTCATTAGCAGTTATGGTGGTTCGGTAATAGACTGTGCACAGCGAAAGAACGCTCCCTATTCTAATCTCTAAACATTTGCAATAACCATTGTTTATTTCTCTTTCTAATCCCCACTGCAACTCCCATGTCCTTTGGGCTCAAGAGACAAATTGTTACCTGTAGCAGAGTGCTCCAGGGCTCTACTACCTGTGTTTTGTCACAGCTTTCAAAGTTTGTTAGTATATTTATAGGAGAAGACAGTTGCTTCATTTAATATATATATTTTTTATATAATTTATTTTTATTTTATTAATTTATTTTATTATTATAATAATTTATTAAATATTACATACATTATAGAGAGGATCAGTTATGTTATATTTATATGCAAGAAATACAAAACTAAGTAGGCAGTTCCAGGTACCTGGCTATTACTGACAACATTGGTGAAAGCATCCGAAGACAAATCATGATCAGAGCTTCCGTTATTTGACCAGACATTTATTTCAAGGGAATTAGAAGAAGAACTAAACAATAGGAATGGGCAAATTTATTATTGTGTGTGTTTTTCTAATTCATTGTAGAATATAAAATATCTGTGGTACCTTTTCATTAGTTATTTATAATTTTATGTGCTTACTTTAGCTTGGAAAATGCGTTCAAACATCAGAACAGTCATTTTGAGTGAGCGGTGAAGAATGTTTCACCACCCTTCTTTTTTTTTTGGACATAGACTTGAAGGACTTGCTTTTATATTCTTATATTCGTGATTCTGGGATTATTTTTTTTTTTCTTTTGTGTGAACTGAGTCAAAGCCAATTAAAATAATTCCTGCGTTTCATCTGAGTTGGACCCAGCTCTATGAAAAAAATAAAGATTTGGAATCTGATATATTGGCAAAATTCTACCTTTGGCTCTAAGAGTATCACTTAGTTAAAGTGTTTTAATATTTTCATATAACTAGCTCTCTGGTAAAGTAATTGGTCTTCCTGAGCAGGTACTTTGCTATTCCATGGTTTGTCTGATGGTTGGTATGTGGTATATTTTTGAAAATGGAAGTTACAGTAGCAAGCTGCTTGTTGGTTGTAAAGGTGAAGACTTTTTTTCTACTGTATTTGCACATCTTATCCTTCACCCCTCCTTTTTGCTTTTCCTTTAAGCAGGCAGCAGCTGCAAGCGATTGGAGAGGGCCAGATGGCTCCTGTCAAGTCTAGGAAGCAGGCAGGTAGTAGAAGTCCAGGATTCTCCTTTTCATCCTGAGGTAGCAGGAGAGGTGACTGAGAGACACCTCTTTGGGCTGTTTGTACATATGTATGTACACTGCTGCTTGCTCGCTGTCCTTTTGTATAGAATCTGCTGATTGTGATTGTGAAAATGTAGCACTTTTCTGCTAAAAGTACATAATGGTTGCGGTGTACCTTCCAGTAATGGTCATTTTTATCACCTATTTGTGTAGTTATTCTGAATGAAATTTTGGTTCCCATTATACAAAAGATTATAAAGAATACCGTTATTCCAAAGGTCTTTAATTAAATAAGCAAAGACTGAAGGTGGGACTTGAACCAAACTGTTATGCATTCAAGTCATACTGTTGGTTAGGACAGAGCTACCTGCATAACCCTTACATTTAAGGTTTGTTTCAAATACAGTGATGTTTGAGATGGACTTTCTAATGCACACACTTGTTCTAATGTACTGGAAGCTTTGCTTTTCAGGTTATGTGTTAGTGGTAAGCATAGCTTTCGGACACATGACAAATGAATATTCATGTTGTCAGTAATTCCTGAAATGTCAATAATTCTTAATACTAGAGTATTAAAAATAGTATAATGTACATTTCTCAAATGCTTAATATTTACTCATCTCTCTGGCTGTGCTCTGTACTCCTGACAAGAAAACAGTGTGCTGATTCTGTGCTGGGTTTTTGAATAATTGCTTTTTTTTTTTTTTCCCTTTCTTTTTAACTGAAGCCTTAGCTATACTTTATCAACCATTTGTTCTTATTAAGAATACCCTCATGGAAGCAGAGTCTTTTGATTCCAGAAAGACCTTAATTGAGAACTCAGCATTTGTATTTGAAGAGCCCTGAGAGCCAAAAAAAAAAGGTTATGAATATTGCTTAAAAATGCTGTAGTAATGAGTTTCCCTGATCTGCCCTTCTCCGTTCCCTCCAGAAGAACCACAAACAAACAAACCTTCTGGAATGAGGAGGACCAGGAGTAATTTCAGTCCCAAAGCAGGAAGTGATTATTGTTTTAGTAAGTCATAAACTGGAAGAATGGCTGATAATGAAAGGATAACTTTTGGTTATAACTGGGCACTCCTGCAAGTGAGCGCTCATCTCCTTTTTCTTATGAACTTCAGTTTATTGCATTTCCTCCATGGTAATTCTGTTGATTTCTAGAGCATAACTGAGCAGTTAATGCTATTGTGCACTTCTTAGCACCAGCCTACTTAATGGCTGTTCATGCACCTGTTGGTGTACAAACAAAAGAACAACATATCGTGGAGTTCTGCTAACTGCCATCCTTAACTTTCAGTCAAAATACAACAGAAAAGAGAAGGAAGATCCCAATCGGGAAGCATTCTATTTACCAATAAATAGGTCACTTACAATTTATATTAAATACTTTAGATGACCAGATGGTTACTGAGTTTTATCTGCTTAATTTGTTCAGTATGTTCGTGTGAGGGCATGAAATAGCTGTGAGCTGTGGACATGTCATGTTCCTTTTAAGACCCAACCTACGTTAATATCCTTCTAACAGAGAGCATGATAGTGGGGGAACTCAAAATTTATTGCTTTCATGAACACCTGCGCGTTGGTTTTTGCTTTGCTTTTAATTTGTCTATATCTGAAAGTGATGTAAGCAGCATCTGGCTATTCTTACTTAGTATGCCAATGCTGCCAAAAAATCAACAGATTCCTACTGTACAGCATTTCAGAACTAATGAAGACATAATTATATCCCTGAGCAGGAAGAAGAAATTATGCTTTGTTGGGGACTAGACTAGAATAGAAAGTGTAAAAGCAAAAGTGTTTTCAACCAAGCCAGAAAAGCTACGGCTTCTTTCAAAATCTGTTTGTTATTATTTATTTGTTTGTTGCCAGTTGACTGAGGAAACATGGTAGTAATACTTGTGCTTCTTTCTGTCTTACCTGAATGGATTTCCAAAGATATACAAGTGCTTTTTGCCCTTTCAGTTTTTCACATCTATTTGCAACTTCTGATTTGTAGATTCCCATGAACGTTAATAAAAATACACTGATAATGAAAAGCAAGTCAGGTTGTTGAGTGACCTTGTTGATTTGTTTTACATATATTCTTGAAAAGTCAGAAAATTATTTAAGTTTCATGTGATATGATTTAATTACCTGAAAGAAAATAATTTTTCTAGGGGGTGCAGTTTTATTTTTGGTCTTTTTTACGGGTTAGACTCGATTGTACAAAGACCTGAACGACTTCCCTTTGAGCAGGCAGTGGATGAAGTCACCTTCATTGGTTCCTCCAAATCCTATTACTTTGTTGTTCTTGCAAGATTATACCTGAATTTATGTTCAAAATATTTACCAGGTTTGTGCCATGTTTCTGGTAGTCAGCAATCCTGTGTACACCAGTAGTGCATTTCGTGACTGCCTGCTCGTGTGTATTCCTTCTTTTTACAGTACTGTAAATTGATCAGGAGGAGATCATGGAGGTAATTGCTGATAAATGTTTTACTCTCACAGTGTAACAGCCGCCACAGTGCAGATGATGAGAGTACAGCTGCTCATTAAAGATACCTTCTGACTTGACAAGTATCGTTGTCATCCTTGGGTGACACATTCCCATAACACCCCTTACATTATCACTGGTCTTGGGCTAGCAAAGTTGGCTTACGCATTGAACTGGAAGATCTCAAGGTTAAAAAATTAAAAGTGAAGTATTTGTCATTGAATTGAGACTTCTAAGAGGTGTGAGATAGTAGAAAGGATTGTTGAGAGTGTTTTCTTAAAGTGATAAAAACAGGTAATACAGCTCTATCTTCAGAATGGAAATGGCCGCTGTGGAAAGACATCATTTGCCATCTATGTGTTGTTTTAACAGTTTTTTATTGGCATAATTTGAATGAGAAGTGAAGAGGATGAAATGGCTTCAGTAGAGAGTAATTGTGTGTCTGTTGCATTTTCCTCGGTGTCTGTTGTTGTGAATCCCCTCGGACCATAATTTCAATCCCTAAAAACAGTGTAATTTTGCATTTATTTTCTTTCCCAAAATACTTCTTCACCGTGTGGCAACTTACAGAAGAATCACAGTTTGCCCAACTTCAGTGCAGAATATGATAATGGTTTAGCGTAGACTGTGATAATGGTTTACATTAAATACAAGGTTGCATTATATTGTTTGTTTTTTTTAATGAAATTGTAAATTTGGCGAATAAGAAGGGGTATTTTATTACAACTTTAAGCTTTGAGCTTTAAGTTTCAAAGTTGGACTTTTTTTTTCTCATTATAGTCAATCTCATTTACTGTATTTTAGACCAAAACAGCAGAGAACACCAGAGGAATAACTTCTAGTGAGCAACCATTGCACAGCTGAATCCCTTAAAATAACATTTTTGTATCTCACACAAGCTTTTGCTGTATTTTAGAGAAGAAATGCTTCAAATGACTGTTAGTGAGCTAATACGAATAATGCTATGCGCACAGGTGGAAAATAAACACGCGCCTTGTTTCTAAGGCACCTAAATTTATCTGGTTAGAGACCTGGGAAGCCGCTGTATAATTGAATCAAAGATTATGCTGAAGCTTGGTGTTGGTAATTCATGAGATAACACGTCCTAAAATCACAAGCAAAATGTTTTTCACAATCAAAAGGATTGCTACCAACATTTGTGGCTATCTGCAGGTACTGTGGGTTTCGGGGGCCAGGGAGGTATGGAGTGTCTGAGTGAACTCTCAAGTGAAAAAATGAAGCGGAGGCATATGGCAAAAAATAACCAGATTTCAAAAACAGATTTTAGGGGACCTGAATAGTTGTAAGTGTATGTGTGATGTCAGTACATAATCTCAAGTGTGTTGTCGTACTCTGGACGTAGGACTCAGAAGTATTTCAGGTGATCAGTAGCTGCTGGGAGAGCCTTCTTCAGAGAGAGCTTGAAGGTTTGGTGCTCTAAGTTCATAATCTGGATAGGATAGTATTAGCTCAGTTTGGGAAAATCAATCAATTTTGCATTCACAAAAGCCATTTTTTGCATGTAGGTTACAAGCACTAGATGCTGTTTTGATGCGCTAGGACTACAAACTCCTAGTCAGAATTTTCTTCTAGTCTGTGTTGCGTACGTTTGGGGTGCTGTACAAGTTACTGCTTTTAACTTGAAATCTAAGCTGGCATTGAGTCACTGTGTGTATAGGAAGGTGTAAATGAGCAATGTGAGGTGCCCAGCTACAAACTAGTGATTTCCATGGTGGTCCTAAGTAAGTCTGCTAAAATCTGTAGAGCAGAGGGAGCTTAGGAGAGTGGCCAGGCGGTCACCAGCATTCCTGGAGCAGTGGCTGGGCTGCTCTGCCTGGCAGGAAGCGAAGTGCTGAAGGAATCCAAGTGGGGGTTTTCAGGGCACTGGGTATGGAGGGAAAAAGCAGGGTGAGACTTGTTTGCTGGAAAGTATGTTGGTTTAAAAGCACTGAAATACTACCCCCTGCTGTTTCTGATGCAGCAGTGGAATGCCTAATGCTTAGCATTATTTACACATGGACTGTTTTAATGGCTTGCTTTCTTTTGTAAGCACATCATAAAATGTAAAGACGTGAACTGTAGTGTGTCTCAGAAGTAGCTGGTCTTGACTGTGACCCAGTAGCAGAGGCGCTGTTCAGGTTGGCAGTGAGAGTCTTCTGCCTCTGTTCTGAGTGGTGAACACAGCCTATCCTCTACAGAATATAGCTTCTGGAGTATGTTTTGAAAACATCTGAGATTTTTGTAACTCATTTATTAGCTTGAATTTAAAGGAACAAGAAACATCGCCTTCTGTTTCAATATCTTATTGATCTGAAATAACTTAACAGTAGGTGAGATCAATTATTCAAACTTCAGATGCAGCCAAAACATACTAAAATCTTTTATACAGTACCTTAGAAAAATTTAGCTTGTGATTGCCCTGAGTTGCTGACCACTGTATGTTACAGTCACAAGTCTGTAGCAAAGATGGGATAAACATCAAAGTTGTGTCAGCTGGAGTGAGCCGTGACACCAAAAGTAATATCACTAGTTGCTTCTGCAGTTCGCTTGCGTGTCATTCTAGTGGCTGTAGTAAGTCAGCCAGTGCTCTGTCATGTGTTAAGTCATGTTTTCTGTTCATCCAGAGTTGGGGTAGTTGTAGGCTGTCTCAGCAGCTGAAATAACACATCTGCTGTGATTCTTCTTGAACATTGGTACTTGTAGGGTGTTTGTCCAGCAAATGCAGATACAAGGATTTAAGAAACGGAAATGCCTCTTTCTTAAGGATTGCTTTCCTTCTACTTAAGGAAAGGTCAGATTGGGATAGAGGTGCTAAAAAACATGAATCAAAATGTTAATCTAATTTAATAGAACTCAGTAAAACAGAGCTGAAGTTGTTCTGATATTTAGTCTGTCAGTTTGTGTGTCTAGGATTTCTTTTGGTGGTTGATGTAGTTGCAACATTTTTGAACAAAATCTTTAATTTTACTCATTTATTTCTAACTTTAGTTAAACTGGAACAGAGTTTGGGTTATTTGGGTATGTGAGATAGGACTGTATCAAAATATATTGCTCTCGGAATGCTTTCTGAGGAATTAATGAAAATTAACAGAAACTCTTGCAGCATTATTTTTCCTCTGGAAATGTCTCATCTCTCATTATCTGTCTGTCTGTACATATCGTAAACAAGCAGTTTAATGTTAAGGTACGACTGGAAGTAAAAGGAACATAAAATGATTTCCTAAAAGAGATGAAGGAGTTCGTGAGTGGATGAGATCAGTATCCTTGTGATCTCTTCCTCATCTGACTGACTTTATTGACATGGCTTTTACTACAAGGTGGTCACTGCATGAGTTCAGCAGCAGGAATCAGGAGAAGTGAAACTTGTGCAAATTTTGGACACTTGAAAAAAAACAAACAAACAACAACAAACCCACCAAATCCTTCCGATAAAATGATTGATACAAGTTTTCATAGCATTGAAGGAAATGCAGTTTAGGGAACAGTGGAGAGGTGTGATGGGAGCAAATGATACTAAGATTAAATATTGTTAAAAGTTTCCTAATATAAACAGTGCGTTATCACTTCGCTGCAGAGAATGGATAGGATCTCCATGGGTGACGTTTTTGTTACAGATCAAACTGACGTCTGCCAAGAAGGGTCCCTTCAGATTGGTACCCACAAGCAGTGTTGGATGCATGGATAAGGCAGCCCTTCTCAGTTTCTTTCCAGCTCTGTTTTCCAGGTTTCCTCATTTCAGGCTCATATACCAGCTTTCAGAAAACTGTAGCAGTCATTGATGAAATGATGTTCATTTATTGGGAGTGAGCTACACTGTTTAAGACAAAACCCATTTTTCTTCTCTCTGAAGTTTTTATATTTCAATGAAAATCTCCTTCAGTTGCTATAGCGTATATGTTAACTTTTATTTTTGAATTCAGTAGTGACTTGTTGTTAGAATGTTTCAAAATCACATCAACTTCTTGGTGCTGCTGTGTTTTCTGCAGAGGTATGGTCCATGGTCACTCTGTCCTCAGCATTTTAAGAAATGAAGGTAGTTACTTAATATACTGAACCCAGATCAGAAGAGAGAGAACTACCAGCCTTCTTTAGTAGCAGTAGTAACTGTTTATAAGATTAATTTACTTACAGTATAAAATTTTGAGCGGAAGACTGGCTGTGTGGAAGACATTGAGCTCATTGGAAGAAGTTTTTGCTACCTCTTATCAGTCTTCCAGTTGTGCTGAATACCGCGTGTCTATTTGTACTGGGGCTGGAAGGGGCCTGTAGAGATCTGCCCCCCTGCTAAAGCAGGTTACCTGCAGCAGGTCATGCTCGTAGGCATCCAGCCTGCTCTTGAGTATCTTCAATGGAGGAGACACCACAACCCCTCTGGGCAGCCTGTGCCAGTGCTTTGACACTCTTGACGGTAAAGAGGCTTTTTGTGTTAGTATGGAGCTTCCTGTGTTCCATTTTCTGCCCATTGCTCTATTGGTTGGACTCCACTGAAAAGAGTCTGCCCCCATCAACCTGACACCTGCATTTTAGATAGTTATCAACACTTATGAGATCCACTCTCAGCCTTCTCTCTCCAGACTGGAGGCTCAGGTCTCTCAGCCTATGGTAGACCTTTCAGCTTTTAGGTCATCCCCTCGAGGTTCTGAGAATAAATGATTTGTATCTGCATTAATATACTATGTTATTAAATCACTATTAAACTAACTTTAGAACTGAACTGTTTTCACTGCTGTTAGTACAACTCTTGAATGGTGCTAAATTTCCTGTGCCTCCTTTGACACCTCACCAGCTGTTTTTGAGTGATTGCACAAGCAAGACCAATGCCTCCTGAATTAAAGGGGGGGTTTTGCTCTTACTGTTGCAAGTAATGATCATTGGTAAATTTGACGTTTGCAAAGATAAGCAAGGCTAAGATGAGATTTTCGCCATTAATAGGCAGAAAGTTGGAAGTATAAATTTGCTTTTAATTTAGCAGGAATACTGTTTGGGAAATGGAATTATATGTATATGTATAAAGATAATCTTCAAATCAAATTTCTAAATGCTTATAATTAAATTCTGCAGTAAATATATATATATAAATATATATATATATATAAAGGTAACAAGACAAATGACCACTGCTGTTTTGAGCACACTGTTTTGCATATAAAGATACGGCTCTTAAAATTGGAACAGTATGTTTGCATGTGATGACCTCAGTCAACTTTTCCCATTACTGCCTGCTGGCAGTACAGAATTATAGTGTGGTATATTATCTCAAATTACTGATATCTTAGGAAAGATCCATTATTTGAATTGAGGGCAAGCTAAAGTTAAATACATTCTAGCCTTCTACTCCATGAATGTTGTTTACTTCTGCCTTTCATTTTAATGGTAGCTCATGTATATGTTCACACTGGATTGAAAATTGGTCATCCAGCTTGTCTGTTCCCTTGGTCACAAATACATTGCTGTAGTTGATGTGTGACAGTAAAATATTAGTCCAAGCAGATAAAGTAATTCTTTGCTTGTTTTCGTGTGGAATGTGTGGAAATGTATATCTAGTTGTTAGTTCCTAGACATTTTTAGTAGAATTTTACTAGTCTGGTTTTACGAAGAATGTTTTTCATGTAATTTCACTGTGTGCCTGTCTTAGGGAGCTTGAGAACCTGTTGACCAAGTTCAGCCAAGTTTGATGGAAAGAAGTGAGCCTCAGATTCCAATAACCACTATGATAATTAGCAGGTGCATAAAGGAAGCAGGCCATGTAGGAGGATTAGGGATAACTTGAACAGTAAGTGTTCTGGGTGTAATGGGATTTTGACCCATTGGCCCCTGCATACCAGTGTGCGTTTTGTTCTGAATCAGTTGTAGTGTGTGCTGCTCCTTGCTCGGTCAGTTGGGGGAGTGGGAATACGAGAGTGGGAGAAGTCTGCAGGTCTGTGGTGGGCATGGGAGGGAGAAAGCAGTGACTGTGAAATGTGAAATAAAGAGTTGAGGGCAATTTAGAATGCGCTGCAGTGTTGTGATAAGGAGCTCACATTTTTGCATGGGCCAAAGGGATAAGTAAATATATTAATGGAATATGAGGAATATAAAACCCAAATCCACGATTCATTATTTCTATTGCTCACAGTGATTTTAAAAGCATTACATTTTCTGTTGTTTGTTTTTTGCTTGGGTGTTGCTGTTGTTTACTAACCTGCTATGGTTAAAGAATGGAAGAGAATTACAGAAAGTTATCTGTACTGCTCTTAGTGTCACAGGATGTAGATAGGAAAATTTGTGTAGTAGTATAAAATTGCCTTAACATATTTGGTGTTATATATTGAAATGCAATGAGTAATTGGCACATAAAACCTAAGAGTTGTAAGAACTGAAGTACTGTATGCTTGAAAAGCTTTTTGTTTTGCATAGCAAATATTTTTGTCCTTTAAGGTTTAAGTTTCATAGAAAAGCTTACAAACTTGGTTGCTTTACCAGCTATAGACATTACAGTAAGTTAACAGATCTTCCAGCAGGGTGCAGTCTTTTCTAAGGATTTCTAACACCTTCTGCTTACACGGCTTACTTGTGTTTTGTGTGTAAATATTACTTTGGCCTGCAGCTGTTAAGCAGACAATCAACTTTGTTTTCAGTGTGCACTTTTAATTGTATTGTCTATTTGTGTGTTGTGATTGTGTTTAACACCTGAGACAAAATTAGATGGGATCGATTTAATGGTAGTGTGGAACCATCACATTCCAGCCAAGGGAAAAATCAAGGCCTATCCCACTCTTTTTAGTTCTTCAGAATGAGATATTCCTTCATCCCCCCTCCCACCCTCTCTCATTCCCCCCTCCCCCCCCCCCCCCCCACACACACTTCTCATTCATTAAATAAGATCTCTGTTGCTTTGCATCAATAAATAGATTCAGACAGGAGTGAACTTTTTCCATTCAAATTAATGGGATGTTAACATCAAGGCCTAATTGTCTTTAAATGCTTCACAGTTCTGAACAACTAGCCAAAATGCAGCCACCCAGCTTAAATGGCTGATATTTCAGGAGCTGCCTTCTGACTGGGTAGAATTGCGAGTCATAGGATGACATTGGAGCCATTTGCTACGTCTGCAATAAAAATACTGTAAGCTGATGTTATGTTTGTCTTGACTAGATAGATACTAAACAAACATAACTTGCACTGTCATCTTAAGTCTGTTTCCTAGGAGACATAAATAGCAACACTGTGTAATTTTAAATGTAATAACAAAATGCTTGTAATTTGGCTTGCTTATAGTGACTGTGAGCAACAAGTGCTGCAGCCAAAGGCCGTTTGTTCAGTGGGCTGGGTATTTCTATTTGTTGTGTAGGTATTTCTACTTTGACCTAGGAAGAGGATGACATAAATCCCTCATGCCGTAAGCAGACTGACTGTCTCCTAGGCCAGCTGAGTTTTGTCTACAGGCAGTCCAGTATATCACTGAGGGTATATCTGTGTTCTGTAGCACCAGATCTGGTATTCCAAATATGCCATTCTTTTGGCTTCTGCATATTACTATTTACATAAAGAAGCATTAAAATTTCTAGTTTTGGCTACATGGAAGTGTTTTCAGCACATAAAGTTGCATTCTGTGAAATGATACTTGTACCCAGCACGGGTAGGGCCTTTGATGGTACTTGAAAACAAGGTAACAAACTGTTTGTCAGTGATCAGGTTTTAGTGCTGGGGCGTCAGGAGTCAGAATTTCACAGCTATGTCATATTGTCTAATTCAAAGATTTGTGTTACATGTTTGAAACTAAAATAATTCTCATTCTTACCTGGAAAAGAGTTAACATGAAAAAAAGTTCAAGCAGTCCTAGAAGGTTACCAATAGCGAAAGAATGAGCCCTTACATCTTTCTGTCCAGAGCTGTGAACTCCCACTGCTTTTCTGTTTGTTCCTTCTTTCTTGTGTTTTTTTTCCCTTTCTTTTCTAATTGGCTCTGGGTTTTTATTATTGTTATTATTATTATTTTCTTCCAGAATTTAATGAAAAATAATAATCCAGGAAAGAAAGAAAAGGCAGGATATATAGCTTGTGTTTCACTTAGTAGGGCTGGCTTGGAGAGTACTTTGTCTCTGATCCATTGTGAAGTAGTGAAAGTTGTGTAACAGTAGTAGGGCTGCATAGCACAGCTAGGAATGAGAGTGAAAGATTGGATAGTAACTAACCCAGATGTGAGCTGCTTTGGCAGGGCAGCGTGACTTGATCAGGCTTCTGGCTCTGGAATCATATCCTCCTTTGTGCAGCCTTCAGCGCTCTTATGACCTGAAATTCTGCTAATTCAACCACTGTGCTGTGAAGAAACTTATGTGTTATATTCACGTGCAGTTTTGCTTTTGAATACACATCTATGTACTATGTATGGAATTATGTATGCTTTTTGGTTTTTGTCCATCTTTCTGTATTGAAATGGTTTGGCACTGGGTCAGTCAGACACCAGAGGGAGCAGTAATGCTTTACCAGGGTAAAGGATCAACAGAGCAACTGCAGCTGATTTGCCTGTTTTGCTCTAGACCTACATTCTCCAGGTTTAGTTGGTTTAGAAACACAAAAGGAAAAAGATGAGTACAAAACCACTATCATCTTGCTGTCTGGATTTCTGTATGCAGGCTTTTATTTGTGCTTGAACTCAGAAGACTCAAAAAAGACAAAAATAGTTTCTCTGCATTTCTAGCTATCAGGCAAAACCGTGCTGGAGGTAAATCAGTGGTTTTTAAGGCTCGTGAGTAGCTTGAAGTGTATAGCCTAATATTGGCTGTCTGCTAATTGGTATGATGACTATACATTCCTACACTGTGTTAGGGTTTTTGTTTTGTTTTGAACTAATCAAGTCAAGCAGTGTAAGGGATGGATCTTAAAATAGCGAGATGAAGAAACCTTTAATCGGGTTTAGCTTTCTGGCTTCATTAAAGGAATGCCGAAGGTCTGAATCCTTTGCTTGAATCAGAATATTTTTAGAGAGGTTTGAAGATGAAATGTAACTGCATCAACTTGTATTCAAGTATTAATTTGATTTTGCCATCTTCATGTTGTGTGCTTGATTGTATTGTGATATAACCAATGTAAGTTGGCCCTTCAGAGACCCTGTGAAATTTAATGGCAATTAGTATATGGTTATAAAGTATTATGTTTTAATAGCATACATTCACTGGACCTATCAGTGTAAATAATAATAATTAAGTCCAAATAATTGAAAAAACACCAGTAATATTAAAAAAAAACAAACACAAAACAACAGTGTAAATGTGTGCAGGCTGTTAGTAAGCATGTGCTGACAAAGTTATGTGATATCTCTAGACTGGATCCTGATCGTGCTTTAATAAACTGGTTGGCTTATCTTACTTCTCCTCCCTCTCTTATCACTGCCATAGTGCAGGGTGAATTGCTCTGTAGGCTGTTGATGAAACCCCAGGTATAGGTTTTGCATACGGTCTAACTGGGAAAAATTGTAGCTCCTGTCCTGCTCTGTGCCTCTGCCTGAGTTTGTGGTCTGTGCTGAATTAGCAGTGTTTGCCTCCACATCTGTGTGCTTTGATTCCTGTGCGGGCAGCCTGGCTGAGTGCAGGTGGTAACTGTGTGGCAGGAGAACAGACGTCTCTCCAGGGCTCTGACACCTCCCATTTGGAAAGGGAGGTTCAAGGAAGTACATCTGCAAGGAACTACAGCTGTGTGTGTTATTTCCCAGCTTGACAAGGCAAAATTGTAGAAAGAAATGTAGGTGAAAGAGTTGGAGACGGTGAGCTGGCTGCAGCCACTTTGCAGATAGGATTTCTTGAATGCTTTTTCTGCTTGCTCAAATCATTTAAAATAATATCTGACTTTGTGAACAACTTATTATTGTATTTAATGTAATGTGTATACTCTGCATAAAACCCGGTCTGTGGTGCTTGCATACAGTTCACATGGGGACCTTTTCTGAGTAGGCTCGGGAGGCTGTTGGTTCTGGCAGACACTCAGTGATAGATGGAAATCAAATGGCTGAGGCTGTTGCTGTTACAAAGCTGTCGCCTTATGCTTGTCCCACTTTCCAGCTGATGATGTCAGATGTTCACATGAATCAGCTCCCGGGCCACCTATTTTCAGGTAAAATCATCTCTGATTCCAGTTTGCCTTGAAGACATTGGACTGAGAGCAACAGTGATTCATGAGCTGATTCAGGAGTGGAGCAGCTGCCTTCCTTTAGGAGCAGCCACATTTATCAAAAGGGAGGGGCAGGAGCCTGGGTGCTGACAGCTTCTATTGTCTGATCTCTATCTGCTGGTGCATGTCTGCTAGAACCTTATGCTAGTTTGCTCAACCTAATGCTAAAACTCATGTTGGTAGCTGACAAGTGTATTTGCGTGTGTTACAGTACAGTGTGCCTCATCTCAGCTAGCGCAATTTGATACCTTCTGAGCGGTGCAATTTGAAACCATGATTGAGAAAGAGACAGCCGGTCTGGTTGGATGGGCAAGTCTTAAAGGAGTCATTTCTAAGTCATGAAATTGGCAGGTATGGCAGAGATTAATTTCTAGGGAAACAGACCTGGATAGTATTAAGAAATCTGACACTTAGGACAGAAGTGGAGGATCCTGAGGTTCTATGTTCAGTTTAACTTTCCCCACGTTATCATCATGGTAAGGATCACATTCTGTGGCACGTTTTTCTAATTTGAAACTTCTTTACCAAATGGAAGTTGTTGTTTTTCCTTCTGTTATCAAAAAAGCTCATTAGCTGGCTGTAGTCCTCTCTCACTAGATTAACCACAGGCTTTTTTGTGATCCTAGCCCAGTGTGAGGTCAAACAGATGTGAAGCTCTTGTAGTAGCATTTAACTGTGTGTTACAGCAGCATACCATATTTTATATCCTTTTACACTGACAGCGTGTTTTTCACAAAACAAGGACCATGCCATTGAAATGTTTGTAATATAGCAATTAAAAACTGTCTTTATAATGTTCACTTTTTTTTCTCCTTTGTAAATGGATATCAGTATTTCATAGCATTACATCATTCTGATGTGTACGTGGCTAAAAATAAGGCAGTAATATTTTCAGTTTCTTTATGTACCTCTTTGGACTGCTGATGTTCTCATGACACAGACAGCTCCAGTGCAGGAATGATGTAACCACTGTTCTGATAACAGAGTTGTTTGTTGCACTGTGAAATGACTTAAGTTGACTCTAATCACTTGCTAATTTCAGTAACCAGTTGTCAGTCTGGATTTAAACAATATATTTTCACCTTTTTGATGGAAACTTTTTGATTTCTTTACTGAAAAAAGAAACAAACAACAAACAAATCAAGGATAATACAAGCTTGAACTCATACGTATACTGAAAAAAGATTCCCAGAAATCCTTTGGCCCGCCTTCCTTTTCTGAGGCAAGAAGGGAGTAAAGAGAGAATATCATGTGAGATGGTCAGTTGCTCACATGTAATTATTAAAAAAACCAAACTTTGGGGGGTTTCACCAAGATGTGTACATGGCATGGCCACACGTCCTTAGAGAGCTGTGCGGCAGAAGGCTGTGCTGGGGGAATGCAGGGCAGGAATGCTGGGGAGGCTCAGCAGAGGCCTACAAAGATACACTGGCTGAAAAGGTACTTGGGAAGCTTTACAATATGACTGCATTTGATAGGCTAGAGGGGTAGGAGGTATACTTGGAATCACTACAAGCTAGTTTTTGTCATTGGCCTGATTTGTCACTACCCAGACCTGAAGAGATTCAGAGGTTCATTTTATCAGACATTTTTTGTCATTTAGATTTATTTTCAGTCTGCTTCTCCAATTGAGCAATCCCGAGCTCTTTTAGGACTTCTGTATATCACAGAGTACTTTATTTTACCATCCCCTTCTTACTGACATCACATAAAAGCTAAGTAACTTGCACAAAGCCAGCTAGCCCATGGCAAAACAGTCCTGATGTTTGCTAGGTCCTGGCCCAGTGTTTTTAGTATGGCTGTCATTGTAGTCTTTACTTTTCTCTTTCATCAGTGTTTTAGTGGAATTGAATTAGTTCGTAACTTCTAAAAAGTAATCACTAATAATACTGGAGAAACAAGAGGGCTGTGGTGCACACCTCCACCTGATGACTTTATTGCACTATTATAGTATTTTTTTTAAGTGCCTGGGAGGGAAATTACCTTTTTTCCTCTTTTTTTTTTTTTTTTTTTTTTTTTTTCCCTTTCTTCCAATCTACTGTTATAATTTATAATACTCCTTCTCATTTAATTGCACTCCTTCATATCTTACTCATTTGTAGCATGCTAGATCAGCTGCTGTGTGTAGCAGAGCAAGCCGTGCTCAGTGTGCCAATCCTTGCTGGCTGCCTTTGCTGCTGAGCATGCAGTCTGTAACCATCCGGCTTAGGTCTCCCCTGCCCTTTGCTCTTAGACACACACTTTATTCTCACACTGAATGCGGTCTTGGTAATTTTTGATTTATTTCCTTGATATTCTTACCCCTTTGTTACATACAAGTCTAGGGTGTTACAGAGGAAGAGAACATAGAGCTCTCAGTCTAAAATCTCTTCTCAAATTCTTCTTGTATCTTCCTATAGCATGACAAAATACTTACGTATGAGATTGTTTTGATAAACTGCAACTTGATACATACAGTTCAAAAGGTACTTGCTTTTCTTTTCAAAACCAATCTCTTCCTTATAATGGCCCCAGCATGTTGTTTTTAAGCCCTCCATGTGTTGTACAAACATACTGCCTGGAAATGTGGCTGCCTGGCTTTCTTGCGTGTGTTCATTGCAGTCCATCTGGTATGCTCTGGCTCCCAGGAGTTTAACACTTTTAGAAATCTTTAATAACTCTTTCTGTGTCCTTTCCCAAAGGAAAGCTACCTGGAATAAATGTTCAGGCCATCTGGGACGTGAGTTAAAACCCTTGGTCCATTTGAAACAAATGAACAAAAGCCTCAGTTGCATTTTTCTTTGGCAATTAAGACAGAGGGCAGCTTGCTCAAGTGGTGCTGGGACTGCATTGCTGGCTCCAGCCCCTATTTGTATTGGCCAAGGTTAATTCAACACAGCTTATGTCAGATGTGGATTTCAGACTAGTCGAGAAAATTGACTTCTAAACTGACTGTCTCTTAAAATTTAACTACAATTGTTTGCTGTGGTAGAGTGGAAGAATTGCAAGGCAGCCTTTGCTCCTCAGGCTCAGGCAAGCTTCTTCTGGCTCCATCAGCGGCTGGGTCTGGCTTGGCTGGTCATTACTGCTCCTTGCTTGCTCGCCTGAAGAATCTTTTGTAAATACCTCGCTGGTTATGGTCAGACAGCAGACAGTTTGTCTTAGCAGTCAGTGTTCGATAGCTTCGTGAAACAGTACTTAGCAGTTTAAAACTATTTAAACTACTGTTTGCTATTTGCTGCCTGCTTCTGTTGGCATTCAGAATTGTTGTAGCAGGGTTGGCTGAGCAGTTCATTGTGGACATTCCTGCTCTGCTGCAGGCTAGATCAGCCAGGTAGCTGAAGTGAGCAGTCAAGCAAACCCAGCTGATGCTGCCTGCAGCTGGATGGGGTACCCTGAGCAGAGATGGGTGTGCTGACATCTAGGTGGTGGCTTCTGCAGTGGATCCAGGGGTTCTGTTCTGGTGGCCTGACCTGGCCTGGTCGTTCCTTGTCCAGTGATACAGTGCATGAGCACAGGTACTTTGGCACCACAGAGTTCTGTGTCCTCCCCCTCCTCCCCCGCACCTCCCCCTTCAGCCCTGCTCTTCCTTTTTCAAGCATTGTAATGTTTTACATTAGAAAATACTGAAGGGCATTTCTTATTTACTGGAATTTTTTTCTTCCTTTTAGTCAAGTTTTGAGAAGTTTTAAGTGTAATTGGTGAGTTATGATCTGTCTCTTGTTGTTACAGCTCTGTTTCCAAAGTAATTTGATGATACAGAGAGTTGCTAAGTAGCATCTTACAGTAATGCTGTAGTCTGTTTGATGGGTTGGGTGATGGACTTGCATAGAGATTAGTGGGAAGCATGTGCCTCGGTGTTTATGTGCTTGTGAAATTGAAGTTGGCACACACCTACTTGCTTGTGTCCTTACATAGCATTGAAGTTCTGACTACAAGTCTGAGGCTTGGTGCATCTTGTTTTTTATGCTGTTCTCATTTTTTCAGCGTTATAAAGGAGCAGCTGACTTGAAGCTCCATCTGCACGTTTTAAATACAGAAAATAAACATTTATTTTGTATTTATTACTCAGTTTGCAGACTGAGTTTAGAAAAGGATGTTTTGTGCATTTCAAGACTCTCACTGTTAAGTCTTGTTAATTTATAGATTAAATTGCTTCATTTAGTGAGGGGTACCTCTGTGTTTGTAGGCATGTTCATGATGAACGGTGTATCAAGTTAGACAATTACTTGCTGTATCCTGATGATGTGTGGGTGAAATTAAGTGTATTATTGAGAATTAATTTGAAATTACATTTCTTGTATTACTTTTATCAAGAAAAAAGCTCTGACACCTAGGAAATAGGAATTCCCTTCCTCTTTCCTAGTGAATTGCTTTCTCTCTATCACATTTCTTAAACAATGCTCCATATTTGTGCACAATACAATTACTTATAGTTTTGTTGTCAATACAAATGTATTAATACAGCTACTGCCATAGGAACCTATCAAAACATGTCAACTAACACCACCATAGTGGGCTGTGAAGTGTGGACATGGTAAAGTGATCCTTGAGAAGGAGGCTGGCCATAGGTTTAGGTACTTTTCCAGCTCTTAAGTAATGGTAGTGATTAACCTAGTTTAATGAGAAATGCACGCTAACACCTCTTTGCTGAGATGAGCTTCAACTTCATGAATCCTACTGGTGCTGTTGTATTGCTATCCAGATGTTGTGTGGAGTTGTTCTAATTTGGGGGACTGCATCTCCTTGATTCTGTTTTAGTTAGCAGTGTTTTATTGTATTTTTATTCATACTTAAAAAGCAGTGATAGGAAGTGGTTCATTGGGGAGTATTTTTTCAGCTTCAAGTACATCTGTATTTCCAGAATGGGTCATTTTGGAACTTAGTCGTGTCACTGCTGTGATCATTCTCTTTCCACTTCTGCCTCAGAAAGATGATTGCATGCTCGGAAACAGGCAGGGAGTACTAATGTATTGCATTAATTGTACTGTTCTACTGTGAAACATTATAAATAGAGTTGAGAAGTTTTTTTATCTAACAGCTGCTGTGGTGTTTAACTTCAGGTTACTTCTTGGGGGCAACAAGCAGAAAATGTCAAAGGAAACCTGCTCTTAGTAGGCAATTAATGTGTTCAGTTCTTACTTCCACTAGGAGTTTTATAGTCAGAAGATGTTGATAACGCTTGAATTCCTGTGTTGTGCCATTTTTGACTGTGTAGGATACTTGAATGGGAGAGACCTGTATCTAACATACCTCGGCATGTTGGATATTGTGGTATTTGATATACAAATGATGTGTTTTTTTCTGAAACGGGCCATATGAATATTATGTCAAATCTTGGTAGTAGTTATCTTGAAGCAGTTCTTGTTCAAATGAAAACCTAAAGTGACTGTATTGATTTAATCGCAATTGCTGCATATTTACACTTGTCAGAGTTCTGTTCTTTTACTCATGGGCGTTATTATGAACCCCTGGAACAGATGGGAAACAAAAACGAGCACATTCAGCGTTTGATTTTCATTAAAACAGTTAAAAATGTAAGTCAGATTTTGTGTTCTCAAGTCCTCCAAGGAGCAGCACTGGAAAGTTTTTTTGCTCCTAACTTTCCTGATTTTTTTCTTGCTGATGGAAATAAGCGAGACTTGGGCTGGTTTCAGTGTAGGTGTTTGTGTCCTTGTGAACGTGACAGAAATAGCTGCAGTGGCGCACTACAGGTGCTGGAAATATCCACTACTCCAGGCTGTACCTGCAGAAAGTGGGAAAAGGAAATGAAAAATGGCATTGATGAAGAGGAATTGATTGTTACTTCATAGAAGGAAATGTGGGAAGGGAGAACTCAATATTGGAGAGATTCTCAGAAAAAAAGGAAACAGGAAAAGAACCTCCTCCTTCCTCCCTCCCCACCCCCAATTTCTTTTGTTGCTGGGTTTTAAGTTTCCCATATGTAGCAGACAAAAAAATGTGAACGACTCGGTTTTTGGAAGGTGTTTCAGTTTTCTTGAGCTTCAGTTTAAGCTTTAGAAATAGTGCTGTCTTCAGATGATGATGTCTGATCGCTTAAAGGTTGTTTTTGAAGCGCAGTGTTATGTGCGCTTCTTTCTGAGGGTTGGACGTTACTGCTGGGTTAACACTTGTTATACCTCTGAAGGATTTAATTCTTGGTGATTGGGAGGCGCAGTGTTACAGGTGTGCAGAATGTTGTGCAGGTACGTTCCTCACTGCTTGTTTGAAATCCATCTCCGGGAAAGTTTGCTCGTTTGTACAGCTGATTTTTATCTCTGAGAAGAAAGTTGCCCTGACCTGAAGCATCGATAGGCATGTCCTGAGCCTTAGGTGATACCGGGGGGCCTGCTCTCAATGCAGAGTCAGTTGTCTGTTTTCTGCTCAAGTACACCACTGAGAAACTTGTGCTAGGTTTTCTACAAACTGGTGTTGTCTTGTCAGATATTGTGTGTTGCCGAGAGGAAGGGTGAAAGAGAGGAAAATTAACAAATTAGGTTATTATGAGCAAATAATAGAGAGCCATTCCTCGCTGATAAGAGATGATGCGCAGCATTGCTCAGATACAAGCGGAGGTCAGCACAGTCAAGAAAGCAGGAGTGCTTTTAATCTGCGCTACATGATTAGTTCTGCCTATGGAACTTCTTAGTAAAAAAAAATAATTACTTATAGGGCTTCCCTCTGCATACCAGCATGCCATGAGACTTCATTTGACTTTCAGCAGGGTGTGCGTTATCTATTAGATGCTCTTGTGTTACCAAGACAATGCAATGACAAAAGAAATGTTAGCTATGTGTGATGATGAGGAAGTAGGGACATGTCCTGTGTGTGTGCCAGTGCTTCACTCCATGTCATCTGAAGTGTCTGCATGCAGACTGAGCATAAACCCAAGGAAGAGCTGTTCTTTCTGGGATCCCTGAAATAAGAGTAGACTTAGAGGCATGGTTTCTTGACAGCTAGCCATGGATCCTCATTCCAGAGAGCATTTCTGAACTGATTTCTCATACCAAAGATTTAACTGTCTCAAGGCCAGCACTGCTGAATGCTGCTAAGAAGTCCAAGGCATTGAGAAGGGCCATTTACCTTCAAGCCATCAACAGCAGGACTGTCACATCTGCTGAGGTGCTCTGGGAGATCATGTTTAAGCTGGTAGCTTTAGTTACAATTCGTGTTTCCTTATAATCAAATGTTCAGGAATATATATATATATATATAAATGCTAGAAGAAAATCGTTTACCTCTGATATATCTGAACTACACACACGTGTTCTGATTCCATTATTGCAGTGCATGTGGCAATGTGTGTAGCATTTAGTGCTATTTGTTATCTGTGTGCAGTGTAGTAAAAAGACTTGGGAGGATATGAGGTAACGTTTAGGTTTCTTAACTTAAAAAAGTGCATACTTAGGACTTAATTGAGATTTACACTTATGTGAGTTTGTGGTTCCAAACTGAACTCTTACTGAACTTTTTTCAGTCTCAGTTTACCTTCTCTCAGCCTCTAAAAAAGGTATGCAATACATTAATTGCAGAGCTTTTCCCACGGATTATTTCCATTCAAAATAATAGGAATATGATAAGCTGTACTGGATTTACTTGATATGAAAAGCCTGGTCAATCCACAGTGGAGGATCAGGTCTCATCTCTTCTAAACCCCAGACCACCAGTAGGGACTCGGTACCATTTCTAATACTTAATATTTGAATGCTATTAATACTGCTTTCTATTTTTCTGCCTTCCTGTAAAAGATAACAATTTCTCTTCCAGTGCACTTAACACATTCTCAGTCTCCATCTACTCAGTTTACAGTTTGTATTTTTACTACATGCATCAAATTAGTCATTGAGAATGCTGTTGTGGTAGACAAAAGTAGGGTTTTCTGTTGTTTGTTTTTAAATAAAAATATTCAAAATTTCTTTTCCTTTTGCCTTAAAGGAAATTTACCTGATAATCTTTAATGCCTCAGACCGATACTTCCCAACAGGATATCTATCTCTGGGCTTTATCTGTTTTCATCATACCCTTTTGTTCTTTCCCTTTTATCCTTGTATGTGTTATAGTTTCTTTGCAGTTATACAAGCCAAAACACAAATGCTTCTAAATTCTTCATGTTCGTTGTGTCACCGACAACTTTAAAATCATTATGGAGTAACGCTTCATCTGTCTTTCATCTTCCCCTCTTTGTATTGTCAGAGGCTGCCCCTGCAGCGTTCAGCGTGTACCCCCTATAAACACTACTTACTAGTGAATCAATTGAGCAGGAGGCCGGTTGACACAAAGTGGTTCATGTCCATACTTCTAGCCCTAAAAACCAGAGTAGCTATATCTAAATTAACTTCTGGGAATGGTCACCTTTAAGTGTTAGGGGGAGAGCTAATTGGCTGGGAGAAACTGTTTCAGGCCCTTCTCTTAACAGTTTCACAGTACAGGCAGTTTATTTCCATGCATAGGAACATTCACAGCATTGTTTATTTTAGTATAGATGTGTAGCTTTTACATGTTTAGACAGCTAAATCAGTATGTTACCTCTTTATCATCATTTCTCAACCTGTACATGGCTGTGTTCTCAGAATACTCTGGGATGCTTAACGAGCCCTGCAGCAGTATGTTGGTGCTTCTTGATCAAAAGATCTGCAGATTAGTCATTGTTCTTTTAGTTTCAGTCTGGATATGTTTGTGTTTCAAATGCACAGATATTTTCACGTTGAATGTTTTTCTGCAGGCCAGATTGCATACAAACTAATTGCTGGTAACATCGTGAAGTAAAGAAGGGACTGACTCCCCAGACAGCTTTTTTGTCTTCACATAGAACTTAAAGTATTTGTGTTCCTATTGTGCGGAATCCCTATAGGATTTTCTTAATCAGATTTTTTTTATTCTGCTCTTATTTTTTTAATGAATATTTGATGCAGCTGTGGTATAATGTTCAAGAATTAATTAATTTTCATATTTTTGTTTGATTAACTGCATAAATAGAAACGTGAGCTAGTACATTTGCTTTGATTGTGTGGGCTACATGTGAGAAATTGTGAATGGATTTAATTGCAGGAAAAATACAATTGATAAGATGAAGGCAGAGAAGTGCAGCACTGAATATGTGCTGATTCTAACAATGACGTTACAGAAAAATTGGTGTAGCGACATCTTTTATATAGACTTGTAGAGTCATTGGATTAAAAAATGGCCTGTGAACAATAGAAATCAACAAGCTCATTTGTTGTGTTCTGTGTCTCATGTTTAACAGAAACCAAGTAAAACAGGCAGGAAGAAGTAGTGTGGAAACTTTTATTTTGGTGGACGGAGCAGTTGCTGGCAATCCAGAACACTTTTTTCTAGATGTCTGTTTTCATGAGGTTTATATTTCCAATTAGCTGTTCCCTTGTGTAGTCTCCTCCCAGTTAGCTGGCTTCCTGCTGCACACCTATCTGCCCCTCTTTCAAATGAGTACCAGAATGTTGCAAAGGACGAAGAGGAGAGCAGAGAAAGGACCGGGGCGGAAGGATCACTTTCCAGTGCTTGTGCTCCTTTGGCCATGTAGAGTTTGGACTAGTTCTAGAAACTGCTTATAGGTGTTTTGTGTTCAGAGAAGAACCAACATTTATCTTGGCATTGTTGTAATGAAATATGCAAGCATGAGGCAATACTTTTTTTTGTTTTCTTTCTTGTAGAGTTTTTAAGTCACGGAGCAGGTATTTTTGTCTTCACTGCAGTTTCAAAACTGTGTAATATCTCTAAATATTGGAACATATGCAAATAAATAAGGAGTACTTATTACCATGTGTAATACTAAAGATATCAATGTTATTTATAATGGATTGAGAGAAGCTCAGAGAACTGGAAATTCCCTGGTAGGATAAATTCTGTCCAGGGTGTTTTTTCTGTGCAGTTTTATCTATTGGCTGGCAGGCGAAAAGTTAGACATTTATTCCTGACACAGGGGAAAAAGCCTAGAGGGTGCTTCTTAGTTTTGTTGTGCAAACACCATCTATCATATTAGGTGATGAAACTGCTAAAGACAACAGGGAAATCGTATCCGTAACTGTTGGTAGTTTTCATCCTAAATTTTGGGAAAAAAGTTGAGACTGACTTACCATAGCAATCTTCCCTTCATAAGGACAGCTCTTCAGACAAGGCGCTGACAGAATGTAATAAGTTGCACTGCTATAATATGTGTCATTTATTTCTCCTTCTTCTGCACAGAGGGGGTGAAAATAGCAAAAATATTTTCTTCTAATTTGAATTTCATAGTAGTTAAATAATAGACACAAGTAGCAATTGGCAAATGGATTTAGAGCTGTTGATACTGCATACTATTCTTTATTTGGTTAATTAAATACTTCTGTATTACCTACATAGCTTTATACAGTCAATACGCCTTCCGGTCAATGTTATTTTCAATAATTTCATCATTCAAAAAGTTGCATGTGTTTGTACACCATCTACACTAAGAGTGTAAACGTGTATTTGCATTAAAAGGTGTTTATGGACACAGTTGCTCAGCTCTGGAAATAATTCCGTGCCTTCGTTGTTTCCTAAGGTTAAAATCCACTGCATGTTACATGTACTTTGTTTTTAACTTTTGTGAGCAGCTTCAAATATGCATTAGATTTTTAGCTTTAGTCTTAAGATCACTGATTGCAGTTATTGCACTGTGTAGGAATGGTCATTGATGTTGTAATTTTGTTTCTTTGTGATATGTATTCTTTATATTTTAGAAGAGTATTTCCTCTTTGACTACACCCTGGATATTTATCTCCTACGTGTATTCAAAACACTGCTCCATCCTAGGATGTGACTATGAAAGAAGGCATGTACATTGCCAGCTTCTGGCTTCGTGTTTGACACATGACTTAGTGACTTAAATAGCGTTCACTGAACACAAGTTTTGACGTTCCATGCTGACTTTGTGTTATACACAGCATGCCTTATAACTAATGCTGTATAGTAAGCTACACTGAGTTGAAGATATTGTATTACAGTATGTCTTCAGCGTGGCAATAGTCTCTTATATTGCTGCCACAGCTGCACTGAGTAGAGGAATACTGCAGACTGTTGCAGAGACTTTCACAGCGTGATGGCATTGAAGATTTCAGGCCATTCTCTGTACAGCTGCCATTCACTCCTGAAAAGTGAGGATGGGTGTGGGGTGACTCTATGTTGTTATGACCTGCAGGTCTCAATACGTAAGTTACCATTTCTCGTGGTGATTCCTACCATGTGGTACAATTCATGATAGCGCGTCTTTTCCATTTAGATTCAGGCACTGTCAGTAAATCTTAGTGCTGTAGATTGATTGTTTTTCAAAATAAGGGAAAGTTGAGAATTTTCTAGAATTTGTGAGTGTGTCATGGATAGAGCAAAAAATCTCCAGGATCCTGATATTTTGCTTAAAGACTAAACCCAGACTACTGTCATACTTGACAGGCTTGATGAGCTGTCATCCTAGGAGGCAACAGAATGACTATAAAATTAGTAAGATGAGTAGGTCTTTGTTGGAGAGTTAATTCCCAGAAGTAGACTGGAGAATTAATACTATTAACAGTGCCACAGCTCAGATATTCCTGGATGTGAAGCCTGTCAGCTCTAGTAAAACAGCTGCTGAAGCAGTAAGAGGTGTTCCTGGGTTAGAATACTTTCTGCCAAGCAGTGGGAATGCAGTAGAAGAATTAGTTACTCCTGGAAGGTAACTGTGGACTGCAGCACTGGTTCACAAGGTGACTCAGTTTAATTTAATTTAAATATGTATAGAAATGAAAGCAAACCTGGAAGTGAAAGATTTCAAATAAGTGAGTGTCGGAGAGATTTTGATGCTAGTTACACAGTGGAGTAAACCAAAAAGGAATTGCTTAAGTGTGAAGACTTTGCCCACTGCGTCACTGTCATTACTGGGCAGGTACTTTCCCATGCAGTCCTCCTGCCAGCTTGCACGGTAGGCATGGCAGGATTTGAGAAGAGTTAGAGGAAAGTTAAAGAAACATAGAAGTTGCCAGAGATCTGATTTTTGCCTTCAGCCGCTGCCTTGGCTAACAGGACTTCATGGTGAATGAAGCTTTTGCCTTTTATTCCGATACTTCTTTAGTAGCACAGACTTTCTCTTAACTTTGAGGCAGTCAAAATAAGTCATCTCCTCCTGCTGTCAGTTCTGTAGTGTGTGTCCAGAATCTGTTGGAAGTCCTGGTAATGCATTTTCTGCAGAGGCACATTTTCTGTTCTGTTTTGTTCCCTTTCCACCCCAGCTGCCCTAATCTCTTGAATTTATACTCCAGCACATACTTACCTAGCTGGCATAGATAGCGTATTAACTTCCTCCTAAATTAGAGCATTATTAGTATTAAACCATAAAACAGTATCTTAATTTCTTTCCTCTTACTGTTCCCATCGATGTTAAGAACATATTTTCAGTGACTTGAGAGTGTTGTTTAACTTTAAAGCATTACGTGTTGCCTTTTTCCTCTTATTGTAATGTCTAATGAGGTGAAACTTTCTAGATTCCTCATGAATTCTACTTGCCTTTTTGTAATGACAGATAATGCACCCTTCCTTAGCAGATGCAGAAGTTCATTCTGCAAAGGCTTCTTGATAGGACGCAAACTTCTTAACCAGATTTCAAGTGAAGCACAAATTGGACCATCTGTCACGTAATCTTACATAACCTGTGTTACAAAACGTTGTTAACACATTTAGATGCCGGTGCGTGCAATCTTTGTTTACGTGTGGGTCTGTTGGAAAGTCTGAGACTCCCTTTCATGGGAATGGAGCTTTCCCAGTTTGCTCGCAGTTGGCCCAGTGCGTGCAGTAGGGGTGTTGTGCAGAGGCTGGAGCTGAAGCCCTGGGCACGACGTGATGCGTGCAGTCAGATGGGGCTGTATGGGAACAGAGTGGGGAACAGTGTGCTGCTGCCAGCTGGGAGAGCAGAGGGCCAGATGTTTGAAAAGCACGAATGCTGGAGTTTGCTGTTTGGCTGTCTAACTGGCCAAGTACAGTGGGAAGGTTTTGATTCGTCAGCAAGTCTTACTGGGTACTCACAACAATCCAGGCATCAATTGAGCGCTTGCTGAGAACTGCTATGTAATAACTGTTTTGCTGGGTGCTGCTTTATGTGTGAGGTACTCTGTTTCTCAGTTGGTACAACACAAAACTGGAAAATCCACAAACAGTATTTTGAAGGATTCAGTTGCTGGCATGTAACTTGGAGTGGAATTCCTGGTACTGTTGCAGTCAAGGGAAAAAGTTCTGAAAAGCTTGTTGATGTCAGTGACAAAACCTACATAGATACTGAATCAAGATTGAGGCAGCTTGGTGGTGTGTGCTAAAAGATGGAGCAGAACCTTGAAGCGTAATGTCAAGTTTTAAGCATTTCTAGGAACTAGTTTGCTTAACTTTCAAGGCAAGTTTTATGAAGGAATTTCCATGAGATGAGTATGTTAGACATGACTTGAGGCAGCAGACTCATTGAGTTCCATTTCCATCTGGAGTGTGGCACCAAGCTTTAACATGTGCCCTGAATGTTACAGCCTATAACCAGCACCAGAAATTAATTAGGAAAGACCTGGAAGAGATCTCTGGTGGAATGGCACCTGCTTCTCTTTCAGCTGAGTGTAGAGCTAATGAATTGATCATTGGACTGTAATAGCTGATGTCATCTTCACTGTTTGTCATGAGTGGCAAATTGACTGTGCCCCAATACAGGGTGTGAAATATCAAATAAGCCAGACACTTCATAACAATACATAACATTGACTGACAAATACTAAACAAGCGTGTGGAGGACTCATAAGTTTTCACTCGGAGACCATAGGAATCTTGGTCTAGATGCTTTTTAGATTCAGATTCTCCAATTTTACAAGAAGCGGATTCAAAAGTCACCAGCAGCCACAGCTTGAGAGCTTGCTGCATTCTGTAAGCCCATTCCAGACTATTGTGAACAGTAAATTCTGCATGCCATTAGCTGTAGGTAGTGCAGAAATCTTTTTATTTGTATTTTTATTCTCAAACATCTGAAAACAATCCTGGAGCAACTTCTTTTTTTTTTTTTTTTTTTTTTTTTTTTTTTTTTTTTTTTAAATTTATTTTTTATTTTTTATTTTCTCCTTGACTGGAATGAAACAAAACGAAGTTCTGTCACAGGAACAGAATGTGTAACATTTGAATTCGATTTTCCAAATAACGTTATCTTTTGAGTTCTAACTCTGTAGATCCTTAGAGGTACCAGATTTTCAGAAAGCCTTGCAATGACTTGCCCTGTAAAGTCAGCCATCCTTCACAGGCCTTCGCTTGCTCCTGTATTTTCCAGACATGAAGTGCTTTCCATATCCTGTAGATCGAGCTGTTCATCAGATGTTTATTTTTTTTAAAGTGAAGCCTCTCAGAATAGAGGCATGATCCAAGCTGACAGGAGGTAGTGGGTTGTAAATTGAAATTATGTTTTCAGTTTCTTGAATATTTTAGATCATGCATTCGCTGGGCTAATGTTGATGCAAGATGCCATGCACTAGCAGGATGGAGCCTTTCGGGATGATCTTTTAGGTCTTTTCCAACCTTGGTGATTCTATGATTCTATGTGTACAGAAGCCAGATTTCATCATTATTGCATTATCACCAGTGCTTCAATGTCTTACTTAGTTGTCGTCTCAGATGCCAATGAAGATTTTATACCCTATATATATGGCATGTTTTATTAGTCATTTCCTTCTGGTCCTTCATCCATTTAGTCGCTTTAGTTCATTTTTGTACATATTAGCTGCATCTATTCATTCATTGGTATTGAAATTAAAAGAAGAGAGGATGAGAAGATTGAGACCTGTGTTATTGATATGTATACCGGGGCCTTTGCCAAATTAAGGAAGCATTCTGAATCTAAAAACCTCTGAGATTAAAGTGTGCATTTCTGGTCTGTAGATACAGATGTAAGTTGTTTTGAAACATGACATTAGCCTTTTGTAAATGCCTGATTATAATTTATGGGCTTTTGCGCAGCTGTTTTTCAGTAATAGAAAAGCTCATTTTATTATACTTCAATGTCTTACATTTTAAAAGCAAAACCTTGTCTTTATGGTAAATATTCTGCTGTTTGTACAGTAGCTGTATGCCAGACTGGTAAGATTAGTATTTAAGACTAGTAAAGCTCATTTATAAGCTAATTTACAAAGCTGCTTCTCTATGCTAAAATTCCAGGTCATTCTTCCTGCAGTAAACAAAAGGGGAGGGTTTGAAGGATTCTGGTCTGTGCAGTTATCTGTAAACAGTCAGTACTTATGTAGCATTAAGGAATCATACAAAGTCAGGCTATTAAGGTTTGGTTATTATAGCTGAAATCCAGTGATACAATGTTGTTAAACTCCATGGATTCATTCATAAATAGTAAAACATCCTCCCTCTAAACTAGCATGATGTTAAAATGGTTAAGAGTATGTGATAGGTGTAAGGTACGTCTTCTCACTTGTGATAGGGGAAAAAAAAGCATTTCAACCTTTGTGGTTTGTTTTTTTTTCCTTAGTAAGCTGGATGAGGTTGGGGTGTGTTAGGAAAAAGAATGTGCTTTGAAGACACGTAAACTGAATGACAGCTAAAGGAGCTGAGATTATGAGGGTGAAGTTGGTGCATGCTTAGGCTTAGGGAAAAAGTACATCATCTCTCTAGGTTGATTTGAATGCTGCTTTCCTACGAAAGAAGACATGATAATGTTGTGAGAGTTGTTAACACTAAAGAAAAGGACAATAATTGTAGTTTACAAATGTCTTTTAATTTATACACACCCAGAAGATTTTTCTAAATCCCCCCCAAATTGTTAGTCCAGTAGGGTTGGAAACAGTGTCGTTATTTGCTTTCACAGGGGAGAAAGGGGACAAGATCTTTAAAATTTCAGAATGCCTGTGTTTGACAGAACTGCATTTACACATTTTAATAAAGGAGGTATTAACAGAGGAGTACATCAAGGATATTCATATTGCTCAGCTCTGCTGGGACATGGGTTTAATAAAAAGCATAAGGTTCAGTATTTGTATTTTAAAACATGGAACAAAGTGGATTATTCTGGAATACAGGCTTTTTTTTTTTTTTTTTTAAGCTTAAGTAGCTATTCATTCTTGTCAGAATGGACAAGTCCAAACAAAGGTGACTGTGATCATGCTGTATTTTGAGAACTATGTGTTTTCTCTGTAGGGATTTTGCTTTTATTAAACATTCTTAGGAAATCTTACTTTCAGTAGTGAAAGTACTTCAAGCTAAGCTCAAGCTTTGACTTGGGCCAATAGGTATGAGGAAACTGGATCCAGCCACAGCACTCCTGGAGTCCCGTTAGACGAGCTAAGGCAGTCTAGCTTCTGCCGTTGGTGGAATGGCACGTGCACATGCTCAGCCATCTATGCCTGTATTTCCCCTGCTTCAGCGTTCAGTTTGATAAACTAGCAGAAAACCAACTTAGAATTCTCCTGATTTGCTAAATGTTTTCACTTAAAGAGTTAGGAAAGTCAAACAGACCATTGAACTACTCCTTTAGGTCTTTATGATTATTTTTATATATATAGTTTCAGGTTAAATTGATTAGACTTATTCATGGATTTGATTAATCTGGTCCAGGACTTTGTGAAGCCCATATCTGTCTTTGGTATGTTTTCTCCTTGATTTCAGTAGCTTTTCAGTGTTGGTCACGCCAATTAAAATACAATCTCCTTCAGTCAAAGCATGGTGGCAGTAATGATGACGGACCCAGTGATTTACTGAACAGTTTGGAGTCTTCTCCAGCAGTGACAAGCATTTAAAACTGTTAACTCTTCTCAAGGTTCATTTTGGGCCACGGTGAATTGAAAATACTGTGATCCTGAGAGTTTTTATCTTTGCACGTAGTTCAGGATCCTGCAGAACTGCTCTTTCTCCTGAACTTAGCAGCCACTGGTAAGTCTATCTTAAAATACCAACTGCTAATGCATACAGGTAGGAATTTAGCCTGTCAGAATACATAAACCACAGGCATGTTTTGTTTTTTGTTCACAGTTACTAAAATATTTCTGGCTTCATGATGATCAGAAAAGGGAAGAGATGCTGGCCAGTACGTAGGTTAATACATAAGATCTTTAAATAGATGCTTCTGTCACTGAGGGAGTGAGGTACATTTCAGATGATTTAAAATTGTGGTTATCGAGCTTTCAGAATTGGAGATGAGCATTTGATTGCAGGAAACATTTTTGTATCTCTCTTAGAATTGCTATATGCTAAATGTTGAGAAACCAGTGCAGATATGCATGAGAGCACATGATGTCATGGGACTCGTAAGGTTACGTCATGCACCGTTTCTGACTGTGCACTTGAAACTTTGGTTGTGCTACTTCATGTATTTTATTAGTTATGTTTCACAGTGTGTCTTTATTCACTTCACTGTTTTTAAACTGACTGAAGCAAAGAAGGCATTGCCTTCTCAGTGTCCTCAGTTACAAGGGCACCCACCTCAGTCAGTAGTGGGCATTTTCCCCAGTCTCTCTTTTGCTATTGACATATTTTAAAAAGCCTTTATTGTTGTCCTTGACTTCCCTCAGCAGATATAATTCCAAGCGGGCCTTAGCTTTCCTTGTGGGACCCCTGCATGTCCCAACAACATTTCTGATCTCTACTCAAGTGTCCAGACTCCATTTCCACATTCCATGGATTTTTTTTTTCCCCTTCTGTTTGAATTTTGCCACGAGCTCCTTACTCATCCATGTGGATCTCCTGGAACCTTTGCCTGATTTGTTTTTTACTCTTTGTGATGCAACAGTCTTGGAAGTAGCAATGCTTGAATGTCAAGCAACTCTCTTGGGCCCGTTTACCTGCCAGCGCTCTCACCTGTGGGATGCATCCAAGCAGGTTGTTGAAGTGGTCACAGTTCTCTTGAAGTCCAGTTTTGCAATCCTTCTTATTGCCTTGTTTCTTCTGTGTAAGATCCTGAACTCCACTGTCTCATGCTCCCAGCCTTCATTCGCATCCCCAACCAGTATTCTGTAAGAAGAGGTTCCCACAGCACACCTCTTCTCGTTGGCTCCATCACTGCCTGTATCAGAAAGTTATCATCAACACACTGTAGAAGCCTTCTGGACTATTTGTGCCTGACAGCATTGCTTCTATGAAAATATGAGGGTGATTGAAGACTCCCGTGAGAACCAGTGCCTGTGATTGTGAGGCTGTGTGTGGGAGGCTTCATCAGCTTCCCCCTCCTGATCAGGCAGCTGGTAGTATACATAGTGTGCTACCCCTGTTTGCCTGGCACTTAAGCTCACCCATAAGCTTTCCGCTTGTTCATCGTTCATCCTTAGGCAGGGCCTGATACATTCCAATTGCTGTCTCACATAAAGAGCAACTTCACTGGCTCAACTTGCTGATTTATCTTTCCTAAAAAGTACATAGCCATCCATAACAGCATTCCAGTCTTGCGAGTTGTCCCAGCCATGTCTCTGTGATTGCAGTGAGATCATAGCCCTGTGACCGCACACTAATTCTTTCTGTTTATTCCTCATGCCATGTGCTGTGGTTTACAGACACTCAGAGGAAAAAAAGGGAGCAGGGGATGCAGGTTTCCCTAGGGGGATGCAAGAAGGGTCCCCCACAGCTATACACACCCTTGAAGTTGCTGGCCTTCTGGCTCATGTCATAGGAGGCAGCTAAGGAATGGTTGCACTGTTCTGGTTGGCCTGTCTTATTTGCTGTTCACTTGCAATGGCACGAGCATTGCCATTTTGGACCCCACCTTCCAAGTGCTTCAGCTTAAAGTAGCTTAAATGTGCATAGAATCACAGAATCACTCAGGTTGGAAAAGACCTTAAAGATCATCGAGTCCAACTGCAACCCAACCATACTACCCTCACTAACAACCCTCTGCTAAATCATGTCCCTGAGCACCACATCCAAACAGTTTTTAAACACATCCAGGGGTGGTGACTAAATCACCTCCCTGGGGAGCCTATTCCAGTGCTTCACAGCCCTTTCTGTAAATAAGTGTTTCTTAATACCCAACTTAAACTTACCCTTTTGCAACTTGAGGCCATTTTCCCTTGTCCTGTCAGCAGTGAGAAGAGACCAATCATGCTCTCACTGTAAGCACCTTTCAGGTATTGGAAGAGAGCAGTAAGGCTCCCCTCAGCCTCCTTTTCCCCAGACTAAACAGCCCCAGTTCCTTCAGTCTCTCCTCATAGGGCATGTTCTCCAAGCCCTTCACAAGCCTTGTTGCCCTTCTTTGGACCTGCTCCAGCACCTCAATGTCCTTTCTGTACTGAGGTGCCCAAAACTGAACACAGTACTCGAGGTGAGGCCTCACCAATGCCGAGTACAGGGGCAGGACAGCTTCCCTAGTCCTGCTCACCACACCATTCCTGATACAAGCCAGGATGACATCGGCCTTCTTGGCCACCTGGGCACACTGCTGTCTTGTATTCAGCTGGCTGTCCATCAGTAGAGAATACATAAGTACTACTTGTATTAACTGCTTTTATTAAAGATTTTCATAAAATGATGAAGTTCTCACAGTAATGTAATTTCTTAGTCTTTCCAAATGACCATTATAACAGAAATAAAATTACTTAGGTGTGGATGAACTATTTTGTTTCAGTTTGTTTGAAGTACTATCAGTGATACTCGTCTGCTTGTGATTGCCTTTTGCAGTAGAGAACCTAGGAATTGCATTTGATCTTAATCTTTGGATTTCAGATTTAAGGGAAGGGACAGAAGTAAGATGAGAGAGTAAAGAAGTGAGTGGAAAAGAAACAGGGTTTAGATTTAAAATCTTCTGGGTAGGGAAATGTTGAGTTGCATGTTTTAAGAGGTTGTAAACAACTTAGTTTGGTAGGATTTCTTTTTTCTTTTTTCTTTTTTTTTTTTTTTGAGATTTTTAAAGTGGGATCTAAGTAGAATAAATGGTTATTTCTAGTTTAAAGGAAAAAAACAACTATTTAAATGCAATCTTTATTCTGTTGAATCCTTAAAAACGAATAATTGTGCAGTGAGGATTGCTGTTGACTTGTTAACAGAGGGCACTGTAGCAGTGGTTCAGATGAGGATAACATACATTCACTTTGAATATCATAAGCACCATTGAGACTCAAATCATATTTGTGTGGGGTACAGTCATATGTGTAGTATAACTTACTAACTCTGAAGTTGTCTTCTTCCTTCTGGAATTTCCTAACATGTTAAGAGCATGGTTATGAAAACTGAAGCTTCATTTCATGAAATAGTAATGTGTGCAAAATATTCCCTGGAGGTCATCAATAATGCTGCTTTGTTTAAGTAAGTGCTTAAAATCATTCTGATTCACTGTAAGTTACTGGCTTCAGTGTCTACTGACAAAAATTATATCAAAAGCTTTTTTCCTCCTAAGATATTACATATTTTTAGTACATAAAAATGGGAAGAGAAACATTTTGAATGGTCTCATGATGATGTAGTATTTTGAGTTCAATTTAATTGACTTGACACTGTTTTTCAACAAGTTGAAAGCTTCCAAATGTAGGCAACTTTAGAATAATTTCATTAGGGATATTGTAGTTACATGTCTATAAAATGAAGGCCGTTGTGGTCATGCTGTCCTTATGCACTGGAATGTTGTAAGTTTGGAAAGTTACAGTTTATAATGCTAGAATAACTAAGTTGAGATAATTAATTTACTGAGCCGATTAGCTCTTTGATTTTGATGTATACATAGCTTCTGTGCTTGCAGACCACTCTGGGATAATCTATCACTGTGTAGAGTATATCAGCATTTTTCTGAAAGGATTTAAAGGGATTTCTGATAGTCATTAGTTGCAGCTGTGGCTCAGTTTCTGACCTTGAATCGCTGCCGGCAGTAAATCTTAACTCTCTCCATCTTGTGTAATAGATAGAATTTGGTACGTTGTTTTTCTTTAGGTCAGAAGAAAGGAAGGAGCTGTTTTCCTGGGCTTAACCTCAGTAAGGGTATTGGTAAACTTTACAGAATAATTGTTTAGGATAGCAAAGGAAAAACTGACCTTGCAAAAAACTGATTTAGTCACAAGAAAACTCGGTTGTACTGGGTCTGTTTAGCCTTGATAAAAGAAGACTTGGAGGTGATCTTATTAATATTCATATATATCTTAAGTGTGGGATCAAAAAAGACGTGGTCAACCTCTTTCCAGTAGTCTATGGGGAAAGGACAAGGAGTAACAGCCATAAAATGGAGCATTGGAAGTTCTGCACCAGTATGTGAAGGAAGAGGGTGACGGAGCACTGAAACAGGCTGCCCAGGGAGGTTATGGATTCTTCTCTGGAGATATTCAAGACCCACCTGGATGCCCACCTGTGCAGCCTGCTGTAGGGAGCCTGCTTTGCAGGGTGGTTGGACTCAGTGACCTTTAACGGTCCCTTCCAGCACCTACAGTTCTGTGATTTTGTGATTTAGTTATGAACTGTTGCTGAGGTTTGCAAAGATGTTTAATATCTAAAGCCAAAATTCCACATACCTGCATTTTCTGTATCATACGTCAGTCTGACTATGACCTTGTTGTGTGCCGTTTGAGTATCATTTGCAGTGTATCCCCATGTTTGTGTAGTTTGTTTCCTTTGGCAGTTCAGTTCTTGAGAGATAAGAAGGATTTAGTTATATATACTCAAAATCTTTTAAATTTAATTTTTTATTTTATTTTATTTTATTCCAGTTATCTAGAAAAGTATGAAAAAGTCCATCATTTTGGGGAGGAGGATGAGGAGGTACAACCAGGCAATCCAAAGCCACAGCTTCCCATTGGTGCAATCCCAACTTCCTACAACTACCAGCAACACAGCGTGTCAGGTAAATTTTTGAGATATGCTTTTTAAGTTTTTTTTTTCCACGTATTTTAGAACAAGCTACAGTAATAGTGTATAAATACATTGATAATAATATTCAAATCATCAAATCTGTAAGTCATTCAGGCTCCTTTACACATCCAAAAGCTTTCCACTGTGAGCCACAACAGAATGAGAATCTGTAAACCGTTATACTTCTTTCCAAGTGCTCCTTCTTTTAAGTAGTGGGACTAAAGTTATTTGTCTTGAAACATACCTTGAAAATTCACAGATTCTGTTTCCATTGATTCAGTCATTTCTCTGAAGAGCCAAATATCTGGTTGAGCGTAGAATTATTTAAGCTTTAAAGTTTGAGGAATACAGCTCGTGCATAAGAAACCTGAATCAACCCCACTGTAAATTATAGACTAAGATAGATTATAGACTGCCACTCTTGGGAAAAAAAACCAAACAACACAAAACAGTTGTTTATTAACAGATTTCATGGACTCTGTGGAATGGATGGGTAATTCGTTGCATAGAAAGCAAGTTTGTATTATATTACAATTCTGTTCTGCTTTAATTAAAGTTTACATTTTCAAAGCTTTTCTTTGGAAGGTTGTGTTGCAGTATTTCATTCCAGAGTTTCCAAAGGCATTAATATCTACCTAGAAGGGTACACAAACAGGTAGCATGTCCTGAAAATTTTGGTCAAAGTTAAATGGGGCGAACAAGTTGAATACTGTAAAAGCAATACCTTAGAAAGTACAATATTTAAAAAAATGTATGTGTCACTCATAAAAAATAATGGACAAAATATCATTTGAATATTAATCATTTTTGCTATGAAAACGTTGCTGTTTTTTTTCTTACTTAGATTATCTTCGTCAAAGCTACGGGCTATCTATGGACTTTAACTCACCAAATGATTATAATAAATTGGTGCTCTCACTGTTATCTGGACTCCCAAATGAAGTGGATTTTGCAATTAATGTATGTACTCTTCTTTCAAATGAAAGCAAGCATGTCATGCAGCTTGAAAAGGACCCTAAAATCATCACTTTACTGCTTGCTAATGCTGGAGTATTTGATGACAGTAAGTATGTGACATTTCTGCAACAGAGAAGTCAATACCTGTTTATTGCTTTCTTGCGCAACCCTTAGTAATCAATTTGTTGGTACTTTTTTACCCTGTAATATAACTGTATCTAGTTCTTTTATTTTTTTTCTTTTTTTAACCTCCTTCTCAAATATTGTTTATATCAGACACGGAGCATTACAAATATTCTTTTAAGTTAGATAATTTGAAACAGTGTTATTTAACAGTTGAATGAAAACTGAGAATTAGTCTTTTATTGTTACATCTCAAGTGTGCAGCATTGGATTTCCATTTCTTATAGTGCATTACTGCTTTCTTCTGAATTCATAGGACAGTGCTGATTTCTCCTAATTCTTTCCTAGTGGCAGTCACAAATTAAAAACTGAAAAGAGTGCTCTGAAAACAGACCCACCAGGTTTTGATCCTGGCTGTTCATATTCAAGTGTATAAAATTCAGAGAACGAATCTCAAAGGATAAGAAGTAGTTGATGTATTAACACTTTGGTTTTTAAAGGTAGTCTGTTCCCTCAGTATACAAAAAGTATGTGAAGTGATTCTGTTCAAAATGTTCAGTGTGGCTTCCATGACAAGTTGTTCCTTGTTAATTTCTCATCTGTCAGGGAAAGGGGTAGGAAGGAGAAAAGAAGAAGGTAAAAAATAAAGGTTACCCTAAACTATCCTGAAATCATAATAGCGTATCTCCTATCTCGTAGAGATGGGGAGGAAGTATTTGCTGGTTTTATGTAACATCTTTTTTTTAATGATAGTAAATAGATGAAATGAACATTTTTAGTTAAATATGTTTGTCTGCTACTACAGATGATCGCATGTATCTGTTGAGTGTAAATACGCTTTGCACATGTAAGCACAAACATAATGTGGTTTGTCAGAGACTCAGTTTCACAATTCTGGGGAAGAATCCATGTTAGACACCGTATGCTGATTTTTTGGTTGTTGTTTTTTTTTTTTCCTTTTAATATCACAAATGTTTTTACATAATGGAGCTGTTTCTTTTTTTTCCCCTCAGCACCGCATTAGTGTGTTTTCTGACTTCTCTGTTATGTTTCTGACTTGTGTCTCTGCCCTTCAGTTCAATTCAGATCAATTAGATACTGGTCTGTCAGCATCTTAATCTAGCCCAATTTCAGGAACTTTCTAAGAAAAAAGAAACTTAGTCCTGCAGATTAACAGTTCCAAGTAGAATTATTTGAGTTTGCCATCACTTATTGTTCCTCGGATGGAACTTGTATCGGTAATTGGTAATAATCAAATTTTGTATTGTTATTTCACAATTTCTTGGACTTTGCAAAAGTAGGCAGCATTTTCTCAAGCTCTTACATTGGAATCTGAGCACAGGCTTGTCCATAGCTGGCCTGTGCTTCTGTTACTTATGTTGAAAAGTATTTTCATCTTACCTGGTGCCCCTAGAGAATACATCTTCTGAGTGTCCTAGCAACATTAGGAAGACTATTTAAGACAAAATGGGGAAATGAAGGGTGATGTTTACGTACTTCTGAGCATGAAGCTTTTATGTTATAAATACTGAAGGTAAATTGTCAAGTTATGTGATTAAACGAAATCTGTAATAGTAAACTATGAAAATACTGTCACAGTAATTTCAGGTGTAAATGATAGCTGATTAATTTTATTTGAAGTGGGTTTTAGACTTGGCTTGTCTATAATTAAGGTGTTAACAATGATAATATTTATAATGCACTGTTTCTAGGTAACAGGAAAAATATGTTTTCAGCTCCTTCTCTGACCCTTCAGTAGTTTGAGATGACAATTATATTGCATGTAGTAGGACAGTCCCAGAAGTTTGAGATGTTTATGTAGTGTCTACAGTATGAAATGCTGCATGAAGCCCTGGTTTGGTTTCTGTTAAAGCTGAAATAGCCTTGGAAATGAGATTGTTGCATTTTGCTCAAAGTATTGAAACATTACAAACCAAAATTATATATATATACATATACATTTACATATGTATTTACCTGCCCTTAGCTTATTACAGAATATTGCAAGACAAAGCTAAGTTTTAGTTAGGCTGAATCTTATCTGCTACTTGCAAGCAGTGATGGTTAGAAAAATCTGTGGTACTGACTCCATTAAACATTCAAGAGCACTGATTAGGCTTCCTGGTTAAATACTGGCTTTCAGCTGAGTGCTGTCAAACTATCAGTGCTGCTGTTCTGCTTTGCAGAAAACAGTAGTGGGAATTTGCCTACTGAAATAGTGTTTACAGCTTATACTGGGCACATGGAAAATAGTTGTTCATGTGAGGTTGAAAACTGAATGCTTGTCTTCTTTAAAAGAGCTGCAGAGATTTCTGTCATGGCTTTTATTTATTTATTTTGGAATTCATAAACTGGTCAATTCTTCTGGTTATCTTCTGTTTAAACTGTAAAACTGCAGTAGTCATTAAATAAATCACTGGTGAATTTTGAGGAGGTTCATCCGATTTAGTACAGAATTCTTTGAAGGAAAATGAGATGCTAGAATAACCTGTAGTGTTGCTGAATCTTTAAATCTTTATCTGGTTTGGTTTGTGGATTAGAAAGAAGTTTAAATGTTCAAATCTCTTTTTTTAATTATTATTATTTTTTTTTACTGAATTCTGCTTTTTATGCTTAAAGCTTTAGGATCATTTTCTGCTGTATTTGGAGAAGAATGGAAGGAGAAAACTGATAGAGATTTTGTTAAGGTAATTTTAAGAATATTAGATTATTTTAAACTGCATATGGTGGGGGTCTCAAATCCTTAAAAAGAAAAAAGAAGGTACAATAGCATATGTCTCTTGAATTACTGAACTTTATTCTTTTCACTTAAATACAGTAAAACAGTTGCAGTTGTGATAAAATGTTGGGATAAGCAGGAAGAAAAGTAGTTAAGGAAGGTAGGTGCAGGTAAATGGATAAAGAAGTTCTGTGTTTCAATTCAGAAGAACTGATGTGTGAAGAGGAAAACTATCCAACATATTTAACAGGGGTGGGGGTGGGGGAAAGTAATGTTTGAAGCTGCAGTGATCAGAAAAGAAGAAAAAACAAACAACAGAATCAGACACACAACAACATTCCGAACTGTGAAAATAGGGAGCATAACACAAGAAGATAAGGCAAATTTCATGAAGTTAGAAATGTGTGCTTGTTTTAGTTGGTGTTTTTGCACAAGACGTTTTTATCTTTCCACTAGAGGGCATGATGTACTGTTATTAGAAATGAAATGAGGATTAAAAACATAAGAGAAGTTGCTTTGTGTAAACGCTTGCTTGTTATAGGTGAATATTTTGAAGTGAATGAGAGCCTGCAATGTACTGTTGTTGAAAGAGGTTTGACATTTCAACATATTCACTGCAATATGCAGCAACTTCCTTACACAGAATTTCAGGTGAAAGTTTGTGTGACTGAAGTAGAAGAAAGCCAGGTTAAAGTGTGTTTTACTAGACTGTGGCTGTTGTTACATGAAAATATGAAGTGAGCTGCTGAGTTATTTACAGACTGGGAGAAGGTTTTCTGCTCAACTTCTTAATCCTTTCATGTATTTAAATGTCTTGCCAATGGTCTTTATATAACGAAATATTTGTTAGGAGCTCTTTCCGTTTGTTTTCTGTTTCATTTGTATGTAACTCAGTTTTAGGAAAAGTTGGACTACCATAGGGTTAGTTAAATGATAAATATTGTTGAAATACCAATGAATAGATTCCCTAAGAATGATTTCCTAAATAAAGTTAACAAAAACAACAGAAAGTAAAGGTAAGCTTTCATTTTTGTTAGTGTATGAACTTGAAAATGTGCGGTATAAGTGTGCTGAAGAGAAATGTGGAAAATAATACTTCATAATATGTTTCCTTTTCCACTGAGGATGATGTGGACCTTAGGTTGGGGAGCTCTTCATTTTTTCTTTATTATAGCACTTAGCACTTCTGTTGTGACTTCACACTAAGCTGTCGCAGACTGTTGCTGATCCAGAGGAGCAACAAGTACTGCGTTTAGAACTGTAAACATTTAAAACCACATGGAATTCTAATTTAATATATGTTCATTAATTATATACATCTAAGTAATTGTGACAGATAAAGGCAGATGGTTCTGATAAATGTTTTTAGCGAGTGTTAAGTAGAACCACTGTAGCTGCAGTAAGATTTACTAACAACAAACTTGGATACTCTCCAAGGTCTATTCTTGAGCGTTCAACATATGTATAGTACCACTCTGTAGTGAAATGCTTCTGAAAGCATGTTAGAAATGTACCACCACATCTCATAATATCTCTTAATGCCAAGAATCTGCATTGTTCATAACATCTCACTTTAAGCATTTGTTTTACCCCGTTACTGAAAGCCCTTTGTTTTGTACTGCAGCTGTGAATGTATTCAAACAGAAAACATGATGGGAACTTCCTGACATAGAATGGAGATATTTGATTGGCAGGGTAGATGTAGAGCATTTGGGGTTTTTTTAAACTACTTTTTATACCTTTAGGGTTAATAGAATGGTTATTGAGTGTGTGCTCCCTGCTTTTACTGCTCACATTACCTTTTTAATCAGTTCTTGTTGATTTGTTTCTGTTTTACTACCAGTTGTTCATTTGGTTTTGTAGTCATTGTTCAAGTTTGTTTCTCTACTGTAATGGCAGCAGATTAGAATTTTCTGTAAAGATGAAAGCAAAAAAAAGTTCTTAGGAGAAGAGCAGAATTATGAACTAAAAGGGCATTGTGATAGCATGAGAATAGAAAGGGTGGAGGTGAATAGAAAGTAGGGGAAAGAGCTATTTCTCAAATATATAAATAGCAAGCTAGCCGGAATTAAGTTGACAGAAATCCTGCTGAGCTCGTAAATGTTACCCTCAGATATCAGTGTTTTTTTCGTTTGTTGGAGCTTGGTTTTTTGGTTTTGTTTTGCAGAGAAATACTGGAAGTCTTGGAACTTGTGACAATTGTCTTGGGGTTAAATTCAGGATTCATAGGGAAACTGTTATTAATTTTTGTTGTTGGGAAATGAACGTTAAGTGTTGGTATGTCTGTTTTTTCAAAAAAAAAAAAAAAAAGAAAGAAAAAGAAAAAGGACATCCAAAACAACATCCAAAAAAACCTGAACTCCTCATTTTAGTGAGCTGAAAATAGCTTCTCAAATGCAATGTACTGAATACAAGTGGTCAGATGTTTAGAACATTTAATGTGTCATCTGTAGCCGCAATTACTGAATTACCTTTTTCCTAAGGTACTTCTTCTGCTTATTATAATACATAAATACAAACAAAAACTTCAGATTGTACAGGAGTTTCTGCACTCCAACGTCTTTATGTGTGATAATACACATATATTGCTGTAATTACAGAATTATGTATTAAAAATTTTCTCAAATGGCTTCTAGAGCAAATTAACGTTTGCTTAAGATAAACTTTAGTTTTTGTTCTCTTTAATCATATAAGGATTTTTAAATTACCGTTAAAAAAAGATTAAATTTTATCCATCTTTTTTCCTTAGTTGGCATTTTAGGAGCAAATAGAAATATCCATGTGTTCAGTCTTTTATTACTGCTGCTTTGTTTTCTCTTTTCTATATATAACCACTTCATTTTTCACAATTCCTGGTAAGCTGTCACTGATTTTTGTGTAGCTTTGTAAATGGTCAGTAGTTTCATGAATTTTTCAGAACAGTCTGCTAGCCTGATAATGTCATACAAAGAAGGGATATGCATCTTGAGTTGTATCCTCTGACACCACTGATAGTCCTGTTGAAGGTGAAGATGAAAAGTGGTGTATTTCTTTATTTAATACTAAACTTAGAGAGAATCCATTTGTACTTATTTTTTACCAATCCTCTCTGCATTAGACGTTTTCCAGGTTTTTTTCATAGTTTCAGTTTTATGTTGTGCTGGATACTTTCTCACTTTGTAAAGTGCTTCTAAACTAAATCAGATATCACAAATACATACTTACTCTCTGTTCCATTAATTGTCAGAGTTTGAGTATCATTTTAATTATGCCTGCTGTTTTCCTTTATAGCTGTGTTAGTTTGTTGCTTTTGCTCCTTTTAAGGTTTCCTGTTCCTGCCATTAAGCTTAAATCTCTAGTTATTTGGAATGACACGGTGTCCTTATTTAAGTTCTTGGAGTTCTTGTTGGAATTCCAAAGTCAATTCTCATGCAATTTTTGTGCTTTCTATTGCTTTGCATAATGCTTTAGTTCTCCAGTTTTCTTCTCTCACTTTTAAGTTGTTATTTTGTTGTCCAATTCTCTTCTTATGAGTTTAACTTACTGTGCATTTAATCTTTGAGTCTGACTCATATGATGTGTTGAGAGAGAGACCATTACAAGTGCAAGTGCCTGAAATACTTTTCAAATGTCCCCCCTCTCTCTCTTAGTGATCCATCACGCTGTTAAGCACAGACTTGGCTCCACTTGCCCTACTATTTTTCTTGGACAATAAGTAGTCATGATTGCTGCTACATTACATGATCTGTGGGCTCAAACATCTGTTGGTTATTATGAACAGAAATTTAGTTAATCTCATTTTCACTGAATTCTGTGTAATCTTGTGCATCTTTCTCCAGAGGAACTTGTCTATTGACAGTAATCAGATTGTGCACGTGAATCAAGTTCCTTAACTCTTGGCGATTATCTCTTACCATTGGGATGTCACATAGTCAAGCGTTACTTGTTTGCTTCCAAGTTTTAGCTTTATATTCAAATTAGTTAACAAACTCAAATATAGGAATAAATGTTGAAAAGAGCTACACTTTCACTTCCTTTCTGTTCATTTCTGTTTATACGTGATATCAAATTGCAACTATCCATAGTTTATAGTAGGGAAGAAAAACTTCTTGTGATGCTTGCTTTCTTGCCTCCATATTTTTTTTAAAATGAGCGCCCAGACAGCTTGACCTAACCCATCCTTTTCCACTTTTGCCTTTTCTTTGGGGAAAAAAAAGCTGGCGTGTTTTGTCGTGTTCTTTTCTCACAGGTGGATCTCAAGCATTGTATTTAGATCATGTAATTCTATTTTCCACCTTGTCATTCTCTGCTCCCCCCCATTCTTTTCAGGGATCTTTCCTGCTTAGGCAGGAAACAAATGTTGAATGGACTGAGAGCAATCAAGCCAGTCTCCTTAAACCCAAAAAAGGTGATTTAGGACCCTCTTCCCGTGTAAAGAGGAGGAATAGAGGCCGCAATCTCACTCTGAACTTAAGATGTCTCAACACCTTTACTCAGGTATACAAGATGGCAAACACTGAGGTAACCCTAGTGCGTTAGAGGCTATTGTTTTCCCCCCTGATCATTTACTAGCAGGATGCTTGATTCCAATGTGAAGGTCTGTCTTAGGTATAGAAATATCTGTATTTCACAAGTATTCCAGAGGATAATTTTCAGAACAAGATGTTGTTCTTTGCTTATATATGCTTTTATTCTCTACGATGTTTTTTGTTTGTTTGTTTGTTTTCTAAAGGTTTTTGTAAGTAAAGAAGAACAGATCTCAGCTGTCTAGGGTGAAGCCTTCAGGTGTATTGGAGCTCAGAGTGGTGATTAAAACATATCAAGCTTCCATCTGTACATTCAGAATTTGTTGCAAAACACTTGTCAGTAACTCGAGTCCTGGGAAATCTTGTCCCTTCTACGGTTAGCTGTCCATCTCTGAGATTGCTACATTTATTACCAGATATCCTAGGTTTTACCTTACATACTTGGATTTTTGAACGTGTTACTGGTTAGTTAAGCTGCTAAGTTACTGGCCTGTTGAATGGAAGGTGTAGCATAATGTTTCCTGAGTTTGCTTCTGTTTATTTTTTACCTCTTCCAAGAACATACTGGTGTGTGTCTGTCTGAACAGACCAGTATTCATATCTCTGTATTAATTGATACAAGAAATGAATATTCTAGTCTAGAGCCCAACTGGTTCTAGAGCCAGGGGATTACTTACTGCTGACCTTCTGATTTTGATAGCATTTCCCTAAACACTCATGAGTCATCATCAACTGTCATGAATGCATCTGTTAGGTTCTTTTCCATACGCTATATAGAAACAAGCTCTCCTGCCTTATTTGTAAGAATGATTAGACTGAAGAGAGTATGATAAAACAGTGTGAGCGTCATCATCCACAGGAATCATGTATGTAGAAATAAACAAGAAAGAAGAAAACATGCACTTCATAAATTTTGAGGTTATGTTGTCTGTGTGTTCCAATCTAATCCTCCAGGTTTTCCTCCTTAGGGCTTTAAGGGACCTCCAGATTTCTTGGGTACCGAGGAACTGAGGCAGTGAGGCACATGTGTTCTTCTGGTGTGCTTTGGGAACATGAAAAGGCTTATATGTATGTTCTAAGTAATCCTGAGGCACAAAAATCTCTAGTTTGAATGGTTGGCATCTTGTGCTCACAACAAGACTGTATAATGGAACAATTCAGAGTAACAGTTAAATAACTGTAGGTAAACTTTCTTTGGTGCCTTGGTGTTTCTCTCATTTTAACTTACAGAAAAAGAAGCTGCATTCTGTTCTTTTCTGGGGGGAGGGAAGAAAAAGATCTTATCTGACCTGACAGCTAGAATTGTTTTACAGACTGCTCCTTAAGGATGAGGAGAGTTTTTCAGTTATTCAGGCATGTAGGGTGGGTCTGTTAACGTTTTGCAAGTATTAGGTGAGATGAGAACTCATCCAGAAATGTATTTCTGTATTAATCTTTAAGACTGTGAGGCCGTAATTTCAGCAGTATCTGTTGTGTCTTCATCTGCAAAAAGCTTACTTCCTCATTTTTCATCCATGTGAGAAAATGTCCAAGCTGACTGAGTATCAGGAAGAAATTCTTCACTGTGAAGGTGGTGAGACACTGAACAGATTGCTCATTGAGGCTGTGAATGCCCCCTTCCTGGAAGCATTCAAGGCAAGGCTGGATGGGGCTCTGAGCAACCTGGTCTAGAGTGAGGTGTCCCTGCCTATAGCAGGGAGGTTGGAACTACATGATCTTAAAGGTCCCTTCTAACCCATACCATTCTATGGTTCTATGATTTGCTATGTAGATAGAAAAATTGCTTGTTTGAGACTTTTTGTTGCCTGAGATTTTAAAACGTTACATTTTGGACTATAGGCTGAAGTATTGAGTGGCAAAGAAACTGATCAGTGGAGGATTCAGCTACTGAAACATGATGATGCTATTTTAACATTTAATGTGTGATAGCAGTCTTAACGTGATGGTTTTTGACTTTGTCCTCTTCCACAGAGGTTCGGGTTAAGACTTCAAGCATCTCACTTAAAAATATAGTAAAATAAAACCCTTAACTGATTAAACAGCAGATCTTCAAAAGCTTGTAGGATTTTTCTTCAGTGGTGAAATCTGAAGGCTTACTGTCTTTTCCAAAAGGAAGCATTCTAACTGACAGATGCATTTCCAGGAGATAGGCTTTTTGTGTGCTCTTTGCAACATTTATGGAACAAGTTTCAGGAAAGGCCGGTCAAAATGAAGTACATTCAGTAAACTTCCGTGCCTTGGTCTTCTTTGAATTTTCATGGTTGCCTCAGAATTAACTTGAAAAATCTGTTTGTCACAAATGATGGGAAGTTAGACTTTATGTAGCTGTACTTGTCTTTACTAAAATGAGGTGCAAGCAATCCTCTTTACTAAAAAGCATTTGGATGCCATTTACTGGCATTGCAGTGGAAAATAGAATTCTTTTCTTTCCTATTTTGAAAATGTGTAGTATTCAGTTTTTTTAAGAATGTAATAGTGGCAAGCTTGGTATGAGTGCTGTAATTTAGTAATTATGTTTGCGTAACATGATTTCTCCTGCTGTTTGGCTGGATGTGCCATCCTTTCCTTTGAATTGAGATTTATATGTGCTTCTATTCTGTGTTCATGGCTAGTAGAGTAGCTGTACTTCATTAGTGAGTTGGGAATATATACATTAGTCATAGGAAAGTTTGTTTTTATTGAAACGTATACATTAGAATATATATATATATATTAGTGTATACCAGTATATGTTTTTACTAGTTTGCAAACTTGATCCTTTGAGCGATTGTTATTTCAGCAGTTCTATCAACATAACCATTTACAGATCAGCCATATATCTGTAAAGCAATTTGAATTCTGGTCTGCTGCAGCATTCTGATTTGCTTTACGATTAAGGCTGGTGGTGATGTGGTGGTGGTTGTTGATTCTGTTTTCATTGATTTAAAGTGATGTGGAAAACATGAGAGCTTTAACGTGTCTCTCCAAATAGAAATCTTAAGTGCTGGACTTGTGGCAGGAGCTGTGTTTTTCTGAATCTCAGAGGGGTCATCTTCATAGGGCTTCACTGCTTGTAGGAAGTGAATGAAAATGAGTTCTATGTTTTTCGTGTAAAACTGTCCATGTGGTTTCAGTATATCTATCAGCAATATAGATCCAGGGTAGAGTTGGTGCCTCATGAAAGCATACTTCTGGTACTTATAGAAGAAAGAGGTTCTTAAAAGTAAGCTATTAAACATCTCTCATATCATTCCGTGACTGAAAAATTATCTTATTGTTAGGTAAGTTAAGACTCAAGGTACTGGGGAATTTTTAAAGAATAAGCTTTCTCCCATTCAAAAGTATTTTAAAGTAATGGAAATAAAAATACTATTTTAAGAAAAATAATCCACTAAAAATTAAGCATATTTCTAATTTTTTCTTCAGTTTTGGAGAGATATTGTTGAGGATATTGAAGTACGTGACCTTATTTCTGACAGAAGCAAATCTCAAGGTAAGAAATCTTGACTAAAAGCACATAAGTGTGTTTGTACATATAGGAAAGGAAGGACTAAAATATATTCATTTCCTTTGTAGATATTCCATCAGACGACTGGATTTGGGAATCCTTATTTCATCCGCCTCGCAAACTGGGCATTAATGATATTGAAGGGCAGCGGGTACTGCAGATTGCAGTGATTTTACGTAATCTTTCTTTTGAAGAGGGAAATGTTAAACTTCTGGCAGCTAATCGTACTTGTCTTCGGTTCCTGCTACTCTCTGCTCATAGTCATTTTATTTCTCTACGGCAGTTGGGGCTTGACACGCTGGGAAATATTGCAGCAGAGGTAATGTTCTTCCAAACAGCATAATTAAAATATCATTTGATAAAGGCTTTACTTTAATGTTAATTAAATAAATTGCTCTTCCTTGATCATTGAATGAAACACTAAATAAATGATTCTCTTAATATGTAAATAGTGATTAGCCCAAAGTAAAATACAGGTTGCGTGTGTTAGTTTGTTTAAATGGACTCGTGGAAAAGACTGATGGTATGGGGATATGTAGGAAGTTCATAATTTTCAGTTTAGTTTTACAGATGGGGGGAGGGAAATCAGTTACATTCAGTAGACTGTACTAGCTCATTTGCTTTGTACTTCCTTTTGTTATAAATTAAAAACCATATGTTTGGGAAAGGGGGTGGAGGTTTTCATGCCACGTTTAGTACACAGTAGTGTGATGGTCATATGGCCCTGGGAATAATGCCTGAATGATATGAGACGTCCTTTTCAAAGAGATTTGAAAGTAGTAAAAAATACAGTTTCAGTCTGTCATCATTGTGCACATAAATCATACAGATTTTACAAGTAGATATGTTCAGGCGCTGTATTATTTTAAAATAAAACAGGTAAATTTAATTTAAATGGCTAGATACCACAGAATGAGACTTGAAGGATTGGCATACTGTCTGAAAAAGCTGCTTTTATTTACTGTGTGTCCACTTTCTCATGAGTGAGAAGGAATATTACACATTTCAGTGTCTTGAGAGATCTGATCAGGAAGCAGAAATGGAGAGAAACAGGATGAATGGTTGTGGTGGTAGCCTTTGGGAAGGGAATGCCTCTTACTCAAGTTCCGTTCTTTGTTGGATGCTCAAATATTTGAGTATACCTTTGACTTTAAAGAAGTAAACTTATTTTGCTTATTCGTTGGAAAGTATAAATGAGATAGCTACTTCAGAGTAGGAATGAATGAGGGGGCTAAAAATGCTTTTAAAAAATAACAACAAAACAACAAAAAACCCAACCCACGGGATTTTGTTTTTGTAAGCATAATTGTCATATAGCTGTGCTGCATTTAAATACTCTCAAATCTTATATTTGAAATGTGTATGCAAGGATTTGAACTAATAGCATGATGTGCATAGTGTTAGTCATAGATTTTTGTTTTTTCTTTTCCTATCAGCTTCTCTTGGATCCTGTTGATTTCAAAACTACTCATCTAATGTTTCACACTGTTACAAAATGCCTCATGTCAAGGGATAGATTTTTGAAAATGAGAGGTAAGTTATCAAGCTATTCTTGTTGTGATATTAGAATTGCAATTATTGCTGCTGAACTGTCTTGTGTTTGTTTTTCAGGCATGGAAATCTTGGCAAATCTTTGTAAGGCTGAAGATAATGGCGTCTTAATCTGTGAATATGTGGATCAAGAGTCCTACAAGGAGATCATATGTCATCTCACGCTACCAGATGTGCTGCTTGTAATCTCAGCACTTGAGGTGCTATACATGCTCACAGAAATGGGAGAAGTAGCCTGCACAAAGATTTCTAAAGTAGAGAAGAGCATAGGTAAGAGAGAAGCAAGACAAAATATACTATTCTCACTATGGGAAGAAAGACTTTAGAAAAGGTCAAGTTCAGTGGTTAAAAATGTGCCTTTCTTTTGTGTGTGTGTGTGTGCATGCACACAGGTTAGGGATGTATATTTCAATGGTAAGTTTTACCAAAGTAATTCTTTGTGTTTGCAAGAAATTAATTATGCTAGTAGCTGTGGAAGCTGAAGTTTTTAAATGCCATTAATAGCTTAAGTACAGATCTACAGAAGCATACGGAGGCTTGGTTTCATTCAACACAAGACATTTTTAAAGCACATCAGAACATCATAGCCTCATTTGTATTGCCCTAATGCTATTTTTGGTTTTGCATTTAATACTTCAGATACGTTAGTGTGTCTGGTTTCTATGGACATCCAAATGTTTGGGCCTGATGCACTTACTGCTGTTAAACTCATTGAACATCAGTGTGTTAGCCAGCAAGGAGTACCTGATGCCAGACCACCCATGATGGATCATGGTTCTTCACAGGCACACGCAACAGGTATCGCAGGTTAGTATAACTACGAGGGAACATGCTCTTCTGCAGAGTTTTCTATGTGAGATATGATTTCTGTCCTTTGGAGGTTCCTGATTGGGTGATGTAAGTAAGCATCTTGATGCCCTTGTACTGTCTTGTATGTCTTATGTTTCTTGAGCACATTCAGATACCCAAGTGAAAGCTGCTGAAAAAGAATGTGTCTTAAGGGAATAAACAGGGGTGAATAAAGAAATCAATATGATGTTGCAACAAAAACCTTGTTTCAAGTTAGGAGTTGGAAAATTGCCTGATTAATTTTGGTAAATTGAAGTGAATCTGTGGTGTGCCTTGTGCCACCTGTGTGACTTACTTTATTTGGAAATACCCTGCTTGCAGAAACAGGAGAAAAATGGTACCATTGAAAGTTACGGCAATGAAAGTCATTTCCTTCATTCAGCAAAACTGTTTTTCTTTCCTACAGCCTCTAGAGCAGCACCACATGTTGCTCCACCACCAGGAATAGTAGAAATAGACAGTGAGAAATTTGCATGTCAGTGGTGAGTGCATCGTTCTATTCAAATATTTTAATGAACAAGAAATATAACCATGCCTGTGTTCATGTGTCACAGATTTTTCTGACTTGCTTCTATTCACTATTGGACTACTTTTTCTGAAAAGTATGAAGTAAAACCATTCTGCTCTTGCATTGAAGGAGTATGAAAGAAAAAACTTAACTGACACATTCACTCTTGGATAGCTGATGATTGAAATTCTCAGAGTAGGATTTGATTAGATTTTTAACTCTTGCATTGATTTTTATTAAGCTGTCAAGCAGCATTTTATGTTTCACAAGTATTTTCATCAGGTAATGTTTGCCATGTTACAGCATCAATGTAAAAGTAGTCCTCAAATTATAGAGACAGACTGTGCAAAACTCTCATGTGATCACTGTAAATCTCAAGCAGCCTAGGGAATATTAAAACCTCCTCTCCAAGTTCTCTCACTTTTATGTAGTACTGTCATTGTTGGCTGCTGGCCAGATATTAAGAAGAAAATTGTTCTGCTTACGATTCTTCTGCAGACTGAGCATCATCTTTCTGAACTGTACTTAATTTATATGAATCTACTCACATTCTAAATATCGGTGGTAATCATTTTGGACCTTTCTGCTTCTACTCCACACCTCGTGTCCATCAGTTATCTTGCTGACCAGACAATGGCCTTCAAAATGAAGTACTTACAATTTGTCAATGCTTAAGTGTTTTTACTTCCAGCAAAACATTATCTTTATGGGAGAAATGCTGAAGGTTCTTCTTGGTCAGTTGATGTTGCTCTCATGCTGTTGTTTGCAATCCTTTCACAGACTGTGTTTAAATATTTAAACTAGAACACCTGAAGTTGGGATCACCACACCTCAGCTTACCCATCTACAAGTGGATAGCTGCTCAAAGATGCTTTCTGGTTACTTGAGGGGGAGATTTCCCAATAGTTAAAACAAGTATCTTCATCTGGCTGATTTCTGGGAAGATTACACATTACGTTCTGCTGCTGCTTTCTCTCTCTGAAGTATAGGGAGCATTGGATGTCTAGCTTGCAGAAGTAAGGTTTTAGGCAGGGTGGATTTTGCATTATGTATAAAATGTAAAGTGCAAGTTTTGACTTTAAAATAAGTATAGGTAGGTCCCATTATGTGACTGTGCAATACTGTCACATGGCAAAAAGTAATGGAGAGAACCATGTGTTGTAGAATCAGGAAGATTTGGAAAGTGCTTGGTTTCAGAGTCTGTGTGCAGTGTGCTTCTGCAGCTATCAGTGATGAGTATTACTAGTAGTTTGTTCTTAATTTTCTTCCAGTGATAGGTAAGAGCCCGTGAATAATAAAAAATAACATGCAGTTCTGAAAATTTTCCTTAGTAAATAGATAGTATTTATCTGTGCTGACAAAATAAAAATCAAAAGAATTCAAATCTGGAGCAGAGAACTTGCCCCTTGCAAGTGTTTTTCTCAGTGCTGACGTAGAGCGTCTTACATTCATGTAGATTTTCATTGCATGTTTTAAAGAAACTGGAAAATGAAGCAGTTATAATGGTAGATGTTAGAAAAGTTATTATTTCTTGGAAGCAGCAGGAAAAAAAGGTATTTAAGCTGATGGTCCTGGATATATTAGAAGCCAGTTTAGCCTGAGTAGGAGCCTTCCTGTAAGATAGCGCGTATGTGTGACAGGAAGTGCTAATTGCAGTTCATGTTCCACCATTGCAAGTCCTGACCTTCTGTATGCTGCTTGTACCAGTGATAGTGTGTCAGACCAATGGAATATACCTAGCTGGACAGTCATTAGTCTCATATGCCAGATTTAATTAGTACTTAGACTTTCTATTAAAGAGTGTGATCTCAATTTTTGTCGTAATAAAATTGTAACTAAACTGCAGGAGAAATGACATTATACTTGCACCTCACTGTTTTTGAGTGAACATGATTTAAAGAATGTAATCCTTTCCTTTTCTGTTTGAAACATTTAGCTCTTAGGGGACTATGGGACTCTACAAAGGAGAATGCAGCACAGTTTTCCAAAGTGCTAGCATCACATAGGGAATGCTGATATCCTAAACATATTTTTGTTCTGTCTTAGCCTGTATTCAGGTACCACTGTTTGAGAATTGTCTGAACAGTTAGTTATGTCCATGTGCTGCTGGGGATGAACTGTTGGTGTGTCTCTGGGCTGGAATAATGGATTTTGAGTGAATAGAATCAACAAATAGAAACTGCTGCCATCTCTCATAGCTACCTGGGTAGTGTGTCCCTTTGTAGAGATTCTTCTGTAGGAGATACAGAGTCTTCTGGAAATTTGTCTAGAAATTGACAGGCAGAATGGATTGTTCGAGGATTTCATGATGCCTGCATAGTGCGTGACTCCTGGAACAAGTGTGTGTCTTACGCGCATGCTCTGTTAGAGTTCCAGTCCCCTTTCTCCTGTCTTCCTATCTCTTAGAATCACAGATTGAGGCGGTTGTTCTATCTCTGTTTTTTTTTTTTCTTGTGTTTTGAATTAAGACAATATTAGTGTATAATTGGTTTATACATGAGTGTTCAGTAGGTTTAGAGTAGAAATGTTTGATCAAGAATTAGCTGCTGTTCAGTCCATCTTTTGATAAACAAGAGTCATTAAGAAGTAAGCATAAAGGTTTTAGGGAGGAAAGCTCACCAAACAAATCCTATATATATATATATATATATATATATATATATATATATATATATTTTATGCTTCTGAGCATGCAATAAAAAAGGCACATATGGAGACTGTTCTGCATATTTCTATGTAAGTAAGGTACTGACTGGATATCTCGGATATTTTAAGCAATGAGAAGTGAAAAGTGTGGAACAGACATTAGACAAGACAATAGATGGCAATTTTATTTTATTAAATTCTCTCATACAATCAGAAATGTTTTAACAGCTGTACTGTCACTGTGTTTTGCTTCACAGTCCATTTTTTCTTCTTCAGGTTGAATGCCCATTTTGAGGTGAATCTTGATTGCTCAATCTCTCGAGCGGAAATGTACTCTGAATACCTCTCTACCTGTAGTAAATTAGCTCGAGGTGGAATCCTAACATCTACTGGATTTTATAAATGTCTGCGGTAAGAGAAAAATTTGCGCAGAAAAAGAAGAGACTGTTGTATGTAATGCAGTGTTAGCGGTGTTAACACATAGTTTAAGAGTTCCTTGAGAAGAGATGTACTAAGTTGGGTTTGAAAGACATGCAGTTTTGAAATTTTAATTGAAATATGTTTATAATTTAATTTGATTTCATCCCATTTCAAGATACTTAGTAGACTTGCTTCTGTCCTTTTAATTCTTTCTCACGAAGTTCTTGAAGATACTGTAGTTTTCACTTAACTTGTTCAAAGTCTATTTGACCTTTTGGTCTCCTGTGATGAATACCCTGAAGCATTCAGAGAATTCTGCTTTACTGCAAAGATGCAGGCACTGGTGAAGTTACTGTGCACGTAAGAGTAGTATTAGATTAATACTTAAAAAAAACAAAACAAATCCACACACTGTAAAAGGGTAGAGTTATTGTGATTATTAACACTGACTTTTGTTCTGTTTGGCAGAACTGTCTTTCCAAATCATACAGTGAAGAGAGTAGAAGATCCAATTAACAATGGTCAAGCACATATACATGTGGTAGGAGTGAAGAGGAGAGCTATACCACTTCCCATTCAGATGTACTATCAGCAGCAACCAGCTTCGTCTACCCCAATTGTTCGGGTTGATTCAATTCCTGACATGTCTTCGTCTCCTTCGCCAGCAGGTTTTTTAATCATTTAAATATTGAGTATTCTGCATTGATTCTCAAAGAACAATTTGGGAAAAAAAAAAATACCCAAAATAGTTTGCAAGTGTTGGAGTTAGGGACAGTGGTTTTATTCCTTTTATTGATTGAAGTTCTGAATAACTGTATTACTGTTTGTACTTGCATGTGATCTCATACTTGGTGTGTCACCCTTAAACTTGTCAGTCAGCAGATAAGCTGTAGTCACTGCATCATTTATTCAGACGCAATATAGCTGAGAAAATACTTCTCTAAAATTAAAAATTGGAGCCTTGGGGTTTTAAAAATTCTTTGTTTTGAACTAACTTTTGCTTTCAAACTTCTACCTTATTTATTTCAATAGGACTCCCACACGGGCCACAAAGCGTAGGAAATCATTATCAAAGGACCCCTATTAACCAGTCTTCAACTTTGACAGCAACACAGATGTCTTTTCCAATTCAAGGTGTTCATACTGTGGCACAGACTGTTTCTAGAATTCCACAAAATACTGTTCATGCACAGCAGCCAAATGCTCCAATGACTGTTATACAGAATAAAGGTCCAATACCTGGTGAGGTTATGAAGGCCACAGTAATACAGAGCTCTGTTCCCCAGTCTGGAGTTCCTGTTACTATTGCTGTAGGAGGAGCACCACAAGCTTCAAATCAAAATCACAGCAGTACAGGGCCACAGCCATCTGTTACTGTTGTTGGTTCTCAGACGTTGCTTCACCACCAACCTGTAATTCAACAGCAGTCTCCACTGCATGCGGTGGTACCAGGACAGATACCTACAGGCACTCCTGTTACAGTAATTCAACAAGCTGTACCTCAGGGTCATATATTTGGCAGAGTACAAAACATACCAGCATGCAGTTCAGCAGTTTCACAGGGTCAACAGCTGATCAGCACATCGTCACAACCTGGGCAGTCGTCATCTCAGCAGTCCTCTACTGGTAACCAGCAACAAGATACAGTCATCATAGCGCCACAGCAGTATGTCACAACCTCTGCATCTAACATTGTGTCTGCCACCACTGTTCAGAATTTCCAAGTAGCACCTGGGCAGGTGGTTGCAATTGCAGGTGTCCAAAACCCACCGACTTCTAGGGTAGGCTTTCAGAACATTGCGCCAAAGCCTCTGCCGTCTCAGCAAGTTCCACCTAATGTACAGCAGCCGATGCAGTCACAGCAGCAACAACCACAACCACCGTCCCAGCAAAGCGTAGTGATTGTCAGCCAGCCAGCTCAGCAAGGTCAAACATATGCACCAGCCATTCACCAAATAGTGCTTGCTAATCCAGCTTCTATTCCTCCTGGTCAGGCTGTTCAGTTGGCTGGACAGCCAAGCATTACTCCATCTTCTTCACCATCTCCAGGTCCGGTTACAAATAATCAAGTTCCTACAGTTATGTCACCTTCACCTACCCCTTCTCAGTCGCAAGGACCCCCTCCTACTGTCAGCCAGATGCTTTCTGTAAAGAGACAGCAGCAGCAGCAGCAACATTCACCAGCATCTTCACAGCAACAGGTACAACCACCGATGCAAATGCAAGTTCAGTCCCAGCAAGCTAATACAGGAGTTGGCCAGCCTAACTCTGGTGAATCTAGTCTGATAAAACAACTGCTTCTTCCAAAAAGAGGCCCCTCAACTCCAGGGGGGAAGCTTATACTCCCAGCTCCGCAGATTCCTCCACCTAACAATGCAAGAGCTCCTAGCCCTCAGGTGGTTTATCAGATGGCCAATAACCAAACACCAGGTTTTGGAGTACAAGGGCAGTCTTCAGCTCAGCAGCTGCTAGTTGGACAACAGCTGGTCCAGGGTGCAGTCCAGCCCCAAGGGGCAGTACAGACAGTACCCATTTCTAACTTACAGATATTACCGGGTCAGTTGATCTCAAACAGCCCAGCAACTATTTTCCAAGGGACTACTGGCAACCAGGTTACGATAACAGTTGTGCCAAATACGAGTTTTGCTACTGCAACTGTGAGTCAGGGAAATGCAACTCAGATCATTGCTCCAGCTGGAATTGCAGTGAGTGGGGCTCAGACAGGAGTTGGGCTACAGATGCAAACACTTCCAGCTACTCAAGCACCTTCAGCTGGACAATCACCGTGTACTGCTGCTCCCCCATTCAAAGGTGATAAAATAATTTGCCAAAAGGAGGAAGAAGCAAAGGAAGCAACAGGTTTACACATTCATGAACGTAAGATTGAAGTTATGGAGAATCCTTCCTGCCGAAGAGGAGCTGCAAACACCAGCAATGGGGATGCAAAAGAAAATGAAATGCAGGTGGGAAGTCTTTTAAATGGGAGAAAGTATAGTGACTCCAGTCTACCTCCTTCTAACTCAGGGAAAACTCAGAATGAGGCCAATCAGTGCTCACAAGTCAGTAATGGGCCATCATTAGAAATGGGTGAGAACGGAGCTCCTGGAAAGCAGAACTTTGAACAAATGGACACACAGGAAATTAAAAGTGATTTGAAGAAGCCCCTAGTTAATGGAATCTGTGATTTTGATAAAGGAGATGATCATTTGAGCAAAAACATTCCAAATCACAAAACTTCCAATCATGTAGGAAATGGTGAGATATCTTCAGTGGAACAACAAGGGAATTTGGATGCCACGCAGCAAGATACTGCCAAAGGTGATCAAGGGGAGAGAATTTCTAATGGGCCTGTATTAACTTTGAGTAGTTCACCTGTTGTAAGCGGTACACAAGAGGCTGCGAAACTGTTAACCCAGCAACTTAGTGGTACCAACACTGATTTACCTAATGGACCTCTAGCTTCAAGTTTGAATTCAGATGTGCCTCAGCAACGCCCAAGTGTAGTTGTCTCACCACAATCTACAGCCTCTGTTATACAGGGGCATCAAATCATAGCAGTTCCACACTCAGGACCTAGAGTGTCCCAGTCTACCCTGTCATCCGAAGTTCGGTCTACTAATGGCACAGCAGAATGCAAAATTGCAAAGAGGCCAGCAGAGGATAATGACAGGGAAACTGTTCCAGGAATTCCAAATAAAGTAGGAGTTAGAATTGTTACAATCAGTGACCCCAACAATGCTGGTTGCAGTGCAACTATGGTTGCTGTGCCAGCTGGAGCGGATCCAAGCACTGTAGCGAAAGTAGCAATAGAAAGTGCTGTTCAACAAAAGCAGCAGCAACCAACCACGTATATACAAAGCATGGTCACACAGGTATGTTGCAATGTACTTTTTATGTTTATTCCAATTCTGATTATGACTAATGCTGTGAAATATATGTGAAAATGTAAACTCGGTTGATATGTTGCAAGGTATTTAAAATATTCAGAAAATGATGGTTTGCATTCTTTCACAAACTAAAGTTCAAATAGTTTGCATGCTTTTTGATGTAAGTGACTATAGTGGTATTTACAATAGTCTGGAGCTTCATAATATACAGTAAGGAAAGAACTTGTTCTCACTAGTTTCCTCCTTAAAGGATTTACTGTTTAAAAAACAAAGATGATTTATTGTACAGTCTTGTAATAATGGTAGTGTTGTTCTGCATTTTATTCTTGGTCCTTACTGCATATGGAGGAGCAAACATTTTCTGCAAGGTAGTTCGTTAATCACTTCAGCTGCATCTGGCCTACTAAAATATGTTGAAGTTCTTGTATTTAAGGGTGATCTTGTAAGGCTTGCTTCAGTTCACTACAGTCAGGATAAAATATTGCTTTGTAAGTGTGTCAGAGTATGTGCTTATGGTTGTTCATGACAAGATACTTGTAATGTGTATTTTATTGAAACAATTAGTAATGTTTTTTTTTAATTCTGTTTTAAAAACTTTGGCAAAGGCCTGTTTTATCTTAACAAACAAACAAAAACAACATTTTAAAGCAGTTTGTTCCTAAGACTTCACTAGAAATGAGGTGTGTCCAGAAGTTTCATGAGTGTTTAAAAACTGCAAGTAGTTGTGCTTTGGATTACTCCAGTCTCAAGATTTTAGTTTAGCTTTGTACGTGGATCTAAAATCCTTCTCAAAAAAAACCTTCACCCTTTTTACCCTGAATAAGAGCAGAAAGAATGGAATGTTAGGTTTGACAGTCACAAAATTCGGACTGTGCAGAGAGAGGAGATTCTGAGCATTATGTTAGTGCTTTATTGGCATTGAGCTATGACAGTTTTATTCGTTTTCCTTTTTTTATTTATTTGGTTTTGGTTGGCTTTTGAAATGGTAGGAAGTTTTGGCCTTATAGACTTAAACAGGGCTAGAACTCAAGTTCAGCAAGTAGTAGCTAGCATTACATTACTGCTTTTTGTATGTGAATTTCAGTTTCTGTAGGAAGCTCTTTCATGTTCCCATCATGTAATTGTAGTTTTCTTTCCTTTTTCTTTTAAACATATCACATAGAGCTGTGTTTTTAGAATGTCTTCAAAACCTAAATATTTACATGTGCCTTTATGACGGAGAGATCTGTAGTTCTTCTGATACTTTATTTATATTTGTTTTTACTGGAAACAATTAGACCAAAATGAAAGTATCTCTTGGCAGCACAGGGACAGTGCACTAGATAAATGGCACATTTTCTGCAGTGTGGAAATATTAGATGTATGTCTTGCTTTTTGCAGTGAATGTTTTTAGCACAGTTTGATTGTCTTTAATAGCTTCACTAAGGAGTTGGCTGAAATAGAAAATGCTATAACCGTGTCTTTGGACTGGGATAACTGCTGCCTGTGGTTATATTTTCCCTGGACATGCAGCTGTCGAGAATTTGCGTTTGGGTCTCAGATGGCTACTAAACTGCTAACATTCCAGTTCTTGAGGAGAGCAGTGCAGCTAGCACCTTCATTCGTATTAGATTACCTCTTCTGTTATGAAAATGAAACAAACAAACAAGACTATTTTCTGTGATTATACTTTCTTAAAGATTATGTATAATTTCTTGTACGCTTTCCTTAATATTTTGTACATATTTATGGTTTTGTCTTGTTTTCTATTGCCTGTGCAAACAGAGATGCTGCCAGTGGCTTCTGCCATTCAGTGCAAGTCTGCTTAATGTCTGCCTCTGTGGAATTTAGCTTGCCCTTGCTTTCTTCAAAATCACAAAAAAAAACTTCATTTCAGAATTGTGTGCTGAATTACATATCCTGTCTAGGTTTTCCCTTCCTGCCTCCCCCCCAAAGCTGCTGCAATAGCCTCTGTTCTGTTGGAAAAGAGGATGCCAAGTGTTAGTACAGTTAGCAGTACTGGATCTGCTTTTAAGAGTACACTTAAGACATCCAGAAGTACTGCAGAGCCTAATTCTTATGAACTCATGGTGAATTTCACTGATGACTGTTAGGTCTAGGTCCTCCGTAATCGTAGGAAATGTTTTCTCCTGTTTTGGGAGTCTTCCTTGTATGATAAGCAACTTCCTTGTCTCTAACTTTTTGAAAGGCAGCAGCTAAGGAGCACTGTTTTCAGTTGAACATCTGTATTGTTTTATCCTCTCTGTGGTACCTCCTGTATGTTTTGTATCTTGCAGCGAATATAAGAGAACAGACTTCTTCTACAGACAGTGTGAAATTTAGTGTAAATACACTTCAGTGAAGAGAAATGGTGAGGGATGGGAAATAAAGGGATATTAGCCATGGCAAAATTATATAGCTGCTGAAGCTGTTAGTACAAGATTTCCTTCTTGTTAGCTTTATTTTCCCTCTTGTTATCTTTACATTTTATTTTAAACTAGAGTGTGTATTTTAGAGAAGTAAGAAAGAAATAGAAGAAAGTTTGTAATAAAATTAGACTGCAGTAGGAAGGGTGGAAAAGAAGATGCCAAGGATTGCAAATGGAGGAGAGTATTGGTTATGCAGCAGGAGGATTGTCATAAAACTGCAGAGAGGGGAAAAGGAGGAGGCTTGAACCAAAGAAAAGATAAAGCAAACAAGAAGAAAGGGGAACAGCGAAGTAGAGGCAAGAGAAAGAGCAAAATAATTCTCAAGGGAATATAAAAGTTAAGAACAGGTTGGTTTTGCAATATGGAAGTTGGTATGAAATTGGCTGCCACTAAACCCTTGAGGGGAAAAAAATGGCTTGCCACAATAATGAAAATTATGAACCTTGTGTTTATGAGAAAGCCTATGTATTAATACCTAAATCCGTTTGGACAAGTACACGTATCTTCTATGTATCGTCTGTGATTGTTTGATTGTTAATCACACACATGAGCAGAACTCACTGAAAAATAACTACTTAAATACTAACTTAAAAGATTTTTGTTGCATTTTTATACAACTATTGACCTATGTGTATATGGGTTACTTCAGAGGAACATGCAGTGCACAGCGTTGGATTTTTTTCTTATAACTGTATTTTGTAAACCCTTGAGAGCGTAGTCTTGAGAGGCAACGAAGTTGGCACTTTACTTCATTGGCTTTCTTTTCTTTTATTTCTGGTTCTCTGTTCCTGTATTATGGCTTTTCTGAGGTATTGTGCTGGACTGATGGAGGAAAAGGAAAAAAAAGAAATGAGTAATTACCTACCTGTTTACTTATTTCTTCCTTTTTTTTTTTTTTTTTTTTTAATTCCTCTTAAAATTCTTCCAAAGCATCTGCTGAATGTAACCATGTTGGTTTGTCCCAGTAGGTTTATGTTTTGAAGAAGCACTCTGATATTTTGCCAGGTGAAAGTGAGCAAATCAAATCTACATAGATCGGTCTGAAAGTAATACCTCCTATTTATTTCCATGGAAACTACCACAGATATAAAGAGCATAATAACAGTTTGGTAGAGCAAATTCTCAGCTGCAAAACACTGTTCGTCATTGTAGGCACTACCGTTAGTTATTCATTTCACCAGAGATGAACAAGAGCCTACATGTTGCACTGATATAAATAAAAACATCTGCATGGCCATCCCAAACATGACTTGTCTTTCACATTGCTGTTGCTGCTGCTGCTGAAATACACCACCCACCAGCTCACTGTGCTGATAATCCACTGTTTGGTCTCCATGTATGGTCAGCAAGCACTGGTGAATGTCAGTGGGTACAATTTTTTCTGCATGGAGGATTTCAGTGACACCTCTGCTTCAGACACACTTTCATGTCAGTTACCGTTTTGTAAGAATGCCCCTCTGCTGCCATCTGTTGCATGGCAACAAAATGCAACACAATATTGGTGGGAAGGTTCAACTTCTACTGCCATACCACTGACATCCACCTTTGACTAACATAATAAAATAAGAGGCATTACTTTTGGAGCAGTCCTTATAAATTGCCTCATCTCTCTTTTAAAATAATCACTTTTATGCTCATCACTGTCATCCCCTTATAATGCACTCCCATTACTCTTAAGGCCTCCCACATGGAGCATGCTTGTGTGGAAATTTAGATGGCCAAAATTGTGTAAGCATCTCCTAACTTTTTGCTCCTGCTCTCCATTGTTTTGGAAGCTGAGAATTACTCTGCACCAGAAAGCAGGTGTGTTGCCACAGGAGATGTAATTCATTCTTAGTCACAGAGCAAATGAGCTTCTCAGCTGGAAGTACTGAAATTCAGAATGTCTGTGCCTTTATTGCTCTTTGCTTGTGAAGCGCACTGTTGCAAACACACTTAAACCTTAGCAATCTGACAAGAAAAGAACTTTTGCTTTAGTGCCTACCCATCCACCTGACCCCACATTCGTGCTCAAATTGTGCTGTATTCATTTCAGCTTATGGGTTGCCTTTTGATGTACGTTAGTTATCTTAAAGTTGTGAAATGTAACATTTTTAGTAATTTTTGTATAATTTGGGTTGGAAGGGGCCCATCCAACCTGGCTTTGAATGCTCCTTCAGTATTGAGCAGCCACAACTTCTCTTGCTCACCTGTTCCAGTGTCTTGCCACCATCTGAGTAAAGAATTTCTTCTGAATATCTGCTCTAAATTTTCTCACTTGGTTTAAAGCCTTTACTCTTCTTCTGTTTCTATGAGCCCTTCTTAAATGCCCTCTCCAGCTTTCTTGTAGGTCCACTTTATGTATTGGAAGGCTGCAATGAGGTCTACCTGGAGCTTTCTCTTCTCCAAGCTAAACAAGCCCAACTCCCTCAATTTATCTTCATAGGAGAGGTATTCCAGCCCTCTCATCATTTTTTTGGCCCTTCTTTTGACCCGCTCCAACAGCTCCTATGTTGAAGGCCCCAGACCTGACCACAGTACTCTAGATAGGTCCTCAGGAAGGCAGAGCAGTGGGACACCTCCCTCGCCCTGCTGGCAATCCCTCTTTGATGCAGTCTCAGGATATGGTTAAGCCACATCAGCGCAGAAAGATATACAAGAGAAGAAAGTCTTAAAAGAACCATCTGTATTACTTTAAATTTTACGTGTAGCAACGTGTAGTTAGGTAGTGAAATATATTTTTAAAACTGTTGGTAGTTTGAAGCGTTGCAGTAGGATACAGTGTTCAACTGTAAGCAAAATTTTAACAGCCCATCCTAAGTATAGGCTCTAAAAATAATATACTTCTCACTGTGCTTAAGTTTGTAATTCTGTAAAGACTGCAGCCTAAGGATTTTCTTCAAAATGAATTGGGGGAGGGATCAAACAACTGCCTCTAAAGTCAACATCAGTAGTGATGTAGTTCAAGGAATATGCTCTGAGAGCCATACAGCCAGCATTGTTGATCTTGGCTACCCAACTTGCTTATATCTGCACTGCAATATATTCTTGTTTTCATTGGCCTGGGGAGTAGGATGAGAAAACTTTTCTTTTTAACCATCCTCCTCTGTGTTTTAGTAGTCTGTGCCAGGTTCTTGATGAGGCAGTATCTCATTGCTTTCTTTTATGTGATCAGTTCAGAAGTAACTTTTTTATCCTGACAAAACAACTGTAGTTAAAGGTAACCGGTAAAGTAAAGGTAAAGTTAAGATTAATTAAAGGTGAAGTGACTAGGAAAAGCTTAATGTTATGCTTTTAAATTCATAGTTCAAGGAACTCTTCATATGTACAGTCACAGCTCTCCACTGTTCAGGAATTTCAGTAGGCTGAAAATGAAAATAGTTGCCCTCTGGGATGGGATTGTGCCTGAGCCAGAGCCTGCTGTGATGAGAATGATGAGATGGGATCATGGTGGTTCTTAGCAGGGCAGCTCCAACTCAGCTGGGCTTATTAGCAGTAATTTAGCAATTACTGTGTCTCCGTATTGTACCTTGCCTCCTCCTCTAAACCAAAGTACACTCTGGTAATAGGAAGATGATTCTAGAAGAGGCTGTCTGGTTCCAGTTATAGCAAGTCAGGCTACCTGCACCACCACCACCTCACCACGCTCACAGCCACTGGTTGGTCTCCTGAAATGTTCAGCAGCTCTCGAGCAATGTCAGTGGGTGCAAACATAACCAGCTGTGACTTGCATTAGCCTGTTTTGGTGTCGTACAAATGCAGCTGTTCTGCTTTACATGATAATTTTGCTCTCACAAGTGGAGGATGTTTGTCAGAATGTTTACTTCTGTGCCTCTCTTTAAGAATCTACGTGAGGCTGCCCCGTGTCTGTCTGTCTTTTACGCTGAAGTCATTTATTTGTGCAGTGTTTTAACTCCTTTAACACGATTTGCTGTATTCAGGGACAGCCAGAAACATGTCAGGCATAGTTACTATAAGGTCAGTTTGTGTGGAACTCGTAAATTATGGCAAATTTTGCAGAATAGCTCAGGTTCTTTGAGACAGGAACTCACTAGGTACAAATGCGTTCTTTATGTGTGTATAGGTAATATATAAACATTATATATGTAGCTGCCCTACTGCAGTTAGTGTTTAGTTTCTCAAAGATGTGTATATTTATGTCATGTATAAGCGCTTGTAAGTCCTTAAAATGGCACTCAGTGATCTTGGAAAGAGAGTTTTTAATTAGGTTATGTATTTCGGAGAAAAACAACGATAGGATGCTGATGTTAGAGGTACCTTTTCAGGGCAGGGGTACAGTGAGATCTGATTTGCAAAAGTGCAGAGTGGTGTCAACTGCAAACTATAATAATGAAGAGGGCTAACCTGAGTATCTAAAGATGCTTTAAAACTCTTTCAGCTGTGTTGGACTACTGGGCATTTGATTTCTGAAGGAGCCTGGAATTATTAAATGTTTTTGCTAGTGAGGGAATTTTTGTGAAATTTCTGATGACACCAGGAAATTCCTTTCAGTGGTGCTTCTCCCACAAAGAATTCCTTCCAGGAAATGAAATATCTGTCATATTTATTTCCTTAACATACACAACTAACGTTGTGTAGTCATTGCATATCACTGATATAAGTGAGGTTATTCATAGCAGGTATTTCTGCTATAGTTCTGAAATGGAGCAGTGTACATTCTGAAAAATGTACTCCTAGTATTACTTCTGATCTGTAGAACAAAGAAAGGAAAGCTTTAAGACGTTCACATGTAGATCTTGTGCTTCAAAAATAAGGCATAGGAAAACAAATGTGACTTCCCCACATCTGTTTAAATGTACCGTGATCAGTCCAGATGATGGTTGGGCAGTAAATTTGACTTAAAAATATATGGGCGTTATAAGCACCTAATGCTACAGGTTTGAACAAAGCTACCTGACTTCATGGTACTGCTGCAATAAGAGAGCACTGAACAACAATTAGTGTATACATTTCAGTTTACCAACTCGGTGTTTTCTTCTCACAGGAATCCAGAGTAGAAAAAAAGGGATTGGTTTTAATTTTTGCTTTGAAAGTTGTTTCCTTTTCTGAACTATTTCATTTTTGGTATTTAACATGTTGTATCCTCCTTATTTAAAATGATGCTGTCACATTAAAAACAATGTTTAAAACCTTAGAATATCACTAGGAGAGCTTGCCAGGAAAATGCTTGAGAAAATTTGTAATTCTGGATTAATTACAGGCTTTGCTTAGAATGGGGTAAATAATACACGAACCACACATTGAATGATGAGAATTAAATGAAATCCTGAATTCAGTCAGTAATTTCACTCTCTCTTCAGCACATTAAATGAGACAGAAGTTCTGTAGGGATAAAAAGTTGCACAAAGACCATGATTACGTACTGCTGTAAGGATGCTAAATGAAGATTGCTACACAGGCTGTATTGCTGACTCTGGATGATTTTACTTTTAGCTTCACTTAAAAAATGCCTGACTAGAAAGAGATAGATCTCAAAAAGGTCTGCTTGTGTCTACCTGTGATAAAAGATCTTCTCACATATGCAAGTCACAAGCATCATGCAATAGTCACGTGTTCTGGACTTTTAGCTGAGCATAGTCACGATTTTACCAGGATTTAAGCTTGGATATGGAGATAGTTTGGCTTTGATTAGTTTTGTTATCTGTCTTCTTTGTCACTGGTGTTGTACAATCTGTAATGAACTCCTTATTTTGTGATGTGGTTTTCTGCACTGCCAAAAGAGAGCAGCAGGAAGGAAACTTAAGACCAGTGTGCTAGTGAAGTGTTAGAAGTTGCCCTTAACTGTTTCTTCCTTTGCAGTTAAAATCTGAAGCTATTCAGTAACAGAGCTGTAATGGTATCAGCAAGGTATTGTGTACACCGTTTGAAAGTAAATTTGAAAGCCATTTCCTTTTGGTTTTGTAATGTTGCGTTCCTTTTGGAACAGTAGAGAATAAGAGAATGTTAGATCTAGGTAATATGTAAAAGCTTAATGTTTTTACAGTCGTTATTCTCATAAATGCCTGGCCAGCCAGCCTTCTAGGAAAAATGAAGAGAAACAATATTCTATAATAGCTATTGTTTTAAAATTGGGTAATCAGCATCCATTATTTTTACTGTTCAGAGGAGAGGAAAAAAAAGAAAAGGAAAAAAAAAGATGTATTTGCCTGTATAGTGCCTTATTTTGTACTTTGTAGTTGACTTAAGATAATTTTTATCCAATATTAAGATAAGGTTGTTATAATGTTGTGAGTGATGAAACATCTTATTTGAGGTGTTTGTGCTTCCCTGTACACAAGCCATACAGCAGCATTTATATGTTCTGGTGTTTTGTATAAGTGTGCAGTATGGTTTTGCAAGAGCTTAAAGAATTACATCATTGCAAAGTTTTATGGGGAATAAATGTCATGGGTTGAGCCTGCTGCTCTTTGACACTGTTCTTCAGCACTGTTATCTTTTTTCATGTACTCTGTAACACAGACTGTTGTATATTAATGAGACATTAGAAGAATTCCACAAGAGCAGCATATAAAACCATTTTATCAAAGAAAATAAGGCAGTTTTAGGCATATTGTTCGTCATTTTACTTTTTAGTAATATTTTCCCCTACATTTAAATGGGAAAGTAAACTAATCCCTATGCTGATATTGCACAACTTTCAGTTTGCCATTTTCCTTTTGCTTTAAGTAAAAGCTTGATAAAATATCAATAACCTTTGTTCCACTAGTACTCTTGAGAAGTACCTTTGGATTCATAGTTCTGTGTTTGAATTTCAGCATAAGGGTTTGAATATCAGAATCTTAGGCCTAAATGCTACAATGTAAGAGCTGCATGTATCCCTGGTTATTATGTCTCTTAATGCTTATTTGGAGATGAAAGTGTTAAAATCTGAAGATTTGTTGGTTGTTTGAAGTGTAAAGAAAATATCTTCGAGCAAACAGTGAACTGTTGTTTTTTTTTTTTGTCTCGTTAAGAGCCGTATTTAAAACTGTGTTTTAACCTTTTCTGCAGAGCACACCTGCAACGTCGATACCAACAGTGCAAGTACAGGGCCAACAGCTCAATCTGCAGCCACCTTCATACACTGCAGCAAGTCAGCATGCAGAACAAATGAAGAAACCTGGACAGAACTTCATGTGTCTATGGCAATCTTGTAAAAAGTAAAAAGCTCCTTTATTTAACTGCCTTTCCGTAATAAGTAGCACGTGCTTGTATGTAAAAGAGATCTTACAAGTTCTATCCATTTTACTTCCTTAAGATACCTTATACTTTGTTAATACGGAAAAGAAAAAGTGAAAAGTGTTGAGGAAGCAGAGGTGGGAGAAAGTGAGATGTTTAGTTGCTCTCAACTATACTTTAAAACAGAAAACTTATACTAGATGGCTTTCCTCTGGTTTTATTTTTAAGCAGAATATGTACTTAAGAAAAAAGAAATCCAGTTCTGAAGCTTGTTCTCTGTATTACAAACATAAAAATAGTTGCTGTACTCCAGTCAGAACTGTTGAGTCATTTTCTTACGTGTACAGCTTTTAGTATCTTCCTTGTATTTCCAGTTTTGCAAGAGTGGCATATTGTGCTTCTCTGTCCTGGTCAAAGTTTTATTTAGATTATGATTAATTATAGTAATTATAGAACCATTTGTATGTCACAAGACTCCCTTGTCACAAAAGGAAGTAAAATGGAACTTAGGACTCAAGCCTTGGGACCTGACAGCAGTGACTAGAATTCTTGGTTTTGTTGGTTTTGTCCTTAAAAAATAATAAAGAGAGGGAGGTGAGCTAGCAGACTTTTGGATGTAGGCTTATAGAAACACGTAATACTCTCCTTTTATCTGTATGTATATCTTGACACTAATATTTTTTTTTAAAATAATATTGGTTTATGAATGTGATGAGTTTTCACTGAAGGGTACAGACTGATGGAACAAAGATAGCTGTCAAATTGCCACTTGGAATACACAGATATTAAGTGAGTTTGGGACAGGCATGAAAAAGGTTGAGACACTTAATTGTAGTTGTTGGACAAGATAAAGGAGCATACAGATGGGCTCATTTGGCAGAAGGTTGTTATATAGATGTTCAGAAAGTAGGAATGCAATAATGGAAAAGATGGAATTGTTTGAACCTTTGGGCAAAATGAGGCATTTGAACAGAACTGAGAAACTGAGGAATACTGAGGGACAATGTATAGAACCTCTGAAACACTGGATTCAGTTTCTTTCGTTCCTTCTAAACAATACAAAGATCATTAAGTCGGTGTCTTTTAGATAAGATTCTGGATGTTGCTGTAGATATATACATGATTTTATTGTTAAATCCTTGGCCTGGTTTCGTTTTAAGAGTGATTTTTTGGTCTTTGGTAGGTGACATCTCTGTATAAAACAAACGCATGTAAGGCTGCTGAGGTGCTTTACTACTACTAAATACAACTGGATGTCCATTCTCTCCTGGCTTCACAGTAGCTGCATAAATGCCTGCATCTAGCTGTTGATAGAAGAGCGGACTATACTGTGATAGAACTGAAAAACTGAGGGTTTTTCTTAACAGAAGCCTGAACAAAAGTTTTGAAGCATAAGTCAGTCAGCAGCTTTCTTCTGTGCCTTCAGTTATGTAGGATAAGTTACGTAGAACTGAGGTGACATCTAACCATGGGACAGACTGATGTCACATGTGAACTAAGATGTGCTTATATGCACACAAACCTTGGGGAAGGAGAAGCAGCAGTACAATTATGATTACCTTACATTATCAGTATATTTGTAAGTGTGTCATAAGCTAATATTCCAGTAATTTTTCCTGTAGTCAATGGCTGTGGCCCTGTATTTTTTATGTTCAGTTACGTGTTCTGAGTCAAAGATGCTATTTCTGTTGCTTTAGTTCCTCCTGTCATTATACTGGGTTTTGTTCATTGTTAAGTTTTGTATCTTCTAAAAGCCTTCAGAGGATTTGCATTGTTACAGTGTAGTCTTTCTAACACACAGTTCTTGTTCTCATACTGACAATGATTTTTAAAGTATTTATTTTAACCACAGCCTAAAACCAGTTTCTATAAATGTTACTATCAACATTCTTTGTGGTGAAGAAAGAATCAAAATGTTGAGTTAGCATTTTCATCATTGCTTATGTTGCTTATGCATATTCTGTCACCAGCTTGATAAAAGACAAAGAGGATCATATGTCCTGGTGGCTTCCTCTTCCTACTAAACACATAAAAATCCGGAGTTACCACCTACTGCTAAGAGTTATTGTGAAAACGGTCACGGTCTCAGCTCTTCATACAGGGCTGTTTAAGCAGGAAACAAGAAGCTTCTTTTCAGTGGACTATTAGTCTGCTTCTTTAATTGTACATCTGATACTTGGCTTTAGACATTAGATACTAAGCAGTTAGGTTTATCGACAGTGATAGAGCAGTGCTTCCTTTGTGGTATTCACAACTAACCATGAAGGTGTGGCAGGAAATTAAGTTGGTAGTTATTTAGATATGTTTCTCTGAACATGTTCTTTAGTTTTATCCTCACAAAATATTAGCATTATTTTTTTCTTCCTGGATGCATCGCAGGAGGCATTGAAGGCCTTTAAAAATATTTTACTGGCAACCAGGATAAATATGAATTAACAAAATTGTATTTTCTTTTTGTACCTACTGAATTGCTGGTGGTGTGACCAGCAAGATTCCAAAGCTGGGAAGAGGGGTGTTTTTAGTTTTCTATAGTTTACTGTGGAAGCATTATACCAGGTATTGACACTCCGTCCTGCAGTAGTAGAGTGGTGTGAAACATGTCCATGATGTGTTCCTCATTCAATACATGTGGCATCTGAAGACCACAATGAAATCAGACTCAACTATACAAATACCATTAAAGATACTCCACTCTCACATGAATTCTGGTTAAGTACCTGAACAGGGAGCAAAACTGTGAAAGCTGTCCTTAATGCCTTGCATTAAGGATGTAACAGAAAGTAGGCATTTTGCTTTAAAGTTCAGCTGTCTGCAAGCATAGCTAATTTCTAAGGTTAATTTAAAAGCTGTTATTTTGCTTCACAAGTAGGCAGGAGTTGTCTGCTCTTGAATTGCTTTGCATTTGAGAAATAAATGGGAAATGCTGTTGAGTCTCCGCTGCCTGTCAGGTCAGCTATTAGTTTAATGTTCTATTCAGCAGCAGAACAGAGTGGCAACTAAGAGTTTAGGTTCAACTCTCAGTACTTTAAATTTTATTAGTATTGTTAGATGTTGTTTTAATTCTTGTGAATAGTTTTTTTCCTGAATAAATTTAATGTTTTGCAGACTAATGTTGTAGATTCTGACTGTTATGCTTTAGTTACTGAATGGAATCTTGTTAATTTGAAAAGTAGTTTCCCCTTGCAATGTTGTAGTAAGTCAGAATCTTCTTAGATTAGTGTTTCAAGTACAGTACTGAATGTATTTACTATATAGCGAATCTACCAACTTGGTTGAAATGGCAGAGCTTTAAGAAAAATAAAGCCTTGCTGTATAAAATGTTTTAAATGACATTTTGGATTTGATTTATGCCGTGAAATTTGTTTTATTTGAGCCAATGATTATTCATAGAATGGTTTGTGTTGGAAGGATCCTTAAGGATCTTCCGGTCACAAGGTGGTTGTTGCAGTAGGATTCAGTTTATACCTAAGATTTGTCTCTGCTCGCCTTTTGACGCTGTTGTGAGCTTCAGGTAGCAGTATTTTGTTGCTTAGGTCTACATACTGATTGCAGATATTGTATAGTGGATGGTACTGAGTCGAGTAGTGGCACGTGGAAGGAAGTTCCTTGAACTTGCCCATAACCCTCTGCTATAGGTTGTGAGATGGTGCTTCATCCTTGGCTGCTCTCTGGAAGTCTGGCAGCATGGCTTATGTTTGTGATATTTGCACTGTACTGTTAACCAAAATTATAAAAACAAAACAAAACAAGCTTTAAATTCTCCTTCCTTCTCTTTCTGTAGGTGGTTTCAAACACCATCACAGGTTTTCTATCATGCAGCAACTGAACATGGAGGAAAAGATGTCTACCCAGGGCAGTGCTTATGGGAGGGATGTGAACCTTTCCAGCGGCAGAGGTTTTCCTTCATTACCCATTTACAGGTGCAGATTTTCTTTCACTACTTCAAAATACAGTAGCAGTTTCATGGGAAATTTTCACACACGTTCTCACTGTCTTTCTTTTTTTTTTTCCCATTACAGGATAAACATTGTTCCAGAGATGCTTTACTTGCAGGATTAAAGCAAGATGAACCAGGGCAAGGTGGAATTCAGAAGCCTTCCAATAAGTAAGAGACTTAGGCCTCCTTAACACTAAAGAAAATGAGAGTATTAGAAATTACTAGAAGAATTTGTGTATTAAGAACTTGGTTTATCAGGTGAAACTGTACATGGAGTCTGTAGCTGACTATTACATAGCTGTTAAATTTGAGGTCCATTGCATTAAGACAAACTAGTAAAAGAGGAAAAAGATTCTGATGTAGGAAATACGGTTAAGTTACCATTAAAAGAGCAGGTAGTTCTCGAAGGTATGTTTGTCAGTATAATGATAAACATTGTTCTTAAAATACTCAACTGAATAGTGTTTTATAACTTTTACTGTAACAGATAAGTGCTTTTAATACACATGGAGAGTTAGTTGGGTACAAATCAGCTCTTTCTCACAGCTGAGTTGGCCTGTCTTGTAACTTGAAATCATAGAATCTCTAAGGTCCAAAAATACCTCTGAGAGACCTCTTAGTCCAACCATGAACCCATCACCATGTCCACTAAACCATGTGCCTCCGACTTTCTGTGTTCCTTCTAGTTTTGTGGTCAGCTACTCTTATAATAATCTTCCTTTTAAATAAATTGTAAAGGTAAGTATCAAGACCTCTTAATCTTCATACTTTGTGTTCCTGTCTGGAATCAGGTTTGTGTCTCCTCTTTCGCGGGATTATTTCAATGTTCTGAAAATTATGGAGTATGACCCCATTGCAGGAGGGCTGTGTTACTGTTGGAGTTACTCAGAGTTCGGTTACTTATATGCTTGTATCAAGTTGAGGGTTTTGTTAGTAACTAACTGGAATCTCTTTATTGCAAGCCAGAGATGTGATTTACATGAATCCGGGAAGACTTTTGCTGTCTGTTGTGTGCTAGTTAAATTGCTACCATGCTGCTGGAGGCAGCAGTGAAAGAAAATTGAGAATGGAAGCAGTGAAAAGTTGTTCTGCAAAAAAATTAAAAGGTCCCCAAAATTCTTAAAACACGAATGCGTGATTGTCTTACAGTGCCTTATTTCATGGAACTAAGTGGCATTCTGACCTCTGAAAACCACAAAATGAAGAATAATGGTAAAATTTAAACTCTAAAGTACTTGGCAAGTAGGAAGCATCAGGCTGATGCAATCTACAAGCATGTGATTTCAGCTCTGCCATTCCAGAAGCGTTCAGTCACACAGATAACACATGCAGTAGGCTGTCTTTGCAAGTTTCTTTAGAATAGGCACATGTCAGGAAAACTTCCATGCATCTCCTGTTCAAAGGCAGAATTCTCTAATTAGATCAGAATCAGAAAGTAGGAATTTATCCATCACCACTTCTCAACAAAACACTAAGACTTCAGCATCACAAGATACTAAGGATATCATTTCAGAATATGAGTTGAAATCAGTGCTGCACACTACTCCAGATAGGAGGTTCTGATGGTCTCTGCCATCTCACGTTCCTTCTTGTGGCTGTGCACTCTCACTGTTTGCAGAGAATTGGCTTTAGCTTTTGTCTGACTGCATGGATTAGATTAAAAGTAATAATAAATAAATAAATAAATAATGACATCACCAATAACTGATCAGCTGAAAAATGGGTTTGCTAGTTTAGCTGAATGCACTACCCTTACAGTCAGTTCAGCACTGGTGCAGGAGGTAAGTTGAAACAAAAGAAAGGAATGAGACCTTTCTGTGTCAGTACTCCTGGCTGTTAATGCCATTCAGCTGTACCATGAAATCACAGAGGTTCCCTATGACATCCCTTTCCTATGTTTCTATTACTACTCTTTTACTACCAAAGGAAAAAAAAAAAAATCAATGAATGTGAAAAATACATCTATTTTTTATAATATGTAACCCGTGTAATCTGCTGTAGAACTAAGTTTGTACAACTGAAAAGGTTCTGCAACCACGTGAGGGAAACAGGATCTGGTAACTCGCTCTGCAGAATCAGTGGCTTGTCGGATGAAACTTAAGATTGTTCCCACCAGTCATCTCAAGTTGGCTATGTGGTCAACTGCTGGTAGTGTCTCAACTGACTTAGAAGGTTTTGGCTTAATTTATTTCTCATTGAGTCCTAGATACTTAGCAGGTATGTCAGCATGCATCTGATATGCCATATGATTAAATTATTGTATGGAACTGAAACATCTGAGAGAAATGGTACTGAGAGGAATTGTGTTTTAGCCATCAGCTTTTAGACATGCACCTTCTCATCACATGCTGTTTTCTTAATCATAATTTCATCCAAGTAGGTGTGGTATTGTGATAGGCAAAAAAATAGCTGTGGTGTCTTTGGCTAGAACCAGGTAGGCAAATTTAAGCTTTATTACAGAGCTGGTTGTATACCTTAATTCTCTATTTCTTTGCTTTTAAAGTTGTATTATATTAACTCTTCTTCTTTTGGTTTTCAGAGGTCAGTCAATGTTTATTACAGTTGTCCCTTGTTCAGTATTTTTAGAATCAAGGCAATAGTAACTCAGCTTTCTAAATTATGTTACGGTAGATGTTCGCGAGAGACATTTGGAGAAGCCTCTGCTGATGATTCCTTGTTCTTCTCGATATAAAGGGAACAACAGTGGTCCAGAAATTGAAAATCAGTAGTTACTGTGCTGCATAGTTTCCTATAAACATATACAGTTGCCCAACAGTTTCTTAATCCAACCCCTGCCCTTCTCTCATTCCTTCATAAAGGTTGTCAAAATGTTTTTTCTCTTTGGGAGAGGATGATGGGAATTATGAACTGAGGTATTAGGGAGGAGTCGGCCTGTTTGCACTTCTTTTTGCTAGAAGATAACATAATATTGCTACAGAATGATTTTCATTATAAAAACTGAAACATTTACATCTGATTTATGTTACCTTTGCAAATAAGCACTAATTTATGTTTCTAATATGTTCACATTTCCTAACCAGATTGTACAAGAATTCATAGTAATATAACATATCGAAATGTGCTGATATTTTTCACTATTGGTACTTCAGTCATCCTTTGAGATGATGCTTTAAAGAGTCTTACTCATTAAGTTACGCACTTAACATTTTAAACTGTAGTGGTATGACTTGTGTCAAAGCCTCACATGGAGGAACGTTGACTTCAGTGTTAATAGTTAAAATTAAGGATTTGCTTCCACCTTGTCTGTTCCTTGTACCAGCTTTATAAAATACCCAGTGCAATTTCTTAATCTCAGTTGGAAAGCTGCAAAAAAGGTAGTAAGGGTAATAAAGGTAATAAAGGTAATAAAGGTAGATGTTTGGTCGAATTTAACAGTTAAATGTTTTGTGTCTTAGATCGTAATTTAAGCAGTTCTACTTTGTATTGCTTCCCGCTGAGTGCAGCTGTTATCTATTTTATACTGTCTCAGTGTCTGACAGTCGCAGTACGCTGGGTCAGGTTTTAAACAGCTATATTTTTAGGACATTCTCTGGCCAAATCTCAGTTGACATTTGTATAGCCAGTATCACTGTTCCCATTGAATTCTGTCTAAGAAAACATTTCTTCAAGTAGGTACGCTTCAGGAAGGTCGCTGTGTCATTATGCAGTATATTGTACTTTTCCATTGCAAATATCATGGATGATAAGCTGTACTTCTTCAAGAGCAGTGCTTCCCCTCTCCCCCCACCCCATAAAAATAATGTTCATAACACTTCAGAAGGCTTTGCAATAATGTTTCTCTGCATGGAAACAAAAGACAAATTGCGTAGCAGCACCCTGTGTTAATGGATCTTTCAGTTCAAATAGGTTGAAAAAATGAACAAAATAAATGTCCAGAGTTGTTAATCTGTTAGAAAGTGGTGTAAAGTTTATTGTTACTAATTTATTCTTTGCTCGTGTAGGCCGCCAGTTGTAGGGAGTACAGCTGCTACTCCCAGAGCACAGAAGGCCATTGTGAATCATCCAAGTGCTGCCCTAATGGCATTAAGGAGGGGATCAAGAAACCTTGTCTTCAGAGATTTTACAGTGAGTGTTGTTTGACTCAAGTATTATTAGTTACAAATTGCTGCTTACCACTAAGGAGCTTTTACTTTTTTCCTTTTCTTTTGTAGGATGAAAAAGAGGGACCAATAACTAAACACATCCGATTAACAGCTGCCTTAATATTAAAAAATATTGGTAAATATTCAGAATGTGGTCGCAGGTAAGCATTGTTTGATTCTTCTAATACCAGTGGGCGATGTTGGTTTTGTTTTGTTACATACCAAATGATAGGCAGTATTTTCTTATCCTTTAAGAATACGATATGTATACTGATAGCACAGTTGTTTTTTGCCAGTTCCTCACAGTTCCTCAGCTCCAAACACAGCTGCTCAGCATCACCTTATCTAAGATAGTTTTGTGATCCAGACTTTTGAAACGTGTCTGTTAAGTTCAACAGGCCAAACTTTTGGAGGCAAGTGAGAGAAGTCTTTGCTATGGGTCTGTCCCTTTTTATCCTGACAGCAGTCCTGCCTGACTCTGGAAATTAATTCTTCCGTGAGGAACTTCCCATTGGCCCTGCCCTTTTATCTCAACCCAGGAAAAGGGTGAACGATGTTCTCTGAAACGTTTTTGAAGTTGTGGACATGCCCAGTTGCATTCCACATTTGCTACCTCTCTGCTAGTTTCCCTTCACGATTGAGTTAATTCTAATGAATGACTCAATCAACTTTCCTCTGACTTTTAGGAGATCCTTAGTATCTTAAATCTCTGTTTTTGTTCTTTTTATGTACTAAGTAGGAAATGTTCTTTATCGTGGAGGAGAGTGGCAGCCACTTACTGTGCCACTGTTTCACTTCTTATTTTTCAAAGAATTTACAGGCAGTAATTTCATGTTTTTGTTTTACGCTGTATTCACAGCTCCGAATTGGGGGAATAATTACTTCTAATTTGAGTCTATTAATTATTCTTCAAAAACCTGTCAATAGGAGGGATTGTCCTGTTTGTACTCAAAAGAAAAGGCTCAGTACTCATTGTAGAACTTTTTCTGATGTCTTCAACTGTCTAAATGGGGCTGTAGGAAAAACAGCCAAATTCTTTTTGGACAGCATGGTGAAAGAACGAGGGGAAGAAGACAGAAGTCACCGAGCTCCCTAAAGAGGCTGTGCAATCTCTGTTCTCTTAGATATTACCTATTTTCTCATAGATCTATCTGGATATAATTTTGAGCAGTACAATCCAGCTTAGGAGTTGGCCCTGCTTTGATCAGGAGTTGTACCACGTAACTTCGGGGGTTCCTTATAACCTGAATTGGTCCGATTTCAGAGTTAAAAAGCTTCAGAAAACTTTAAAAGCTTAGACGTTCAAGTGCAATATTCATGGAGTGTTTTTGTAGCACTTTACTGATGATTAATTCTGAATATTCATTTATTTTTCAGTGTTAAAAACCACCAAAAAAATCAGTTATTTAACTCAAATATGGAACAAGTTTTGCTATTATCTTTACCATTGGCAGCATCTCCCGATGTTCCATGTACTGATAAGGTCTTGGAGGGCTTTTCTGTGCTGTAATACGGTTCTTTTATACAGTGTAGGCATTAAACTTGTGCCATGTTGGATTGAGCTCAGGTGTTTGCTAGACTATACAGTTTCTTTCACAAGATAAGAGCAAGTAGATTTTGAACAAAAGAAGATGATCTTCTTCCTGGAAAACTTTGCCTCATTTACTGTTTTTGAATTAAAGAACAGTGCTGAAGATTATTTTGAAAGCTACATGTGCTCTGGGCTTTGTCCTGAGCACAGACTGATGTATGTGCTGTTTTCTGCCAGTGCCGATGGTGGTCATGAGGGAACATGGCCATCTCCAAGACAGAGTCTCCCATTAGGACAGTCTGCTGGAATCTGTGAATCCTTAGCAGAGCAACAAAG